>NC_142462.1:77829014-78137040 GCF_049115385.1 Moschus berezovskii | reverse complement strand
TACAATATTTTCCTTCATGGCAAGATTTCCATGAACAGTTGCTTTAACTTGAAAAACAGACCCAGAGTTGTTGGAGGAAGTAGAAGAAAGAGATTCAGCATTGGTGAGTGATGCAGTCACTGAATACAATGACCTAGTTCTGGTCAAGGAAAAAGTCACAAATACTCCATTTAGAAAGAGAATGTAAACTTTTTTTTTTTTTGGAAAGAGAGAAAAATAATTTCTTAGGGAGAAACTTCCTTCAGGCAAATCTCAAAAATAAATGGTAACATTTATATAGTAGTCGCTATAATGCATCGTCACTGACAAGAGAGAATTCAAAAAGCAAAGAATCTTGGCCTCTGGAAAAAGCAATGGGAAACCTCTGGCCTTTAGTTTAATTTTTCCAGCTAGACCGTGAAAAGTTTTCTAAAACCAAGTGTCTTTTGAGCCTCCCTTCTCCACCATTAAGAGCAACAAATACAGCTGTGCAAACAGCAGGAATGTGTGTTCCTTTGGTAAGATGTGGGCCCTGGCTCTTCCTGGCAGAACTCTCCAGCAGACATATGCCCAATCCTCCGAGTCAGCAGGCTCAAAGAGGGATTGGAGATGTTGGCAAAGGTAAATTCCAGCCTCAAACAGTAAGAGAAGACATTGCGCCAATTGGTGTGAATTCTTGGGCAACTGAAGTGAAATTTCTGATAGCTGGCAAGAAAGGAAAAGATTGAAAGCTGTGCAATTACAGTTGCAAAGAACAGTCTGAAAAGGCAGGAAACACTACACCTTTCTTCTTATCCATTTTTATGCCTATTTTTCTTTTTAGTCCTTCTGCCACCTCTTTGTTTTCTTTTTTTTTTTTTTTGCTGGTAAAAACATGGGTTTTGGACCCATTGCCAGAGAATGAATCTCAGTCAGCTTCCTCATCTGTAAAATGGATAGAAAGATACCTAATGGACTGTTGTGAGGCTGGAATATGATAAACTAAAAATACACAGCAGGTGTCTGGCTCATAGCAGGTGCTTTAAAATGTGTTAGCACCCTTCTTCTCCTCCTTCTTTTATTCTTGTAGCCTATATTTCTTTTTAACTTTTTTTTCACATCTGCTAGAACTTTGGGTCCTTTACTTTCATTATTCATTTTCTGTGGGTCAGTGACCTTGGATAAAGAAAGATTTCCCAGTTCCTAGAGTAAATGTGATATTCACTCACAAGAGCTGATGGCCTTCATGTTTATCTGATTCCCAAAAGACTGAGTTTCCTGTTGATCTGATGAATAACATGATGAATGCAATTTTCATAACAGGAAGCTTTAGGGAATCTGGGGATTAGAAAAGAAGAATGCCTACCTCCTCTTAATCAGTGGGTGTTATAAACTTGGATTCCTTCACAAACAATGACAAAGCAGTTAGATAGAGATGCCAAAGTACTGGACAGACTTCAGTCCAGCCTGAGCCCTGGTGCAGGCTGGGTCCCCTTCCTGTGCAACAATGAGACCTGGGCTCTAGGGGACTACTTTCTTAAAAGCAAGTTTTGGGACTTCCCTGGTGGTCTCTTGGCTAAGGCTCCACACTCTCAATGCAGGGGGCCTGGGTTCAATCCCTGGTCAAGCAACCTGATCCTACAAACCACAGCTAAGAGTTTGCATGCTGCAACTAATTGAAGATCCTGCGTGCCACAACTAAGATCCAGTGCAGCCAAATAAGTAAATAAATATTTTAGATTAAAAAGATAGAAGCAAGTTTCAAGAGCAGAGAAGGAAGTCTGCACTGCATCCATAAAAATAAATTCTGTATTCAAGATGAAATGAATTTTAACTCAAATTCCAGCATTTTTTGGTTTTGAACTAGCAATGCAAGTAGTGTGATATGTTTTGTTTTGGAAGGGAGCATCAAAGGAACCCCAAATTCATTTCAGGAAGCAACTACGATTTAAAAGAAAAGAGTAAAAGCATAGGAGAGGAGTGAAAGGAAGGAGGAGAGAAAAGGAAGCATCTGCTCAACAGGACGTACTTTCTCTCTCTCTCCAGGCCTCTGACAGAGCCCTCCAAGAGAGCCCACCTACAGTGAGCAGCTGCTGACAGCCCCCTTTCTTTTGGCTTTCTGGACACATCTCTAGTCTATCACTGCTTCTCCTGTGCCCTCCCTGATTCATCTCCTGCATCACCCCTCGTAGCTCTCACTTCGCAAGCTTTATCTGAACAATTTTATTTATTTATATGGCTTCTCCTACCCTTTCTCCCACCAGGGAGATTCCCACAAGGGTGGCTCAGACAGTAAAGAATCTGCCTGCAATGCAGGAAACCCGGGTTCCATCCCTGGGTCAGGAAGATCCCCTGGAGTAGGAAATGGCAACCCACTCCAGTATTCTTGCCTGGAAAATTTCATGGACAGAGGAGCCTGGTGGGCTACATGGAGTTGCAGAGAGTCGGACACGACTGAGTGAATAACCTACACTTTGAATAATGATGACTCATAAATACACATCTTTAAACCAGTTCTCTTTTCTAAATCCCACAAGCCAAACTGGCCACACTAAGCTGGCTGGTGACCACATCTAAAATCAGAAATATTTTCTTCCTAAACCTCTTCCCACCATTCATACCCTGTCTACCAGTTCTCAAAGTAAAAGCAGCTCTGAACTCATTTTTTATTATCCTTCTACTTCAACTCCCAAATCCAGTCTATTACCAAGTGCTAGTGATTCTACTTTCTGAAGTTCTCTCACATCTATACTCTTCTTCTAATCCTACTGTCGTTGTCTTAGATAATGCTCTCCTCAGCTCCCACCTGGACTCCTCTCTTTCTGGTATTTTTTCTGGACAAACCTTGTACCAAAGTGATTTCTCTAAAACATAAATCTGATACTTTCTCTTTTAATAACCTTAATAACCTCTGATAGCTCCTCTCTGCCTCCCACAATAAAAACCCAAATCCAAACAAGATGCATAACCTTGCCTCAGTTGTCTTCAACATCTCCATCTCTTGTAATTCCCCCCACTACATCCCACAGCTCTTATTTCAAGCCCTACAATTCAGCCACACCAAGCTGCCTACCACTCCCCAAACACATGATCCTTGATTTTTTGCCTTTGCATATTCTGTTCGTTCTGTATGAAATGCTTTTCCCTGCCTCCACATGCTTTAAGATTAAGTTCAAATGTCACTCTTCTATAAAGCTTTCCCTCATAGCCCAATACATTACTTACATCCTGCAGGATCCTTGGTCCTTTATCTGGGCACTTTCAAGATATACTGCAAGTACCGGTTTATATATTTGTCTCCCTGGACAAATGAGACCAAGATTGCAAGCTCCAGTAAAACACGCATGAGCTCTCATTTCTTTTGGTGTCCCCAGCTGTTCACTAAACATTAAACAAATGCTAGTGGAAGTCAGCTTTCCACACAAAGAAAGAACCTTAGGACCCTCCAGGAAGAGCTACCCTTTCCCAGAGAGAGCTCTTTGGGCCCATGTAGTCTTGCCCTATGTATCAGCCCACAGCTGGAATAAGTTCAGAATGTTTCCTTCAGCTTAAAAGAGGGACTGAGGGTAGTAGAGATAGGGAGAAAGGGAGGGACAGAGGGACAGATGAGCGCCCCTTTGGTAATTCATTGTACTTTTCCCACATAGAAAAAGACCTTATTCCTTGCTTCTAACATTGAGGAGTACACAGAAAACCTTCCACAGTGCTCTATATTTTTAGTGGATACTTACAAAGCACCTGAACAAATGAAGAACAAATGAATCTACAGATAAATGCTATCTGTTTGGTAAGAAATTTGCACAAAAAACAAAAAACTGAGCTTCTCACTCACTTCAGGTTTTCTTTCTCCAGTGTGTGTGTGTGTGTGTGTCTCTCCCTACCTGTGCCTCCCTTTCTCTCTTTTCTTTATTTAGCTGAGTTCATTTCCAACAAGCACAAAAAAGTTAGAGTGGCGACCAGGAAATGTTTTGAGCTTCTGTATTCAAATACCTTGTGGAAAAGTACATTTGATTTACAACTACAACACATACAACTGGGTATCTTAACTGTAAATCTAACGTGATGATTGTCCCTTTAGATATTTCCTTAATCTTATGTGAGTATTAAATACATATCCTTTAATGACTATAGGTTCTAAAATGACTGATTTTCACTGCCCTGCTACTGTACATTTCCTTTATGTAAATACATAAATATTTCTAAATTGCTCCATTAGCATATAGAAAAACATTTGCTATTTGCTTTTAAATGACTTTAGGGGGGTTATAAGCACGTTGCCCAAAAATGAGCGTTATAACAATTCTCTAGGCATTCGTGTTTGAAAATGTAATATTTATATGGTAGAAATTATAAGATTAAAACCCAACAAGCTTCTGTAAATTTGTCCTTTTAAAATATAAACTATTACTTTAAGAAATATAAATACAACTGCTTTAATTCCAATTCCATATCAAAGTTCTCAGGATTTTGCATTTATATAGAGCAGAGTTCATGAACTCCTACTAACCATGTTAACAATCTCCTAGGTTTCTAAAGACTCAGCAGGAGTTAGAATTAGAAGACTCTGCCATCAACATCAATAACAGAGGCAGTGACACTCAGAGGAGTTTTTCACTGTGCTCTCCAAAGAGGGTTCAGCACACCCAGAGACCACAGCCCATAAAGGAAAGAGGTCTCTGGTTAGTAACTCCAAATACAATCTGGAGAGGCACATTATTTCCGATTTCATTTTTAAACAGTGCTAGTCTTTTAAAACTTACAGCCATGTGTGTGTATGTATTTTGTGTGTACATACCTAAGTTCATCACAGTCATATTTATTTTAAAGGGCCTTAACCACTTAAAAGGAGTTTGGAGTTCAATTTTAGTTCTGATTCACAAGGGAAAAGATGTGAACAAAATCACAAATGTACCTCTGGGAGGCAAGAGAGTGGCTTAACTCCTTAATTTAAGACGGAAGCCTATTAGACAGCTGACTCAAGCATTTTGGTGTGGCCTGGGTCCAAGGCAGGTGGCAAATCAGAGACACATAAAAACAAAGGGAATACATCTATATTTACAGATATACATTAGAGGCTAATTTCAAAGCAGTTTTTGAAATAAAACTTTGTACAAAATGAATTTGCTACCTATGGATTTTCATGGGCATGGAAACATATTTCCCCTCCTCCTACCTCCTTTTTTAAACAATTTTCACCTAATTACCTTTCTTCATTCCCTTGCTCGCAAAAGCCTATCTTTTTTTTAAAACTGGGTTGTGGGGAGTTGGTTAAAAAAAGATAGCTCAAGAAAGGGCAATATTTAAATCTTAAGCCCACATCAACCATTAATCTTCTGATATTTTTCTCTTCTTCCTTTCTGGAGGGCCAAATAGTGCAGAATACCTGTATCTTCTGTTGTTGCCTGCAGCAGGAAAACAGCATCTAGAATTCTATCACTTGGTCATGAAGCTGAAGGAAACATGACCTCTAAAGCAGTGCTTTCAATGGTGGAATCAGCACTGATTATCCACATACATGATTTGCATTCTAGTCTTCCGGATCTTCAGCTTTTTGAAATTTCAAGTATTATAAATCTGTATATTTACAATGCCCAAACTTGTTTCCCTTTCAGCTCATCATCATTCCAGCAGTTATTGCACACTAGATAAAGACTTTTGTGAGATTTTATGGAGTTCTTGCTAAGTATTCTCCAATTACACTAGATAATAGACTTAATTTTTGACTCTTTCAGATAAAGTTAATTCACTCAAGCCAAAACTAATGATTTCATAATAATCTCAGTCTTATCTCTCCCTGATTCTAGGAAGCATATCCAGGGTAGTCATGGCAATTTACACTAGGGAGCTAAATTACCTCTTCTGTAAATTGCCACATGGACAAATTCTGCCTTTGGAAAAAGTGCTATATTATTTGCATCTATGGACAAGTTATTTATATCTGAAGACATTCAAACTAGTCTTTCCCATTCTATTGTTTTCCTCTATTTCTTTGTATTGATCACTGAGGAAGGCTTTCTTATCTCTCCTTGCTATTCTTTGGAACTCTGCATTTAAATGGGTATATCTTTCCTTTTCTCCCTTGCCTTTCTTTGCAAAGAAATAGAGGAAAACAATAGAATGGGAAAGACTAGAGATCTCTCCAAGAAAATTAGAATACCAAGGGAACATTTCATGCAAAGATGGGCACAATAAAGGGCAGAAATGGTATGGACCTAACAGAAGCAGAAGATACTAACAAGAGGTGGCAGGAATACACAGAAGAACTGTACAAAAAAGATCTTCGTGACTCAGATAACCACGATGGTGCAATCACCTACCTAGAGCCAGACATCCTGGAGTGCAAAGTGGGCCTTAGGAAGCATCACTATAAACAAAGCTAGTAGAGGTGATAGAAGTCCAGTTGAACTATTTAAGATACTAAAATACAATTCTGTGAAAGTGCTGCACTCAGTATGCCAGCAAATTTGGAAAACTCAGCAGTGGCCATGGGACTGGAAAAGCTCAGTTTTCATTCCAATCCCAAAGAAAGGCAGTGCCAAAGAATGTTCAAATTATCGCACAATTGCACTCATCTCACATGTTAGCAAAGTAATGCTCAAAATTCTCCAAGCCAGGCTTAAAGAGTATGTGAACCATGAACTTCAAGAAGTTCAAGCTGGTTTTAGAAAAGGCAGAGGAACCAGAGATCAAATTGCCAACATCTGCTGGATGATCAGAAAAGCAAGAGAGTTCCAGAAAAACATATACTTCTGCTTTATTGACTATGCCAAAGCCTTTGACTGTGTAGATCACAGGAAACTCTGGAAAATTCTGAAAGAGATGGGCATATCAGACCACCTGACCTGCTTCCTGAGAAGTCTGTATGCAGGTCAAGAAGCAACAGTTAGAACCAGACACGGATCAACAGACTGGTTCCAAATTGGGATAGGAATCTGTCAAGGCTGTATATTGTCACTGTGCTTATTTAACTTATATGCAGAGTGCATCATAAGAAATGCTAGGCTGGTTGAAGTACAAGCTAGAATCAAGATTGCTAGGAGAAATATCAATAACCTCAGATATGCAGATGACACCACCCTTATGGCAGAAAGTGAAGAACTAAAGAGCCTCTTGATGAAAGTGAAAGAGGAGAGTGAAAAAGCTGACTTAAAACTCAGCATTCAGAACACTAAGATCATGGCATCTGGTCCGATCACTTCATGGCAAATAGATGGGGAAACAATGGAAACAGTGAAAAACTTTATTTTCTTGGGCTCCAAAATCACTGCAGATGGTGACTGTAGCCATAAAATTAAGACGCTTACTCCTTGGAAGGAAAGTTATGACCAACCTAGACAGCATATTAAAAAGCAGAGACATTACCTTGCCAACAAAGGTCCATCTAGTTAAAGCTATGGTTTTCCAGTGGTCATATATAGATGTGAGAGTTAGACCACAAAGAAAGCTGAGCACTGAAGAACTGATGCTTTTGAACTGTGGTGTTGGAAAAGACTCGAGAGTCCCTTGGACAGCAAGGAGATTCAACCAGTCCATTCTAAAGGAAATCAATCCTGAATATTCACTGGAAGCACTGATGCTGAAACTCCAATACTTTGGCCAACTGATGCAAAGAACTGACTCATTGGAAAAGATCCTGATGCTGGGAAAGATTGAAAGCGGGAGGAGAAGAGGGCAACAGAGGATGAGATGGTTGGATGGCATCACCGACTCAATGGACATGAGTTTGAGCAAGCTCCAGGAGTTGGTGATGGACAGAGAAGCCTGGCGTCCTGCAGCCCATGGGGTCGCAAAGAGTCGAACACGACTGAGTGACTGAACTGAACTGAACATTCAAATTGACAAAGAAGGAAGTTAGAGAGAGATAGAGAGAAGTAAATGGAAATACACAGGAAAAAATTTACCAGAGCCAGCAATTTTCCCCATTACTTTCTTTTTCTATTCACTGTGACTATAGTCATAGATTAAACTGAACTGTTTTCTGACCAACTTGTTGACAATCCCATTTCTGTTGCAATGTCCTCCTTAAGAGGAAGCAGTATACTTTTCCCTATTAATTTGTTCTTAGAATTGAGTTGTTTCCCCTTCTCTTAATGTTAGTATTTTAACTTCCCTGTCAGTCCAGTGGTTAAGATTTCACGGAGTGTGGATTCAGTCCCTGGGCAGGAAACTAAGAGCCCACATGCTGTATGATGTGGTCAAAAAATATCAAGCTAATATTAGTATTTCAACACAACAATTTGCTTTACTCAATTATGAACATTTGTTCATCATGTCTAAAAATGCACTTTTATCATGGTAAAAATACTTAACTAAAAGTTATCATTTTAACCATGTTTAAGTAGACAGGTTCAGTGGCACTCACACAGCTGTGAAACCAGCACTACCATTCATCTCGAGAACTCTTTCCAGCTTCCTAAATGAAATTCTTCCATCCTTCCTCCCCTCCAGCCCCTGGCAACCACCACTCTACTTTCTTTCTCTGTGAACCAACAACTCTAGTCACCTCATATAAATGGAATCATACAGTATTTGTCTTTTTGAGGTGTCACTGGCTTATAATAATCTCCTCAAAGATCATCCATGTTATGTAGCATATGTAAAAATGTCCTTCCTATTTAAGGCTGGATACTATTCCTTTGGATGCATACACCACACTTTGTTTATCCATTCATCTGTCCATGGATATTTGGGTTGCTTTGGCTCCTGTGAATGATTGCTATGAACATGGGTGCACAAATAGTTGTGTAAGTCCCTGCTTTCTCTTTTGGGTATACACCCAGAAGTGGAATTGCTGGATCATATGGTAATTCTGGGCTTCCCTGCTGGCTCAGTGTAAGAATCCACCTGCCAGTGCAGAAGACAAATTCAGTCCCTGAGTTGGCAAAATCCCCTGGAGAAGGAAATGGCAACCTAATCCAGTATTCTTGCCTGAGAAATCCCATGGCCAGAGGAGCCTAGCAAGCTACAGTCCACAGGGTCACAAAGGAGTTGGACGTGACTTAGCAACTAAACAACAATGGCAATTCTATGTTCAATTATTTTTTGGAAACATCATACTGTTTTCCATAGTGGATGCATCATGTTACATTTCCACCAGCAAATGCACAAGGGTTTCAATCTCTCCACATCCTCATGAATACTTGTCATGAGGTTTTTTCCTCTTTTAAAATAAGTCACCCTAACAGTGTGAAGTGGTATCTTATTGTTGCATTTCCCTAATGATTAATAATGTTGAGGGAGTGGCCATTTGTATATCTTCTTCAGAAAAATATCTATGCAAGTTCTTGGCCCACTTTTCAGTCAGATTGGTTTTGATGTTGTTACGGGGGGTTGTAGAAGTTTTCCATATTTTCTGGTCAGATGTATGATTTGCAAATATTTTCTTCCACTCTGTATGTTGCCTTTTCATTCTGTTGATGGTGCCCATATTATAGCTTTAAGTTTTAATATTCTAATGTTACAAATTTTTGTTATTTGTAAGTTTAATTATTCTAATTTTTAGACTTAATTAGTTTTATAAATTTTGAGTAACAAATCTTTAATTTTATGTTTTTCTTTTGATCTCTCTGAAGACATAAAACAAAAAAAATTATTAAAATTCACAAGATTAAATAAATATGAATGCAAATAAATATTTAAAGTGATATTTTTATAAGTTAATAGCATTTTACTTCTAAAATTATTAAAGCATAAAACGGCACTGAGACTTTTAGAACACCTTATTTTAATTGGAGAATCTAAGTAGTGAGTACATGGGTAGACTATACAATTCTTTTGAGTCTTTTGCATGTTTGGAAATTTTCACAGAAACTATTGGGAAAAATTGGGTCAAGAGATATCATTTAATTATGGCAAATTAATAAATATATATTTTAAAAGCTAAGCACTCTTGAAAAATGTCTGTTCAGACATGCAGATGGCCAACAGGCACATGAAAAGATGCTCAACATTGCTAATCATCAGGGGATGCAAATCAAAACCATGTTAGAATGGCTATCACCAAAAAGAACACAGATAACAAATGTTGGTGAGGATGTGGAGAAAAGGGAACACTCCTACACGGTTGGTGGGAATGTAAATTGGTATAGCCACAGTGGAAAATGGTATGTACATTTCTCAAAAAACTAATAATAAAACTACCATAAGACCCAGCAACACTACTCCTGTGTAAATATCTGAAAAAAAACACACTAATTTGAAAAGATAATACTTTACTTTTTAACATGAATACATTACAATAATCACAACTGAAGAGCCAAAGTGAACCAAATGTAGTTGGTTCACAAAACTGGACTGCTAGCCTGTGGAAGAGTAATAAGTCAGTGTTCAAGTAGACTGCTTAGGAAGACATATTTATTTCATCATGGATACGAAATCTTTAGGTTCAAGAATAATAAGAGTAGGGACTTCCCTGCTGGTCCAGTGGTTAAGACTCTGAGCTCCCAATGCAGGGGGCCCAGGTTCAATCCCTGGTCAGGGAACTAGATCCCACATGCTGCAACTAAGACCTGGTGCAGCCAAATAAATGAATAAATATTTAAAAAAAAAAAGAATAATAAAAGCAGATTAGAGAACAGACTTGTGGACACAAGGGACGAATTGAGAGAGTAGCATTGACATATATAGACTACCATATGTAAAACAGACAGTGGTAAGCTGCTGCATAGCACAGGGAACTCAGCTCAGTGCTCTGTAATGACCTAGAGGGCAAGAGTGAGGCTCAAGAAGGAGCAGATATACATATATATATACACCTGATTCATGCTGTTGTAAAACAGAAACTAACACAACATTCTAAAGCAGTTATACTCCAAATTAAAAAATAAATTAAAAAAATAAGATATTCACTTATGTTTCTGAAAATGTCACCCTCAAATATTCTGTATTTTTCAAAATCTATAATACTATTAAACATATTTGAACTTCAAATATTTTTCCAGGTTTGTTGGTCAAATTTTATTTAAAAGAAAAAAACTTTGCATTGGTAAATAACATTTCTGAACCTTATCAGTCTTGATAGAGGAGAAAATAAGTTAGCTGATTTCCTTTCCTCCAGACTTACTTAGATTTCATAGTTACTTAGAACTTTAAAATGTTTTTCTCAGTTAAATTCAGAAAACTTTCCCAAAGTAACAAAGAATACAAAAAGAACCCTGACAAACTCCTTACAATTTCATTAACTTCAAATGTTAAAGAACCTTGCTATTTCTAATCATTATATCCATAGAACGCACCTTCTGAAGAGGCTTCTATAGAAAATCAAGGCTAACTGCATGAGATCTCAGTTTCTCAAGCAGAGACTGAACTCAGGCCATGTAAGTAAAAGTGCTGGATCCTAATCATTGAACCACCAGGCAACCCCACCTTAACCTCTTTTTCATATCTGCCTTATTAATTTCCTTACTCAGGACCCATATTTATAAATCTGAAGCCAATATGTCTCTGATATTCCTCTCTTTTCATCTGGCTCTTTAAAAACAAAAGAGCATAAACAGCCATAAAATAAAATAAGAAAGGAAAGAAAAAGAATCTTTTGAGTTTATATCTGAACATCAACATTAGTAATTTTGTTTTCTTCCTTAAACATGCAATTCTGAAAATTATTTGTAACAATAATGAGCTAATTGTCGTTATCTTCCATTTAATTATCAATCCATACAGCTGTATCTCTGTAACACTGGTATAAATTACACTTGTGCATTTTTAGGTATATTCCATTTTTTTAAGTTCAGTGATAATTGGTAATATCAGTTTACAAGCTATTTTTTAATAACAGAGGTTAACCATGGATCCATATAAAAACTAAGACATAAAATCCCACATATATGATTATTAACCTTATGACAGTCTAAGATTAAATTGCTTCTTGATCTTGTCATCAAAATAAGCATTTAATAAGCTCTTAAATATTATATGTTTAAGATACATCATTTCTATTTTAAATACTTTACCGCTGAGATTTTTTATTTGACATGTGTCCAAGGTACAAAGATAAATCTTCCCTATTGCTCCTTGATAAGATGTCAGAGCTTACTTAAAACTTAAAGGTTTACGAATAGAGCTATTAGATTAATTTTTTTTCTATTCCAAGTTACTTATGAGAACTGGTAGCAGCCTGTTGAAAGAACTTTACCTGCGGATACTAGTCCTTATCTCACCTCTATCTATCACGCTATCAATTTCTTTATTATAGGAGTTTACCTTTGGGCAGCTCATACACCAGCTGTCAATCTGTCCTCACCCTGAGACTTTGCAGCAAACTAAGCTCAGGTGTATTGAAGCTTTACAAGAATAAATTGTTTTCCTTTGTTCTCCAACTAGGACAGGTGTATCAGTATGCAAGCCTCTGGCATTCCAGATGTGCTCCATCACAGTGCAGAGCCAGAACTTTTTTATTCCTGTCTCCTAGGCCACGATTCTTCATCAGGAGATTTC
Source organism: Moschus berezovskii (assembly GCF_049115385.1). Taxonomy (NCBI): domain Eukaryota; kingdom Metazoa; phylum Chordata; class Mammalia; order Artiodactyla; family Moschidae; genus Moschus; species Moschus berezovskii. The sequence goes on along the minus strand of NC_142462.1, from coordinate 78,124,647 downwards.
CTAGACTTTACTTCTTGTCCTAGTTTTACATTTGCCCCTCACTCCTCCTCACTAAAGGCAATTAAAATGGCAGCTTTGAAAGGAATGAAACAATTCAAATATCCATCAATAGTGGACTGATTAAATATAGTACTCCAAAAAATGAAGTAATAGGTTGACCAAAAAGTTCATTTGGGCTTTTCAGTAAGATGTTATAGAAAAACTCGAACTTTTTGGCCAATCCAGTATGTTTGTTGAAAGAAAGAAAGGATGTTCTCAAAGTACCAATATGGAGAGATTTCCAGCTTATATCAAATTAATAAAGGAAGACAAAGAATAGTATCACCTTTTGCATTAAAGAAGAGAAAAATATTCATAATTGCTTCTATATTCATAAAGAAACTCTGAAAAGACACATTAAAAACAAGTCATTGGTTCCTGGGGTTGGGGGTGTATGGGAACCGGACATGATGAAAACAGAGTGCGAAGAAAAATTTTCATGATATACCTTCCTATACTTTATTTTTTAATTATATGACTGTATTGCTTATTCTAAAATTTAAATTAAAAAGAAATAGTAGCTTTATTCACTATAAAGAAGCTGAAAGAAAGAAGGAAAATATTAAGAGAGCCTCATTCTTAGACTATTAGAACAACAGTTTGGTGAAGAGAAAATAATAATTACCAGGGAAAAGAAAAATAAAATTTAGAAAAGCATCAGTGAAATAAGCTAGGATTGCTTTGGCTGAAGAACAGGCTAAAAGATCTCTGAAATTATCTACTAATCGATTTGCATCTATGTTTTAAAAGTGAGCAAAAAGCATTTTGAAGAAGAATTACATTATAGTAGGATTGAATGCTATCTGTTTAAGCATTTTCTTCGATTTTCTAAAAGACAGCCCATACACTGCCTCTTTCACACCTCTGATTCCAAAGGCAGCCAGTGAAATGGGAAGGCCTGAGCCCTGGAGTAATGCTTAGGAGCCTAATGCCATCTCCACAGCTCAGGGCTGTGTGGCTGAGCACATTATTTAACTGCATGGTACCTTGTTTCCTCATCTGGGCAATGGGGATAAGAATAGAATCCAACTCATAAGATCACTGTGAGGATTCCTTTACATACAAAAGGCACACAGAATAGTGCCTGGCTCTCGTTAAGAGCTGTGTAAATGTTTGCTTTTTTATCTCTTCTTCAACTGCTTCGCTGTTTATCTTCCTTTAAAAGTGTTGCCTCCCTGGCCTAATAACTTACTCTTTCCATCAATCCTCTTTTCTTTTTTACCCTGCTTGCCTTCCTCTTTTCCTTTTAATAAAAGGATGCAGTCACTAAAATTTTCCCATTGAGTTTCTAGGACAAGATCATCCCAAAGAAAGTCATTCATAAAGGAAACAGAAAGTACAGTGTTGGCCAGGGAAATTCAGGCTTAAAACAGTGGCATAAAGTCAATTCCTTACATTTCTGTACTGCTCTGTAAAACTATATGTTAACTCATTTGATCCTCACAACAACCCCCTGAGAGCATCAGGGCAGATAAAGAATAAAGAGCAAAGGAGTTTAAAAGGCTTGCCTGAGGCTAAAGTACACATCAGAAGTTAGTGAGGATGTCTGACTCAGTTCAACAATTTATTGAACACCTGCTAGAGCCTGGGTACTGTGCTGACCTCCACATTCCAAAACGCTCTGCGCTTCAAAGAGTTTCCGTGACATAAAGCATCTCTCAAGACAATCATACTACTTAAAAGCTACCACTATACTACTGTAAAAGATCTTGGGCTTTGGATATCTGGCAAACAACTCAACTACTCTATTCTCATCTCCAAATGTGTGCACAATACGACCAGTGGATTGTAAGGGTTAAATGAGAAACTAAATATAAAAGAAGTCTGTAAACTGTAAAGTTCCATAGCAGATAAAAGTTATTGTTATCTGATTTAGCAGTGGAAAGCAAGATCAAACCTAGGTGGAAAAAATAAAAGAAGGTCTGAGAGCAAAACATCCCTAAGTCCCCAGCCCTTAAAAGACCTCCCAGGGAGAGTAGCAAGATTACAAAAACTCACACTGTCTCCCCTGCAGAGGGTACCCACTGAGCCAACAGGGTAGACTGCCGATTCTAGCAAATGTATTCCTTTCCATTTGCTCCAGTTGGTGGCAGGAGTTGAAGAGGGGCAAACCAGACAGCTGGTGAGACATGAAACAGAAAGATATACATTTCACCTTTAAAAAAAACCTGTGGGAAATAGTGGGAGAAGGAAAGAGGCAGGCAAGTGCTTGGGGCATTTCAGCTGATAAGTGAGAGAGAGAGAAGCTACTCTGAGACAGATGCAATCCACACCCTCCATCTGTAATCACAGAGAGGCTCACATGTCAGAAAAAAGTTTGTCCTCCCTCAGGGGAATTGTGAAAGCTGTCAATGTTCTAGCCATGAGAAAACAAAAAATCTATATAGAACATCTCAACATGTGGAGGCCTGATATAGAGCTCAGAGAGATGTTCTATGGGAGTCTGACTCTTGCAGGCTTCTCACTTGGACTGGGAATGTAGGCATGAGGCATGCTTCACCAGAGAGGGCAAAAGATGTCTCAACCTGCTAGGAGACAGGCCTGCTGCTTACGATTTCGGAAGGCAATAGAGCAAGGCACTTAAGTAAGCTGATTGTCCATCAAACCACTTGGGTTCAAAGCCCAGTTCCTCTGCTTATGTACTTACCTGCATGACTTTTCAGTTGCTTAACTTTTGCTGCAAAATTATTTAATTTTGCTAAGTTTCAGTTTCCTGCTCTATAAAATGGTAGCCAGTAATAGTACCTTCCTCAGGATGCTGCAATGATTAAATAGTATGTTTATGAAGCAATTAGGAAGTGCACACTTAGTCAGCAGCCAATAAATGTTGGCTATTGTTTCAAAAGGCCAGTTTACTAGTTAATCTTGGTTCCTGTGGCTTAGAGAATGGTAAATTAGGGTGAAAGAAAGTAAAAACTTTTCTGTAGCATCAAACAAAAGAAACATAAGAACAGAACTTGCACACTCACTGGTGACTGAGAAAAGTTTCAAATATTTCTGTTTTGTGAGCTAAGATAACAAATTGAAGATCTGCACAGAAAGGCAGCAAATCCCAGTGTCCAAATACCTAAAATCAGCTCTGGGTTTCTCTTCCAGCTCCACCTCTCCACCTTGAACAACTCATGAATGCGTCAAGCCTCTCTTCCATATTTGTGGATGATAGCAAATAAAATGCAATAGTTATCTATCGCATAATGTTGGAGTGATGATAAAATGGACAATGCATGTCTTAGTACATTCCTCAGTACAGCTCCTGGCACATGAAAAGTGCTTAGTAATTAACAAGTATTATTACTTCCTTCACTGCAAAAGAAGAATCAGAGGGCTGTAGATTAAATTTAAAGCCCACCTCTTTGAGTAGAGAAAGCAAAATATACTGCTTATCAGAAATAATTTCTTACTCTTTCAGAAGTAACTTTCTCTTTTAAGACAAATTTATCTAACAATCTCTCCTAGGAAGAAGTAATTTACCCAGGGTATCAGAATACTTTCAGTTTGATTCACCATATGGTCTTGCTCTCTTCATTATGCATGAGTTTGAGTGTACTCCAGGAGTTGGTGATGGACAGGGAGGCCTGGCGTGCTGTGATTCATGGGGTCGCGGAGAGTTGGACACAACTGAGCAACTGAACTGAACTGAACTGAACTGAAACTAAGCAGAAAATTTATATGAGATAATTGAAAATTTTGAATTTTCTCCGAGAGCCATGATTAATATTCTGTTCATATGTATGTATTGCTATTTTATAATTGAGTCATAGTCCTAAAAGCAATAATACAAGCGTCTCAAAAATTCTAGCAAAAATAGGGAAATCCCTGGTGGTCCAGTCTGTGCTCCCAGGAGTCTTCCCTCTCACTGCCAAGGGTGTGGGTTCAAACCCTGAGAGGAGAACTAAGATCCCGCAAGCTGCTTGTCATGACCCAAAACCAATAAATAAATGAAGAAAAATTCTAGCAAAAATAAAACAAAACACTTGATTAAAGGTTTGTCAGCTTTACAAAAATTCATTCTGCATTTTTTTAAAGTTTGCCAGTTCAGTAAATTACAATAGCAGCACAATTTTTAAAGGTATATTAAGTACATCAGAAAACATAAATATAGTTGATAAAACGTTTCTGAATGGCTACTACATCAGACACTCCCATCTGTTTTAAATATATTCATTCACTCTTACAAAATTCTTTGATTTATCATCATCTACATTTCACTCAAATTTTCCCATGATCTGATATTGCAACCTGATTGAATCAGTTAAAATATTAAAAACTCTGTTACTCTAAGAATTTGTAACATTTTCCATCAACATTCCTCTCTAGCTTTATGTACTCGATCTGTGCTGTGGGATGTAGTAAAAATTATCTGCCTTCAGCAAAACGAACAACTGAAGTGCCCTGCTGCCTGACAGTGCTTGTTAGGCCATGATCTGCTGTGAGCACACGCTGTACTAACAATTGCCTTTCAGCTCCTCAAAGAAAGCCTTTAAATGCTTCAAAATATGTGAGTTTGGTCATGTTGTTGCTGTTCAGTCGCTAAGTCCTGTCCGACTCTCCATGACCCCATAGACTGCAGCATGCTAGGCTTCCCTGTTCCTCACTCCCAGAGTTTGGTCATCCAGTACCCCAAATGAGCCCAATATTTTAGCACCACAGTTGGGGGTTAATTTATAAATGTGGTGAAAATAATCCTATAATGTTTATTTTTAAAGAAAAGTACCATTACAAATCAATGCTTTGTGCTTTACTAAAAGCCAACAACAAGATAGAATAAACAATATTTTCTAACAAAATCTTTCTAATAGAGCCTGGGAAGAGGACATATATTAAAAAAAAAAAAACCCACAAAATCATTGTTTACTTAACTAAAATTTATTCTTCAAATATATCCTCTTACAGTAGCCTCACATCCATGTGCTTGCTCCATCTGGAATACCCTATCTCACACCTTCTCCCCCTGCCTCGGTTTCCACACCATGCCTTCTAAAAATCCTTTCCAGCCTTGCACAGCTTACTCAGGTGCTCTCCTCTCCCACCTCCCCACCCATAACCACTCCCTGGCTGGAAGAAAACAATTTGACAATATTCATCAAGTGCTTTAAATTTTAAAATTTTTTTCTTAATTACTAGATCTAGTTATCAACCCTAAGGAAAAAAGAAATAATTTTTTAAAAAAGGAATGTAAACATGGAATAATTTATTTTGGCCTTGTGGGGGGATCTTAGTGCCCCAACCAGGGACTGAACCCCCACTCTTGGCAGTGAAAGCATGGAGTCCTAACCACTGCACTGTCAGTGGATTCCTTACATAGAATAATTTAGAAAACACTGTTGAAATATTATTTATAATAATTCAAACTGCTAAATAATTTAGACATCCAACAAAGGAGAATGGCTAAGTAAATTATATTTGACAATAAAATATTATACACAAATTTTAAATCATAATTATTTCAGAAGATGTCATAACAGACAACATGAAAAATATTTAATATGTAGCATTAAAAGCAAAAATGAGTACCAAATTGTACATCTGATTTAACAAATAGGTAAAAGAGAAATCTACTCACACACAAAAAAGTTGATTAGAAGGAAGTACTCCAAAACACTAATAATGGTTATTTGGGTATAAGAAGATAATGAGTACTTTTTTTCCTTCTTTATATTATTTTGTATTTTCCAAACATTGTACAATAAGTACACATCATTTGGAGAAGAAAAATAAACTTTGAACAGTAATTAGAAAGCTACATAAACACAAGCCATTAATATTGTGCCCTTAGATCACATTACTTCTTTGCTATATTAATGTGTAGGTTCTGGGATTGGTCATTTTCTTAAATAAAAAGAAAGTAATTAAATTAGGCTACACCCACTCCAGTTTTCTTGCCTGGAGAACGTCATGGACAGAGAAACCTGGTGGGCTACAGTTCACAGGGTGCCAAAGATTTGGATGAGACTGAGCACTCATGCACCAAGGCCAGTGTAAACAACAAAGAAAAAACTTTTAATCAGATTTATTCAACCAGTACTCAAAAATAATCTGGATAAGTTTAACCAGTGAATATAAAGGGTCATTTGTCCCCTTTTTGTTACTCAGATATCTTGTCAACCAGTTTGAGGACTTGCCTTCTAGTTCCTAAATGTTCATGCTATCTTCAGAGTATTTTAGAATACAAAGCTACCTTTTACTGAACCTTATCCTTCTTTAAAAAGTTGTTCTGTTTGAAAGAATCATCTTTGCCCACTGTTTAGCAAATTTAAGTGCTTTTCTGAGTTACCATCAAATGTCAAGGTTAACAAGATTTTCAAAAGTAATGTAGGCTACTAAATGTTTCCACTTCTGTCCTTTATCGAACCTATCTTTGCATGAAATGTTCCCTTGATATCTCTAATTTTCTTGAAGAGATCTCTTGTTTTTCTTATTCTGTTGTTTTCCTTATTCTGTTTTCCTCTATTTCTTTGCATTGATCGCTGAGGAAGGCTTTCTTATCTCTCCTTGCTATTCTTTGGAACTCTGCATTCAGATGCTTATATCTTTCCTTTTCTCCTTTGCTTTTCACTTCTCTTCTTTTCATAGCTATTTGTAAGGCCTCCTCAGACAGCCATTTTGCTTTTTTGCATTTCTTTTCCATGGGGATGGTCTTGGTCCCTGTCTCCTGTACAAAGTCACGAACCTCCGTCCATATTTCATCAGGCACTCTATCTATCAGATCTAGTCCCTTAAATCTATTTCTAACTTCCACTGTATAATCATAAGGGATTTGATTTAGGTCATATCTGAATGGTCTAGTGGTTTGCCCTACTTTCTTCAATTTAAGTCTGAATTTGGCAATAAGGAGTTCATGATCTGAGCCACAGTCAGCTCCTGGTCTTGTTTTTGCTAACTGTATACAGCTTCTCCATCTTTGGCTGCAAAGAATATAATCAGTCTGATTTCGGTGTTGACCATCTGGTGATGTCCATGTGTAGAGTCTTCTCTTGTGTTTTTGGAAGAGGGTGTTTGCTATGACCAGTACGTTCTCTTGGCAAAACTCTACTAGCCTTTGCCCTGCTTCATTCTGTACTCCAAGGCCAAATTTGCCTGTTACTCCAGGTGTTTCTTGACTTCCTACTTTTGCATTCCAGTCCCCTATAATGAAAAGGACATCTTTTTTGGGTGTTAGTTCTAAAAGGTCTTGTAGGTCTTCATAGAACCGTTCAACTTCGGCTTCTTCAGCATTACTGGTTGAGGCATAGACTTGGATTACTGTAATATTGAATGGTTTGCCTTGGAAATGAACAGAAATCATTCTGTCGTTTTTAAGATTGAATCCAAGTACTGCATTTCAGACTCTTTTGTTGACCATGATGGCTACTCCATTTCTTCTAAGGGATTTCCGCCCACAGTAGTAGATATAATGGTCATCTGAGTTAAATTCACCCATTCCAGTCCATTTTAGTTCACTGATTCCTAGAATGTCGACATTCACTCTTGTCATCTCCTGTTTGACCACTTCCAATTTGCTTTGATTCATGGACCTAACATTCCAGGTTCCTATGCAATATTTCTCTTTACAGCATCAGACCTTACTTCTATCACCAGTCATGTCCACAACTGGGTATAAAGAGGTGGCAAGAATACACAGAAAAACTGTACAAAAAAGATTTTCACAACCAAGATAATCACGATGGTGTGATCACTCACCTAGAGCCAGACATCTTGGAATGTGAAGTCAAGTGGGCCTTAGAAAGCATCACTACGAACAAAGCTAGTGGAGGTGATAGAATTCCAGTTGAGCTATTTCAAATCCTGAAAGATGATGCTGTGAAAGTGCTGCACTCAATATGCCAGCAAATTTGGGAAACTCAGCAGTGGTCCCAGGACTGGAAGAGGTCAGTCTTCATTCCAATCCCAAAGAAAGGCAATGCCAAAGAATACTCAAACTACCGCACAATTGAACTCATCTCACACGCTAGTAAAGTCATGCTCAAAATTCTCCAAGCCAGGCTTCAGCAATATGTGAACTGTGAACTTCCAGATGTTCAAGCAGGTTTTAGAAAAGGCAGAGGCACCAGAGATCAAATTGCCAACATCTGCTGGATCATGGAGAAAGCAAGAGAGTTCCAGAAAAACATATATTTCTGCTTCATTGACTATGTCAAAGTTTTTGACTCTGTGGATCACAATAAACTGTGGAAAATTCTGACAGAGATGGGAATACCAGACCACCTGACCTGCCTCTTGAGAAACCTGTATGCAGGTCAGAAAGCAATAGTTAGAACAGGACATGGAACAACAGACTGGTTCCAAATAGGAAAAGGAGTACGTCAAGGTTGTATATTGTCACCCTGTTTATTTAACTTATATGCAGAGTACATCATGAGGAACACTGGGCTGGAAGAATCACAAGCTGGAATCAAGATTGCCGGGAGAAATACCAATAACCTCAGATATACAGATGACACCACCCTTATGGCAGAAAGTGAAGAGGAACTCAAAGGCCTCTTGATGAAAGTGAAAGAGGAGAGTGAAAAGGTTGGCTTGAAGCTCAACATTCAGAAAACGAAGATCATGGCATCTGGTTCCATCACTTCATGGCAAATAGATGGGGAAACAGTGGAAACGGTGTCAGACTTTATTTTTTTGGGCTCCAAAATCACTGCAGATGCTGATTGCAGCCAGGAAATTAAAAGACACTTACTTCTTGGAAGGAAAGTTATGACCAACCTTGATAGTATATTAAAAAGCAGAGACATTACTTTGCCAACAAAGGTCCGTCTAGTCAAGACTATGGTTTTTCCCGTGGTCATGTATGGATGTGAGAGTTGGACTGTGAAGAAAGCTGATCGCCGAAGACTTGATGATTTTGAACTGTGGTGCTGGAGAAGACTCTTGAGAGTCCCTTGGACTGCAAGGAGATCCAACCAGTCCATTCTAGAGGAGATCAATCCTTGGTGTTCATTGGAAGGACTGATGCTAAAGCTGAAACTGCAATACTTTGGCCACCTCATGCGACGAGTTGACTCACTGGAAAAGACTCTGATGCTGGGAGGGATTGGGGGTGGGAGGAGATGGGGACGACAGAGAATGAGATGGCTGGATGGCATCACGGACTCGATGGACGTGAGTTTGAGTGAGCTCCGGGAGTTGTTGATGGACAGGGAGGCCTGGCGTGCTGTGATTCATGGGGTCGCAAAGAGTCAGACACGACTGAGCGACTGAACTGAACTGAGCTGAACTGAAATGTTTCCACATTGGGGAAAACAGTGTTTAAAGGACAAGAAGAAGAAAAGAAAATGCCCACTTTCTTTGGTCAGAAATCTCATTCCATAAAGTCATTATTTTGAATGTGATTTTATGTTACCTTAAATATAAAACTGAAAATATTCGCTTCTCATTTTTCAGGTACTTTTCATGCACTTTTAAAAGCATATCTCTTAGTGAAGGTTGTAATTACCATCCTCTTTCAAGTAATATTTATAACTGATTTAATTTACTTAGAGAATAGTTTTCACTGAAGAAAAAAGAAATTTAGCCTTGAATTTATTCCAAGTCTAAATCTTCCTTTTAGAGCACATGAATAAAAGAACTACTTTATTTGATGATGCCATTGCTCCTTCCCAAGTTAATTTTATTAACCTGCTTTTTCATTGAATTTGTCCAATCACATCTAGCTGACCCAAATGCCTTATCAAATTCCCAAATCAGGTCAAGGATAAAAGCTGCTAGTGATGCTATTTTAAGAGGAAACAGAATGCACTGAGGCTAGACCAGCTCCTATTCTGTCAAAATGCACCATTTCTTTGGCATATACAAGTTATGGTTCACCAATAGGATAAATGGTGAAAAGTTAACAAACTAGGTTCATTCCTGGAGAACAGTCTGGCTATTTTGTCTATGAATATGCACTGAAAACTTTTTAAACAAAAACCTGGTTAATGTGGGCTTCCCAGGTGATGCTAGTGGTAAAGAATCCGCCTGCCAATGCAGGAAGGAGACTAAGAGACTCTGGTTTCATCTCTGGATTGGGAAGATCCCCTGGGGAAGGCCATGGTAACCCTACTCCAGTACTCCTGCCTGGAGAATTCCATGGACAGAGGAGCCTGGCAGGCTATAGTCCATAGGGTCACAGAGAGTTAGACATGACTGAAGTGACTTATCATGAGTGCAGGCATGGTTAATATATGAAACTGTATATTTTGATTCACAGCTAGGGGCTTTAGAAATTACATACTAGCTATAGATAGTCATCTTTTTCTTTCAAGGACAATAAGTGTGTCTTTTTCACTCCTTATATCCAGTATCTAGCATACTGCTTACATATAGTAGGCACTCAATAAATATTTGTTAAACTTGTGACACAATGCAATACTTTGGCCACCTCATGCGACGAGTTGACTCACTGGAAAAGACTCTGATGCAGGGAAAGATTGGGGGCGGGAGGAGAAGGGGACGACCAAGAATGAGATGGCTGGATGGTATCACCGACTCTGTGGACATGAGTTTGAGTGAACTCCGGGAGTTGGTGATGGACAGGGAGGCCTGGCGTGCTGTGATTCATGGGGTCGTGGAGAGTCGGACACGACTGAGTGACTGAACTGAACTGAACTGTGACACAATGACATAATTAACTTAACTGAAGAGCAACTGCCAAGTTGTATCATCTTGCAATAGTGTGTGTGTGTGTGCACACGCGCACATGTGCTCAGTCATTTAGTCGTGTCCAACTCTTTGCCACCCCATGGACTGTGACCCACTAGGCTCCTCTACCAGTGGAATTTTCCAGGCAAGCATACTGGAGTGGAGTAGCTCAGTATCTTCATGTAAAGAGCTGAGGTCAAGGGCTCAGTCCCCGAAAAGGTCTTTTGGCCTTGTTCTAGTCACAGTTTCATTTCTTGTTACAACCAGTCACCTCCCTCACAATGCATGAAGAATCACACAAACAGAGAAAGAGAAAAATAGTTTTAAACACAGTTCATCACTGTTATAAAACAGATAATTTATATGAAGTATTTATTTAGAAATTAAACTGATCCCTAAACTAATACAAACTAGTATTTGATCCCTGTCTCATTTCATTATAACTGAAATAATTTGCCACACAGTTCTATTTCTAAGGACAATAGTCTTCTTATGATTGCTGTGAAAAATCATTTAACTCAAAACATTTCACTAATTAAGGGACTTATAATTTTTAGACAAAGAAATTTCAACAATATGCTTTACAAAATAAGTAATATAAACATATACAAGACATATAGCCTAAAAATAAGACTGCCAAATAAACTTCTATCACAAATGGAGCCTGTTTCAGAAGTTTGAATACTGAAGAGTTTTAATTTGTATTAAGATCTCATTAGCTTTGATTCAATAAAGCCAACCAGCTTCTATCTGTACATTTTCTCACTGTGCAAGTGGAGATAATGCTACTTACTGCTTCATAGTAGTGCTGTGTGAATTAATTGGTTAATGTTCTTAAAGCACATTAAGCATATGTGCCAAATGTTATCATTAGTTTGCATTGTATATCTCTTTGTAATTATTTGCCACCTTAAAATTCTATGGCTTCAAGGGTGTCTCACTCTTAGAATACTTTAAAAAGGGTTAAGGAAAGTTCAAAAAGGAATTAAAAAACACTTGGGCTAAGTTAGGATGAAATAAAGAGAAATTTGGAATCTGGCATATTTTATTGCATACTTCTTCTTACATCAAGTTATAGGCTTCTTGGACTAAAAACCACTGAACCATTTTAAATGGGTAAATTGCATGATATGTAGTGATATCTCAATAAAGCTGTAAAAAAATAATAATAAGGCCAACTCCATCATTATACCAAAAAAATGTTATATACTCCTTGAAAGTGTAGATCATTATTCTAGAAGAAAAATTTCTATCCACACACATCTTGAGATAAAATGCTATACAGTTTTAGGAAATCAAATTACAATAGAATTAAGCAGTTAAATTACAGTGATATCATTTATCTCTAATAATTTAATTATTAATTATAATTAGTCAGTCAGTTCAGTCGCTCAGTCCTGTCTGACTCTTTGTGACCTCATGGACTGCAGCATGTCAGGCTTCCCTGTCCACCACCAACTCCCAGAGCTTGCTCGAACTCATGTCCATCGAGTCGGTGATGCCATCCAACCAACTCATTCTCTGTCATCCCCTTCTCCTCCTGGCTTCAATCTTTCTCAGAACAGTGTCTTTTCCAATGAGTCAGCTCTTTGTACCAGGTGGCCAAAGTACTGGAGCTTCAACTTCAACATCAATCCTTCCAATGAATATTTAGGATTGATTTCCTTTAGAATTGGCTGGTTTGATCTCTTGCAGTCCAAGAGACTCTCAAGAGTCTTCTCCAACACTACAGTTCAAAAGCATCAATTCTTTGGCACTCAGATATCTTTATGTCCAATTCTCACATCCACACCTGACTGCTGGAAAAACCATAGTTTTGACTAGACAGAACTTTCTTGGCAAAATTACATCTCTGCTTTATAATAGATTGTCTAGGTTGGTCATAACTTTTCTTTCAAGGAGCAAGCATCTTTTAGTTTCATGGCTGCAGTCACCATCTGCAGTGATTTTGGAGCCCAAGAAAATAAAATTGCTCACTGTTTCCATTGTTTCCCCATCTATTTGCTATGAAGTGATGGGACCAGATGCCATGACCTTTATTTTTTGAATGTTGAGTTTTAAGCCAGCTTTTTCACTCTCCTCTTTCACTTTCATCAAGAGGCTCTTTAGTCCCTCTTCACTTTCTGCCATAAGGGTGGTGTCATCTGCATATCTGAGGTTATTGATGTTTCTCTCAGCAATCTTGATTCCAGCTTGTGCTTCATCCAGCCTGGTATTTCGCATGATGTACTCTGCGTAGAAGTTAAATAAGCAGGGTGACAATATACAGCTTTGATGTACTCCTTTCCCAATTTTGAACCAGTCCTTTGTTCCAACTAATTATAATAGTTACATATTTAATCTGATTAATCTTCTTGAAAGAAGATTCAAGGAGAAAGAAGATTGAGTCTATCTTGACATAAATGAGTCCAGATCCAATAATGCCTATCTTTGCTTTTGCTTTTTTTCTTTGAATAAAAATTCTTACATAAACAGAATGAAATTTCAGCCAAGTTAATAATGACAATAGTAGTAGTAATAGTTACATTTTATACAGTGATTTACCTAGTGATTTACAATTTATACAGTGATATATAATAGTTACATTTATACAGTACTTTACAATTGAAACAGGTTACAAAAAATGTAAAGGATCTGACACTTCACCCATTTTGCACACTAACTAGTCATCCTGCCATAGCTTTGTGCTTGCTGGCAGAAGACACAAAGCTCATGGATCAGAGACAAAAATCAAGTTATTAACTGCAGAATAGCAGTAGCCAGAGCATTATTTTCTTGTGCCCATTTTCCAAGCCCCAATCCCAACAGCAGGATACAACAAGGCCTGGAGACACCTGTGCACACAGTGGTTTCTGTTAAAAGAAGGGCACCTTGAGCTTTAAAAACCCCAATCTTTTCCTTCTTCAGAAAGAGATACTCTCTCTTTCCCAGGCTGTTTACTGTAGCACCATTCTTTAAAAAATAGTCCTAAACAAAAGGTTGGCAGTGGCTATACTCATAAGACACGCAGAAATGTTAGAGAACCAAGGAGAATTACATGCTAACACCATGTACTAAGGTGACCATGTATTTTGGTTTGCTTGGGACAAGCCTGACTAATACCTATTGTCCAAACTTAATTATACTTAATTATTAATAACAACCTCTTTCACACTCACAAATGACCCAGTTTAGATAAGAAATTATATGCACCACAAATTAAAATTCTGAAGGAATTCCTCTGCCTGGTCAGACCTCTGATGATCTCACAGTTAAGGTTTAGGTCAACCAAATAAGAATAGAGGCCAACACCATATAAAAAAAATTATATGTTCAACTCAGATCTTGAACATAAGCCTTGAAACCATAAAACTCGTAGAAGAAAATATAGGCAGTAAGCCTCTGATATTGGTCTTGGTGATGTTTTTTGGGGGGTAGAGGGGGTGGGAATCTGACACCAAAAGCAAAGACAGTGAAAGCAAAAATATACAACTGAGACTACATCAAATGAAAAAGCTTCTTCACAGCAACGGAAACCATCCATGAAACAAAAACGCAACCTAATGAATGGGAGAAAATATTTGCAAATCATATATGTGATAAGGTAAAAATATCCAAAATATATAAAGAACTCATATAACTCAACAGCAAAAAGATAAACCAATTTTAAAATGGGCAGAAGATCTGAACAGACATTTTTCCAAAAGAGACCTGCAGATGGCCAGAAGTACATGAAAAACTGCCCGGCATCACTCATCATGAAGGAAATGAAAATCAAAATCACAATGAGGTATCACCCCACACCTGTTAGAACAGCTATCATCAAAAAGATAAAATGTTGATGAGGATGCAGAGAAAAGGAAAGCCTAGTGAACTGTTGGTGGAAATGTAAATTGGTGTAGCACTATAGAAAACAGTATGAAGATTCCTCAAAAAATGAAAAAAAGAAGTACCATATGATCCAACAATTCTACTTCTGAGCATTATCTGAAGGAAACAAAAACACTAGCTTGAAAAGATATATGCACTTCCATATTCAATACAACATTATTTAGAACAGCCAAGACATAAAAGCAACCTAAGTGTCCACCAATAGATGAACGGATAAAGATACCGTGGTTTATATATGCAATGGAATGTTATTCGGCCTTAAGAAGGAAATCTTGCTATTCCTTACAACATTGATAGACCCTGAAGGCACTATGCTAAATAAAATAAGTCAGAAAGAGAAAGACAAATACTCTATGATCTCATTTCTAGGTGGAATCTTTTAAAACAAAACAAAAAATTCATAAATATAGAGAATAGACTGGTGTTTGCAGAGATAGAAGGAGTGGTAGGAGAAATGGACGAAGGTACTCAAAAAGTATGTAATTCCAGTTATAATAAGTCCTGGGGAATGTAAATAATTAATAATATTGTATTTTATGTTTGAAAGTTGCTAAGAGAATAAATCTTAACAGTTCTCATCATAAGAAAAAATCATAACTATGTGTGGGATGAACATTTAGTAGACTTATTGTAGTTATCATTTTGCAGTATATTCCAAATCATGATGTATACCTAAAACTAATATAATGTTATATGTCAGTTAATCTCAATTTTTTAAAAAAGAATGGAGGCCAAAAAGGAGAAAGTCAAATCATGTATATTACTTTAAAAATCACTACATGAAGGGGACTTCAAATACTTATCTAGAAAGAAAGATTATTTCAGGAAAAATTAAAAGTTGGTTTGAACATTAAGTCAAGCTACTAAAAGTGGCAACTAAAGCTTTCACATAGCTCGTGTAACAATTATATTATTTTGCCTGAATTCTTGTACATCTTCACTGAAAAATCTCAGGTGATTTTTTACCCCAAGTATTCCTGAAACTGAGAAATAATTTTCTGACCTTGCATTTCATCCAGTGTATTTCAGTCACATCCTTTCAATCCGTTCTGGCCACGTTTCCCTTCCTCTCTCATCCTTCCAGTAGCTCAAGCTGTTTGACTTCAACTACATTCCCTCTTGTTCTCATCCCTTTGTCCTACTCTCTCTTGGGCTCTACTCTGACCCCTGTCTCTACAATCAATCTTGACCTCAGACAATAATGATTTAATGAGTTCCAACTCAATACTCGGAGAAGGCAATGGCAACCCACTCCAGTACTCTTGCCTGGAAAATCCCATGGACGGAGGAGCCTGGTAGGCTGCAGTCCATGGGGACGCAAAGAGTCGGACACAACTGACCGCCTTCACTTTCACTTTTCACTCTCATGCACTGGAGAAGGAAATGGCAACCCACTCCAGTGTTCTTGCCTGGAGAATCCCACGGACGGGGGAGCCTGGTGGGCTGCCGTCTATGGGGTCGTACAGAGTTGGACACAACTGAAGTGACTTAGCAGCAGCAGCAGCAGCAGCAGCTCAATACTATGGAACCACATTCAACTTTCTTCTTCTGACTAGTCAAACTAGCAAAGTTTTGTCAATTGAACTTTGGTCTTAGTCTAAAGGATGGTGTCCATCATGAACTCCATTGATGTTGAGTGAATCCTGGATGGTCTCATTCCCTGAATTTGAGTTGGCATGTCAGTTCCTGGGGGCTGTTATCCAGACAGGATCTTGTCAGGTGCCTGTCAGGGAAGAGAACCCTAAGTAAGTCCTGAGGAAAGTGTTCAGATACCACAAGCTACTGGATTCTCTGTACCTATGCTTTCATGCTTGTTGAGGACCACCATTGTCCCCACATGAGACTTTCAAAACACATGTAATTTTACTGGTAAGTCTTCTACCTCATATACCATGGAGTGCCCATCAGCCTGGCCTTCCTCTCTAGACCCTCCCAAAGTCTCACAATAATGACCATTTCAAAAACCTCAGTTCAATGAGTTTTGCTCCTTTCTTACCTTGTCATTTCTGCCCCAGGTGGCCTGTTCATGCCTGACTATTCTAAAACATTATTGAGAATTTCTGCATTGCTGTTCACCTTTTACAATTATATCTAAAGAATTATTATATGAAAAAAAAGAATTAATTACATGATTCTAACGGGTTCTCAGTATGAAGTCAAGAAGGTTTAACAAAATAGTCTGTACTTCAATATAATATCAGTATGTAAGAGATTATTAGAATGCTTGGACTCTGTTTATGAGTTTATGAATTTTTAATTCATATGGTCCTTAGGGAATTACTGAAATCTCAATGTAAAATAAAATTTGAAAAAATCTGTAGTAAAAATTATATGTATATTATTATTGCAATTATGTAAAAAAATTATGATGGGAGCAAAGCCTGAAAGACAATCTACAAATAGCAATGTCCTTTAATATGATTTTT
Organism: Moschus berezovskii; assembly: GCF_049115385.1. Taxonomy (NCBI): domain Eukaryota; kingdom Metazoa; phylum Chordata; class Mammalia; order Artiodactyla; family Moschidae; genus Moschus; species Moschus berezovskii. The sequence goes on along the minus strand of NC_142462.1, from coordinate 78,107,695 downwards.
TGCATTATTAATGTATTTTATTTTCTTGAAGATGAAGAGATGTTTATAAAGAATTGCTTTTAAATTAAAGTACCAGATTTGAACAAAATAGTATTTGTGAGCAATGCATTTTATACACAAGTGAATAGTTCAGTCAGAGTAATGTGATTATGGAATTATTTTCTCTTAAAAAAATCCATTTTCACACTTTGATAAGGAAATGGAAATTATAATATTTATTTATCATAAGACAATACTTTGCAATATGCTGAAATAACTCAGTGAAAAATATTGTAGTTATCCATGCTTCTTTTTTAATGAGCTCTTCCTGAATCAAATTTTGTTTAGTTGTGTATTGATTTAAAACATGTCCCCTTTCATGTGCACATATGTGTTTTCCACAGATTCCAAAAGGTTAACAACTGTCATATATCATTACATACTAACAGTGTGGTCTAATGGATAAGAACTGAATCAGCAATCTTAGTATCTTCCTCTTAACTCTGTGACCCTGGCAAGCCATTAACATCTATCACCCCAGTTTCTTTTTCAAAACGAATAATAGTAATTGTGGAATTAGGAAAATACCTATAAAGTTTACTAAGAGCCTTTAGTGAAAAATGAGAAATGAATGTAAATGAGTATACTATAAAGACCCAGTTCAGTCTGTCTACTTTTCTAATACATGAAATTTTAATTTGATAGAAATGTGTTCTTGGATTATAACTAAGATTATTGGCTGGAATGTAAATTAGACTGTTAGTACATTAAAAACATATTAATAAATATCAGAATAATATTTTGACATAAATTTTCAATGAGAGACATAGTATGACATGTAAATATATATAATTATTTGCATGGCCCAAAGATAGGATTTACGATTGTAAAGAAAAAAAAATTGTGAAGAAAAGAATTAATTGGTAACTGCTGCTGCTAAGTCGCTTCAGTCATGTCCAACTCTGTGCAACCCCATAGACAGCAGCCCACCAGGCTCCTCTATCCCTGGGATTCTCCAGGCAAGAACACTGGAGTGGGTTGCCATTTCCTTCTCCAATGCATGAAAGCGAAAAGTGAAAGTGAAGTCGCTCAGTCGTGTCCGACTTAACTTAGCGACCCCATGGACTGTAGCCCACCAGGCCCCTCCGTCCAAGGGATTTTCCAGGCAAGAGTACTGGAGTGGGGTGTCATGTCCTTCTCCAATTAATTGGTAAAGATGATTGTTAATTAGCAAATGGCAATCTCAAAATAAAAATTTTAAACTTCCTTTCAATTGTATAGCAATAATTCCACAGATTCACATATCACTGTGATGATACTTTTACAAAATTCCTACTTTTTCACAAGTAATTGAAGAAATATTGCAGCAACAATTAATTACCATTCCATTGTCTAAAAGTGTACCTTCAAGCTGTTAAATGAGTGAACAGAGATCTATTATGACTTTAACAAGAACGTTACTCTCCATGGGGATTACTGCCATTAACAGTAGGAAATGCATCATTTAAAGACATTAAAATTAAATGGAAACATTTTTAGTCATTTAAATAAAAGTCCTTGATCTTTACTTCACAATCAAACTTGTTTTCACTAGTTTCTTTATTGTAGGAGTTTATTCAAAATTTTCCTGGTCAAGCCATTTCAGATGGCTTTTATACTTATTAATCTCTATATTCCACTTTCTTCCATCTCCTCATTTTTTAAAAGGTAAAATTTGCTTGCAGTTCCCAACCCAATGATTTTTTTATGGTTATAAAAATACTCTATTCTCATTATAAAATGTTTAGAAAGTACTGAAAATTATTAAGAACCAGAAAAAATCACGTACAATCTCCTCAATCTAGAAACTACCCCTACTATTTTTTTTGACACAATTCCTTTTGATCTTTTTTTAAAAATTCACTTTCCTATCTGCATTCACATTTAGATTATAAAATACATGCAACTTAAATTTATTATTATTTTTCATTGAAGTATAGTCAATTTACAGTGTTGTGTTAGTTTCTGGTATATAGCAAAGTGCTTCAATTATACATATACATTATTTTTCATATTCTTTTCTATTATGGTTTATTACAGGATATTGAATATCCTTGTGCTATACAGTAGTGCCTAATTGTTTATCTATTTTATATATAGTAGTTTGTATCTGCTAGCCCCATATTCCTAATTTACCCTAGAACCCATGCTTCACAGCAAGAGAAACCACCACAATAAGAAGCTGATGCACTGCAACTAGAGAGTGGCCACTGCTCACCACAACTAGAGAGAAGCCCATGCAGCCAACGAAGACCCAGGACAGTTATAAATAAATAGAAACTTTAAAAAAGATATGGTATATATACGACGATGGAATACTACTCAGCCATAAAAAAGAATGAAATAGTGCAGCAACATGGGTGGATCTAGAAATTATCATACTAAGTGAAGGAAGTCAGACAGAGGAAGAAAAACACCACAGGATATCACTTACATATGGGATCTAAAATATGACACTAATGAACTAATTTTAAATCAGAAACAAATTCATAGACATAGTAAACAAACTTATGGTTACCAAAGGGGAAAAGGGTTGGGGGAGGGGTAAATTAGGAGTATTGGGCTAGCAGATACAAACTACTATACATAAAATAGATAAACAACTAGGCACTACAGTATAGCACAAGGATATTCAATATCCTGTAATAAACCATAATAGAAAAGAATATGAAAAATAATGTATATGTATAATTGAATCGCTTTGCTGTATACCAGAAACACAACACTGTAAATTGACTATACTTCAATGAAAAATAATAATAAATTTAAGTTGCATGTATTTTATAATCTAAATGTGAATGCAGATAAGAAAGTGATTTTTTTTAAATGATCAAAAGAAACTTTGTCAAAAAAATAGTAGGGGTAGTTTCTAGATTGAGGAGATTGTATGTGATTTTTTTCTGGTTCTTAATAATTTTCAGTACTTTTGAAATATTTTATAATGAGAATGGAGTACTTTTATAACCATAAAAAAATCATTGGGTTGGGAACTGCAAGCAAATTTTACCTTTTAAAAAATGAGGAAGTGGAAGAAAGTTCTTCACATACGGTCAAACAGGAAAAACAAACTATTTAATAGTAGATTTACATTGATTCTATTATTGCTTTTGTTTTCTTATAACAAATCCATAGAAACAGAAAGTAGAATGGTAGTTACTGAGGGGAGGGAGAACTGGGGAGCTGTTGTGTGGGTGTAGTCTCTGTTTTGCTAGATGAAAAGTTTTGGAAATCTGCTATGCAATGTGAATATGCATGCATGCACGCTAAGTCGCTGTAGTCGTGTCCGACTCTGTGCGACCCCATGGACAGCAGCCTACCAGGCTCCTCTGTCCACAGGATTCTCTAGGCAAGAATACTGGAGTGGGTTGCCATTTCCTTCTCCGTCACACACAGCAGTCAAGACAAATCTGTAGGTTTCCTCTTGTTTGCAGCTGCGAATCATGTCTTAGGGCAATAAACTGAGACTTCCAGGTGTGCAGGAAAATCCACCCAGGTCCAAGAAAGGAGAGAGCATGTGAGTCACCTACACACTGATTAACCCCTCTGGTGCAGCAACTCCTCCTTAATCTAGGAGACTCTTTCACACCTGTTTTACCTCAGTTCAGTCGCTCAGTCGTGTCCGACTCTTTGCGACCCCATGAACCAACCGCAGCACGCCAGGCCTCTTTGTCCATCACTAACTCCCAGAGTCTACCCAAACCCATGTCCATCGAGTTGGTGATGCCATCCAACCATCTCATCCTCTGTCATCCCCTTCTCCTCCTGCCCTCAATCTTTCCCAGCACCAGGGTCTTTTCAAATGAGTCAGCTCTTTGCATCAGGCGGCCAAAGGATTGGAGTTTCAGCTTCAACATCAGTCCTTCCAATAATCACCCAGGACTGATCTCCTTTAGGATGGACTGGTTGGATCTCCTTGCAGTCCAAGGGACTCTCAAGAGTCTTCTCCAACACCACAGTTCAAAAGCATCAATTCTTTGGTGATCAACTTTCTTTATAGTCCAACTCTCACATCCATACATGACCACTGGAAAAGTTACTTTGCCAACCAAGGTCCGTCTAGTCAAGGCAATGGTTTTTCCCGTGGTCATGTATGGATGTGAGAGTTGGACTGTGAAGAAAGCTGATCTCCGAAGAATCGATGCTTTTGAACTGTGGTGTTGGAGAAGACTCTTGAGAGTCCCTTATACTGCAAGGAGATCCAACCAGTCCATTCTAAAGGAGATCAATCCTGGGTGTTCATTGGAGGGACTGATGCTAAAGCTGAAACTGCAATACTTTGGCCACCTCATGCGACGAGTTGACTCACTGGAAAAGATTCTGATGCTGGGAAAGGTTGGGGGCGGGAGGAGAAGGGGATGACAGAGAATGAGATGGCTGGATGGCATCACCAACTCTGTGGACATGAGCTTGAGTGTACTCCGGGAGTTGGTGATGGACAGGGAGGCCTGGCGTGCTGTGATTCATGGGGTCGCGGAGAGTTGGACACGACTGAGCGACTGAACTGAACTGAACTGACTAGACGGACCTTGGTTGGCAAAGTAATGTCTCTGTTTTTTAATATGCTATCTAGGTTGGTCATAACTTTCCTTCCAAGGAGTAAGCATCTTTTAATTTCAAGATGTGAATATACATAATCTTATTGAACTGTACACTTAAAAATAGTTAAAATGGTAAATCTATGTTACCGGTTTTTACCACAATTTTTAAAAAGCATAATTATATGAAAATTGGTATGTGTATGGGTGTGTATCAGAATAAAATACCAAATTGTTAGCAAGAGTTTTCCCTTAGTAGTAGGGAAAGGGGATGATCAGGAGGGAACTTTTACTTTAAATATTTATTTGTAATTTGAATGCTTTCAGTAAGCCAATACTACTTTTACATCTTTTTTTTTCTTAATTTAGGGTAAAACCTAAATCCATTTGTGGTTTCTTGATCCTAACTGCTATAACTTTCAGTGAAAGAGTAATGAGCTAAATCACTTGTATCCAGTTTAGCAGTCAATAGAAGCATGCAGCCTGCAGATCAAAGCAAGACTGGGAAACATTTAAATATATGTATTGTTTCCCTCAAAAGTTACCTGAACTCTTTTATACCAACTTTCCAAAGTATTGCATAAAGAAATGATTACAGTACTTAAGGAACAGAATGGAATAAATGAAAGATATAAAAACTACTAGAGTTAATATCCAACATATATAAATAGCTCACATCAAAGTAAGTCAACATCAACCCACATGATTCAAAAATGGGCAGAAGAACTGAATAGACATTTTTCAAAAGAGGAAATGCTGATGGCATTTTAAATATTTCCTGGGCACCACCTATGTAGTTAGCACTGTGCTAAAGATGGTGGCAATTATTACAGAGGAATGTGGAAAGGCCACTATTACCTCCATACAATTAGCTTTTAAAATAGAACTTTAAAATTAGAAGGAGTATCAAAGCAGTCATTTCTTACTTTTTTGGTGTGTGTGTGCTTAGTCGTTCAGTCGTGTTTGACTCTTTGTGACCCCATGGACTGCAGCCCACTAGGCTCCTCTTTCCATGGGGATTCTCCAGGTAAGAATACTGGAGTGGGTTGCCATGCTCTCCTCCAGGGGATCTTCCCAACCCAGGGATCGAACCCAGGTCTTTCTCATGCAGGGAGATTCTTCACTGACTGAGCAACTAGGGAAGCCCAAGAATACTCCAGTATTCCTTCTCCAGGGGATCTTCTGGACCCAGGAAGCAAATGGCGTCTCCTACATTGCAGGTGGATTCTTTACCAGCTAAGCTGCAACAATTTTTAATGAACTGATGATTCTATTAGATGGTATTCATTTTCCTTAAAGCCTTAGTTGGGAAAATAACACATTTGAAACCATATGAGTTCTCTTATTTTAAACTTTTACAAGTGTATGAAATCCAAAAGTTTAGAAATAGTTGTCCTAAAGGTCATCTAGAGAAAAGAATATATTTAATTCCATAGGCAACTGGAACAGTCTGTAAGTAACAGAATGGTAAGATTGGAGCAGTATAATTGTGACAGATTAGAGGCTCATTATTTGTTGACAACTCCTTACTAGATTTTAGCAAAGGCAATTTAGTGAAATGTAAAAAGCTAAAAATAAATAAAAAGGAGAACCTATTGCATAGAATAATTTAAAACAGAAAATATGAAAGACAAATAGAATGACTAGGATATGTTTCAATGGTTCAAATCATTTCCAAACACAACCACATGCATACACACACTCATATTCAGCGGCAATATTGACATTTCAAAATCAACTCAATACATTACATATACCCTGTTCAACAGTGCTGTTCACTAAGCCTAAGGAAAACAGGAAGTCTTGAGGTGTTGCCTCTAATTTTTTTCAAGTCAGTGAGATATTATTTGTTTAATATTTTTGGAAATGGAGTTAGTAGTGCCCCAATTTTAATTTTTGATGATGACACTGACCCAAATATAATTTGTCACTGCCTTGGCTTTCTCAAAGTAGGCAGTACGAGAAAAAAGGAAGACTGATAAACTCTCTTACTTGTTTTGGATGAATGTACCAGGAGCAGTCCTGCAAATAATGGGATGAATCACTGGATTGCAGAAGACAGCATCTGCCAAAGTTCCATTTTAAAAAGCTCACATTTCTATAGCTCCCTTTGTTCTTCCTTTGCTGTAGGGCAGATGTCTCACACTATTTGGAACATCAAATAGTGGCTGAACATCAGGACTCAATAATTTGACTGTCAAATTGACAGCTTCATTTTTATTTCTCTTCTAAAATATGTACGTTACCTTTGATTTTCTTCTTGTATCATTTTTCTATTGAAAAGCTGCTCTTTTAATTTTTTTCTCTTTACATAAGACTCATCAAGCTATCTGCTCTGGGCTGTGTGATTATACCCTGAACACATTTGTTTATAAACATGAACTTCTGGATATTATATTAATATAAACTATTTGATTCCAGCCTTGATCTTCAAGGAAACTTTCCAGGGCTTGTGATTTCTTGCATGAACCTGCCTGGAAACTGCCAACATTTACCCACTGGAGCCAAGCCTTTGTCCTCAGCAGTATTTCATAACCTTGATGGCATTAGAATCACCCATGTGGCTACTTTGGAGGAGGAAATGGCAACCTATTCCAGTACAGTATTCTTGCCTGGAGAATTCCATGGACAGAGGAGCCTGGAGGGCTACAGTCCATAGAGTCACAAAGAGTTGAACACAACTGAGTGACTGAGCATTTATGCTCAGTCTTAAACACATGGCTTCTTAAACACATGGAGCCCAACTTCAACCCAGTTCAATTAAGATGAGAAATTCTGGCGATGGCACCCAGGCATATGGATTAACAGTTTCTAACTTTCTCTACTTTGCCTGAACCGAGAAACACTGAAAAAAGAGGTAAAAATTAACTAGTATTTTCAAAGTTATCTTATTGACTTGTCAGTATTACTTTTTATATCTGTCTCCTCTGTTAGAGTTTGCATCCCTTGAAGATAGTATTTGGTATAGCAGATTTTCAATAATTTCATTTAAAAAAAAAATCCAAACTCTTTACCATGGCTTATAGGGCCTGATGTGATCTGTTTCCTGATTGTCTACCTCATAACCACGACCCTCACCACTGAGTTTCTTGCAAACATTTCAAATTAATTCTTACTTCTTGGCCTTTGCATTTACTACCCACTGCCCACCCCCAACCAGAAATACTCTTCTCCCAGTCCTTTATTTATATGGCATTATTTCATCGTAAAGTTCTTTGATTTGTCCTTAGAAAGTCCTTTCCTAACCAACCTATACAAAATAACCACTCTCCTCCCAGTTTCTATCATCTCTCACCCTTATTTCCTTCATGTTACTTGCCTCTAAAAAAATTAACATTCTTATTTATTATGTTCTTATTTACTATTTCCACACACCCATTCCACTCACCCCCATAGTGAAAGTGAAAGTGAAGTTGCTCAGTCGTGTCCAACTCTTTGTGACCCTGTGGACTGTAGCCTACCAGGCTTCTCCGTCCATGGGATTCTCCAGGCAAGCATACTGGAGTGGGTTACCATTTCCTTCTCCAGGGGATCTTCCAGACCCAGGGATTGAACCTGGGTCTCCTGCTTTGGAGTTAGACGCTTTAACTTCTGAGCCACCAGGGAAGCCCACTCATCCCCATACTGGATTCCAAATTTTCGAAAACAGTCAGAACTTTGACTTCTTTGCCATTACAACCCAGAGCTTACTTACTGGGCTTGGATCAGATAATAAAATAATAAATAATTTTAAATGAACACTTAATAAGCATGTAAGTGTGTAGGGCCACCCAAGACAGACAGGTCATGGTGGAGAGTTCTGATAAAACATGGTCCACTGGAGAAGGGAATGGAAAACCTCTTTGGTATTCTTGCCTTAAGAATCCCATGAACAGTATGAAAAGGCAAAAAGATAGGACACTGAAAGATGAACTCCCCAGGTCAGTAGGTGCCCAATATGCTACTGGAGATCAGTGGAGAACTAATTCCAGAAAGAAGTTCAGTTCAGTTCAGTCACTCAGTTGTGTCCGACTCTTTGCGACCCCATGAATCACAGCACACCAGGCCTCCCTGTCCATCACCAACTCCCAGAGTCCACTCAAACTCACTTCCATCGAGTCGGTGATGCGGAGCCAAAGCAAAAACAACACCCAGTTGTGAATGTGACTGGTGATGGAAGTAAAGTCTGGTACTGTAAAGAACAATATTGCATAGGAACCTAGAATGTTAGGTCCATGAACCAAGGCAAATTGGAAGTAGTCAAACAGGAGATGGCAAGAGTGAACATTGGCATTTTAGGAATCAGCGAACTAAAATGGACTGGAATGGGTGAATTTAACTCAGATGACCATTATATCTACTACTGTGGGCAAGAATCCCTTAGAAGAAATGGAGTAGCCATCATAGTCAACAAAAGAGTGAAATGTAGTAATTGGATGCAATCTCAAAAATGACAGAATGATCTCTGTTCATTTCCAAGACAAACCATTCAATATCACACTAATCCAAGTCTATGCCCCAACCAGTAATGCTGAAGAAGCAGAAGTTCAATGGTTCTATGAAAACCTACAAGACCTACTAGAACACCCAAAACAGATGTCCTTTTCATTATAGGAGAATGGAATGCAAAACTAGGAAGTCAAGAAACACCTGGAGTAACAGACAAATTTGGCCTTGGAGTACAGAATGAAGCAGGGCAAAGGCTAATAGAGTTTTGCCAAGAAAACACACTGGTCATAGCAAACATCCTGTTCCAACAACACAAGAGAAGACTCTACACATGGACATTACAAGATAGTCAATACTGAAATCAGATTGATTATATTCTTTGCAGCTAAAGATGAAGAAGCTATACAGTCAGCAAAAACAAGACCAGGAGCTGACTGTGGCTCAAATCATGAACTCCTTATTGCCAAATTCTGACCTAAATTTAAGAAAGTAGGGAAAACCGCTAGACCATTCAGTTATGACTTAAATCAAATCCCTTATGATTATTTAATGGAAGTGACAAATAGATTCAAGGGATTAGATCTGATAGACAGAATGTCTGAAGAACTATGGACGGAGGTTTGTGACATTTTACAGGAGGCAGTGATCAAGACCATCCCTAAGAAAAAGAAATGCAAAAAAGGCAAAATGGTTGTCTGAGGAGGCCTTACAAATAGCTGTGAAAAGAAGAGAAGTGAAAGGCAAAGGAGAAAAGGAAAGATATACCCATTTGAATGCAGAGTTCCAAAGAAGAGCAAGGAGAGATAAGAAAGACTTCCTCAGTGATCAATCCAAAGAAATAGAGGAAAACAATAGAGGGAAAGACCAGAGATCTCTACAAGAAAATTAGAGCTACCAAGGGAACATTTCATGCAAAGATGGGCACAATAAAGGACAGAAATGGTATGGACCTAACAGAAGCAGAAGATATTAAGAAGAGGTGGCAAGAATACACAGAAGAACTATACAAAAGAGATCTTCATGACCCAGATAACCATGATGGTGCGATCACTCACCTAGAGCCAGACATCCTGGAATGTGAAGTCAAGTGGGCCTTAGGAGGCATCACTACGAACAAAGCTAGTGGAGGTGATGGAATTCCAGCTGAGTTACTTCAAATCCTAAAAGATGATGCTGTTAAAGTGTTGTGCTCAATATGCCAGCAAATTTTAAAAACTCAGCAGTGGCCACAGGACTGGAAAAGGTCAGTTTCCACTCCAATCCCAAAGAAAGGCAATGCCAAAGAATGTTCAAACTACTGCACAATTGCACTCATCTCACACACTAGCAAAGCAACATTCAAAATTCTCCAAGACAGGCTTCAACAGTATGTAAACTGTGAACTTCCAGATGTTCAAGCTGGATTTAGAAAAAGCAGAGGAACCAGAGATCGAATTGCCAACATTCGATGGATCATCAAAAAAGCAAGAAAGTTCCAGAAAAACATCTACTTCTGCTTTATTGACTATGCCAAAGCCTTGGACTGTGTGAATCACAACAAACTGTGGAAAATTCTTAAAGATATAGGAAACCAGACCACCTCACCTGACTCCTGAGAAATCTGTATACAGGTCAAGAAGCAACATTAGAACTGAACATGAAACAACAGACTGGTTCCAAATTGGGAAAGTAGTACATCAAGGCTATATAGTGTCACCCTGCTTATTTAACTTATATAGCAGAGTACATCATGAGAAATGCTGGACTGGATGAAGCACAAGCTGGAATCAAGATTGCTGGGGAAAATATCAATAAACTCAGATATGCAGATGACACCACCCTTATGGCTGAAAACAAAGAAGAACTAAAGAGCCTCTTGATGAAAGTGAAAGAGGAGAGTGCAAAAGTTGGCTTAAAACTCAACATTCAGAAAGCTAAGATCATGGTATCCGGTCCCATCACTTCACGGCAAAGAGATGGGGAAACAGTGGAAACAGTGAGAGATTTTATTTTTGGTGGCTCCAAAATCACTGCAGATGGTGATTGCAGCCATGAAATTAAAAGACGCTTGCTCCTCGGAAGAAAAGTTATTACCAACCTAGACAGCATATTAAAAAGCAGAGACATTGCTTTGCCAACCAAGGTTCATCTAGTCAAGGCTTTGGTTTTTCCATTAGTTACGTATGGATGTGAGAGTTGGACTATAAAGAAATCTGAGCACTGAAGAATTGATACTTTTGAACTGTGGTGTTGGAGAAGACGCTTGAGAGTCCCTTGGATGGTAAGGAGATCCAACCAGTCCATCCTAAAGGAAATCAGTCCTGACTATTCATTGGAAGGACTGATGTTGAAGCTGAAACTCCAACACTTTGGCCACCTGATGTGAAGAACTGACTCATTTGAAAAGACCCTGATGCTGGGAAAGATTGAAGATAGGAGAAGGGGATGACAGAGGATGAGATGGTTGGATGGCATCACCGACTCAATGGACATGAGTTTGAGTCAACTCCGGGAGTTGGTAATGGACAGGGAGGTCTCGCGTGCTGCAGTCCATGGAGTCTCAAAGAGTCGGACACGACTGAGCTACTGAACTGAACTGAACTGAATAAGCATTTGAATGAATGAAAGCATAAACCCAGCAGACTGTTCAAAAGTCAGGACTTCTTGGCCTATGTTTTAGTAACATCTTTTTGATGTTACTTTCCTATCACTCTGTTTCCCTTCAGAAAGTGTCAATAAATGTATTATTCCATTTGTAAGATTCATTCTTTATTTTAAATCATTGCATTAGATTTTTCTGTAATTTCCTCCCTTTTTTGCCCAGATTATCTTCTGTTTCCTAAAGTCATCAAGAAACAGAATATGGAAAACCACATGCTATCCTGCGGTAGATTATCGAGATCTGGAGGTCGATTAATTATTAAGATTATTCATTCTGCCGTACTATAGTCAATCAAGTCATTGGCATCTTACTAGAATTACCTTTATTTCATTGTCTTAAAAATTGAAATAATCCTAACTTATATAAATTTATATATTAAATATATGTAAATGTATATATTAAACTTGAATTAAAGTATCATATTTTCATTTCCCTTCAACAGATAATGTTTGAAAGTTAAAATTTCAAATCTTAAAGTCAACAGTGCTTTCAGAAAGATAAATTTCTAATTCTATAGTGAGATCTGGTATGGAAAGCACCTAAAGTGTAAAAATTCACTTTATAGAGGAAAGAATTAATCTCTTCCATAAAGCAAGCTTTAGCTAAATAGCTCATGTAAGAAACAAGATAGAAAAAATATTAACAAACTATAGTCAGAGTAAATGTATCATCATGTAGTATCTGCTACTATTTACTATTCTGTAACAGAATACTCAACTATTTTTTTCAGTTGCTTATATTTTTGATCACACACATCAGCCTTGATCAAATGATCATGGAGGACCTTGCAAACAATGGTAACAAAATTCAAATTTTATCTTAAGAACAATGCAGTGCCATTGAGGTATTGGTTCTTAAGCAAGGAGAATATTATCAGGTTGGTGTCTTAGAAATTTCACTCCACTGGATGGTGAATGGAATAGAAGAGATCAGAACTAAAGGCAGGGAGAACTACTGATCTAGAATTTGATAGTGACAATATTGTGTGTGTGTGTGAAAGTTGCTCAGTTGTGTCCAACTCTTTGCATCCCCCATGGACCGTATAGTCCATGGAATTCTCCAGTCTATAATACTGGAATAGGTACCCTTTCTCTTCTCCAGGGGATCTTCCCAACCCAGGGATCGAACCCAGGTCTCCCACACAGCAGGCAGATTCCCTACCAGCTGAGCCACAGGGGAAGCCCGATAGTGACAATAAATGTGAGGAAAAACAAACAGATTCAAGACAGACTTAAGGAGATAAAACAGAACTTAATCATTGCTATTTACTATATCCTGTTCCCTTTTATTTATACTTTTTGTGTATTTTACATAAGGGGAGGGTGTTCAAAGTTTGTGAATTAAAGTTATTTCACATGAAAGACTGATGAAAGCAATATCTTATCTTGCTCCCTGTTCATCCCCAAATCTTGGAAGAGTTACAGAAGCAAAGTTATAACTGATTCACAGAATATTGATCAGATAAAGCATCAGAATATTTGACATGTAATTTCTTTTGTTCTTTTTACAATGTCTTTGTTACAAATTTTACATAAGTTATTTTTCTAGGAATTTCTAGAGAAGAAAACAATCACATCAAAACCTTGAAAAAGAAAACGTAAATCCCATAATAAAAAGACTGAAAATAATCAGACCCACACATGTGGCAACTATGGTATAAGTTGTACCTACATCCGCTGGATCATCAAAAAAGCAAGAGAGATCCAGAAAAACATCTATTTCTGCTTTATTGACCATGCCAAAGCCTTTGACTGTGTGGATCACAATAAACTGTGGAAAATTCTGAAAGAGATGGGAATACCAGCCCCCCTGATTTGCCGCTTGAGAACCCTGTATGCAGGTCAGGAAGCAACAGTTAGAATTGAACATGGAAAAACAAACTGGTTCCAAATAGGAAAAGGAGTACATCAAGGCTGTATATTGTCACCCTGCTTATTTAACTTCTATGCAGAGTACATCATGAGAAATGCTGGGCTGGAGGAAGCACAAGCTGGAATCAAGATTGCCAGGAGAAATATCAATAACCTCAGATATGCAGATGACACCGCCCTTATGGCAGAAAGTGAAGAGGAACTAAAGAGGCTCTTGATGAAAGTGAAAGAGGAGAGTGAAAAAGTTGGCTTAAAACTCAATATTCAGAAAACTAAGATCATGGCATCCAGTCCCATCACTTCATGGCAAAGAGATGGGGAAACAGTGGAAACAGTGGCTGACTTTATTTTTCTGGGCTCCAGAATCATTGCATATGGTGATTGCAGCCATGAAATTAAGAGGCTTACTCCTTGGAAGGAAAGTTATTACCAAAAGAGACAGCTTACTAAAAAGCAGAGACATTACTTTATCAACAAAGGTCCGTCTAGTCAAAGCTATGGTTTTTCCAGTGGTCATGTATGGATATGAGAGTTGGACTATAAAGAAAGCTGAGTGCCGAAAAATTGATGCTTTTGAACTGTGGTGTTGGAGAAGACTCTTGAGAGTCCCTTAGACTTCAAGGAGATCCAACCAGTCCATCCTAAAGGAGATCAGTCCTGGGTGTTCATTGGAAAGTCTGATGTTGAAGCTGAAACTCCAATCCTTTGGCCACCTGATGCAAAGAGCTGACTCATTTGAAAAGACCCTGATGCTGGGAAAGATTGAGGGCAGGAGGAGAAGGGGATGACAGAGGATGAGATGGTTGGATGGCATCACCGACTCAATGGATATGGGTTTGGGTGGACTCTGTAGTTGGTGATGGACAAGGAGGCCTGGCATACTGCAGTTCATGGGGTCGCAAAGAGTTGGACACAACTGAGCGACTGAACTGCACTGAATACATAAGTAACATATAAGACACAAGTTGACAAACAGCAATATCCATGTTTGTCTGTACAACCAAAGGACCATGGCAGGAGCCTCCCTAGGCTCCTCTGTAAAAGATAAAATGGTTCATAATGGTCTTCAGGCCCTTTATTTTCTTTCCTGCTCAAGACTGCCTGAGCAAATCCAAAATATACCCCCAGCTCATTTTAACTGCCATCTCTCTGCCCTGCAGCTGTCTCAGATGCCAGAATCTGTAAGTAATAAATCTTTTCCCCTACAGAATTCCCATATTTCTTTTATGACACTTCATGTACTACTTTGTGTAAAGCTCTTATCTAAGGTAGACTATAAGCTACTTGTAACCAGGGTCTTTATCATCTCTCCTATGCCAGATACTTAGCATAGTGCCTGGCATGTAACAGAATCTCCATACATATTTGTCAAATGAATAAATCAATAGCTATTTCCAGCTGCTCTTTCCACCTCTGCCTTGTTTCACTTAAATCAATATCAATGGAAATGCTGCCAAAGATCAAAGCCTCCTGGGATCTTCTGAATTATAGGTTCAATGAACAAGGTTCACTGGCAACTTTATACAAACTATATCGTCTATTTCACTTAAAGAGATACTGCTAAACCATGTCTAAACTTTTATTTATAGTCTCTCAGACAACAATCCCAATAGAATATTTTAGTATAAAAATTCTAACCACAAGTTTCTCTTCCCTGGTGGCTTAGATGGTAAAGAATCTGCCTGTAATGCAGGAGACTGGGGTTCAATCCCTGGGTTGGGAAGACCCCCTGGAGAAGGAAATGGCAACCCTCTCCAGTATTCTTGCCTGGAGAATCCCAAGTACAGAGGAGTCTGGCAGGCTACAGTCCATGGGATTGCAAAGAGTTGGGCACAACTGAGTGACTAATACTTTCTACTCTCTTTCAATCCTCACATATCAAACTATACATAAGAAAATGGCTCAAGATAACCAGATTGGGGTGCCTGTATTGAAACCCAAGTGGCTATTACCATTAAAATAAACTTTGAGCTTCACATTCATTTTATAAGTGGTTTCCTAAGGAAAGCAATTTCTAGAAAAGAAAACAATCACGTCAAAACCTTGAAAAAGAAAACTTCAATCCCATAATAAAAAGGCTGAAGATGATCAGACCCACACATGTGGCAGCTATCGTATCTTTAAGATGTCTAGACTGCTTCAACAGGAAGCTAGCCAAAGTCCTGCCCATGTAGGCCTCAGTTCAGTTCAGTCGCTCAGTCGTGTCCGACTCTTTGCGACCCCATGAATCACAGCACGCCAGGCCTCCCTGTCCATCACCAACTCCCGGAGTTCACTCAAACTCATGTCCATCCTAGAACATACCTATTTTTTAAATTCCTTTCTTACTGTATGGAATGCTGCAATCTTTCAGTATTATGAATATTCTGTAGACCTAGTACTGAGTTAGAGGTGTATTTGGCTTCTATGGTTTTAGGAGAAAGGAGTTTAAGATCCTTAAACTCCAGAATACTTGGATTTATAGCTGAATCATTTCTATTTGTAGAATATTCTACAATTCTATTTGTAGAATATTTCTATTTGTATTAAATAACAATAACAAAACAAGGCTATTAAAAAGGGGGCATCTGATACTGAAGTATTTAGGGATAAAATGGCATGAATTCAGGATCTCCTTTAAAATATTTCAGCAAAGGGGAAAAGGAGATAATAGGTGAAGAAAATGACAAAATCTAGATGGTGATTTAATTTGGGTAGTGAGCTTATAGGGGTTCATAACACCACCTTTCTACTTTGTGTATGTTTGGATTTTTAAGTATTACATTATTGTAAAAACAATTTTAAATTAAAAATCAAAATCCAGACAAATTGTACCCAGAGTTCTGAATCATCTTTGAGAACTGCAGGGTGTGTTGCATTATGGGTCACCTCAATTTGATTCTAGACTCATGTCTTTAAAGCTGACTCTCAGCTTTGATATCATTTGTTTCATGGGGGAAAAAAAGAAAAATAAAGTGCTTTCAGTGAGCCAACTGGACCTGTGGCCCAGAACACTGAAACACAGCCAGAATTTCAGGATGGTTCTTGACTTCATATCTCCCCCTAGATAACTGGGAGTCTCTGTGACATCCAGGAGGGGGCTAGAGGAACAGGAGTAGACATTTGCTCAAGATTTCCTCTGGCCTGTGACCCTAGAACAAGGAAGATAATTTTCAGAAAGAAAGCTGAGACCAAGCAACACAATCCCACCAAAGCAATAAATCGAGGGGGACGGGCACAGAGTAAGACAAGAACAAATGGGAGCCGATGGAGAAATCAGGAGTAACTGGTTGGAACAGAAGATGGAAGATGGAAAGCCTCCGAGACCCAGGTTTTCACTCCTGGAGAAGGGCCATGAAGGTGCTAAGCTTTCTCAGATGATCAGTAAGAAAAATACTGTAGAATCATCATTATTTTAACTATGTTAGTGAAAAAAAAAATTCATTTGTCAAAATGAAAATCAATTGACATTAGAAAGAGAAAAAGATCACGTGGATCTTCTATCCTGTTACACCTGTTTTGCTTCTTTAGACCAAGAGGTGAAAAGGGTGGATCAGCAATCAACATCTACCCCAGTTCCCCTCTAGTGTGCCTTCCAGTTTTGCAGAGACTAGAAAACTCAAAAGCATATTTCCCTACATTCCCTTGTAGCAAGAGTTCTGGAATCAGGACCCACCAAACAGATGCACCTGCATGAGATTTGGAAGGTGGAGGGAGATGAGAGCAACCACTCTGCTCTTGCTTTGCTAACTGCTGACAAGTAGGATTGCGGGCAGTGTCATAGTGGGGACACGTTGGGGTTTTCTACAGCATAATCCCAGTGTGCAGTCACAAGATCTATGAGGCTGTTATGGGGTGTTCTTGAATTCCACAGTTCCATACTGATTCCCCATCTTTCTGATCAAACAGCAGCTAAAATTACACGCCAGTTCAGCAGTTCTGGGAGTCACTCCTGCAGGCCCAGCAATGGGCTCACAACGCCAAACTTAAAAAAACAAAATACCCTATATTTAAGTCTCTCCTTAAAAAAACAAAATGGTTTCTGCTTCCTGAAATTGAACCATGAAATAGTCTACTTCTTAAAGCATTATAGGTTTGTGATGATAAACAAGTCAAGCTAAATATGAATCCCATTTATAGGGAGGGGTCATTTGGACACAAATGATAATACCCATAAAAGAAAAAGCACTGGGGTGTACGCAAATGAGCAAAGCAGCAAAACATACATATCTCTGCAGCAGCTGATAGCGTCTTACTCTTCTATCTTTGTCCTCAGGTAGAAGGGTTTCCATGAGGCAACTTCCCTAATGCCAAGTCATCCATTTAGAAGTGTTAGCCAAGTTAATGAGGTTACTGGTCCTCACTTGTCATTTTCCCATTGTAGGCACTTAGACACAATGTGGAATATTAATAAATTGAATAGGTTACCAAATGCACTGGTCTCATAAAGATGGAGCTGTTTGTAAAAGGTTATGAATCAGATTAAAATCCTCATTTGTCACAGAACCAGGGAGGTAATACTCTTCCCTTAGCCACAGATCCCTCCACACTTTTCAGAAAACTAATTATATAAACCCAGATTACAATATTATTAGAAAACATTGCCAATTGGAGTATGCAGATCACTACCTGTTTCTCTCATTAAGAGCACAGCAAGGAATAATAACCGTGAAATATCCTGGGAAAAGCACAGGCTTGAAAGTAAATACAGCAGTTGAATTTGGAGTCCTGTCATGGCCCTGGAGGGAAGGTAATTCAGCTAAAACTTGGTATCTGTGAAGATCCTACTCAAAACCTGTACAATTTTTCAGCACTGCAAGTAGGACACAGAGGGCTTTTTTCTTTTTTCCAGTGCAATCAGATGGGAGCTCCAGTTCTGTCCTGTGTTTAGCACTGCCTCAGAGTCAAAGACCTCTAAAAGACCTGCGAGTCCAGTCCCTACAGTGCTGCTACAGTGGAACTTTCAAACTGACTCTGGCAAATTCTAAAAGCAGGGTCAATTTGTGAGCTGCAGTGGTCTTGAAAAGCTAAAAATGAGAGAAACTTCAGAGAAACAGGATTTTTATTATTTATTTTTTGTGACTAGGGATTCCCTCACAGCTCAGCCGGTAAAGAATCTGCCTGCAATGCAGGAGACCCAGTTTCAATTCCTGGGTCAGGAAGAGCCCCTGGAGAAGTAAACCGCAACCCACTCCAGTATTATTGCCTGGAGAATCCCATGGACAGAGGATCCTGGCAGGCTAGAGTCCATGGGGTCGCAAGAGTTGGACACGACTTAGCGACTAAACCATCACCACAATTTTTTGTGAATAATTGTTAAGTGCATTTTACACCTGGAAGAGATTGTATATATATGATATTTGTATTTTTACCAGTTGATTGTAAACATTTTAGTAATTATGCATATGCTAATAATTTATCTTTTTTTACGGTGTTGTTGCCATTCAGTTGCTAAGTCGTGTCCCACTCTTTGCAACCCCACGGATTGCAGCACACCAGGCTTCCCTGTCCTTCACTATCTCACGGAGTTTGCTCAAACTCATGTCCATTGAGTCGGTAATGCCATCCAATCTTCTCATCTCATTTTTTAAGGTAAGTGTATCTATTTTTCATGCATGAGAATCTGAGGGGAAAAGTGTTACAAGAGAAAACAACAGAAAACTCTCCACTTTAGTCATTGAAAGCTAATGCAGTAACCTACATTCCTGTGTTTAGCTCCTCCAAATGTGTATCCTCTTACTAACAATTCTGCTTTATGAAAATAACTGTTTCACATGGCATTTCTACAGCAAGGGAGCATGACAATCAAGCCTAAATCCATATTCTGCAGCCCTTGGTATGTTTGGTGTGCTTCCCCTAAACTATCATTTTTAACCAGGCTATAAAGATTTAAGCAAGAAATTTAAAATGCAAGCAACTTTTAGGGATAAAGAGCTACCAAAAACAAGACAAAGGCTAAATTTTACCATAAAATGCCATTTGTAATTTTAAGCACTTTAGAATATGTTGTTCCACCACTGTAAAATTAACTGTTGATGGATGTATGTGTAAAACATATACACACTCAAGAACAAGTCTTTGAAGACACGGTTAAATTAGAATATTTTAAATACAATAAAAACTTATTAATTGTTCCTCTATGAATCTTAACTTTACAAAGCAGGGAGCATCTAAAGTCAACACTAAACCCTCAGAAATTTATTTCATGGAGTTGGCATCCTTGTCACCTATGTGTATATCAGCCCTTGCAAGTGATTCTGCAGTTGCCTCACAATGGGGCCCTCCAAGTCTGTTAGATATCTGATTCCTGTGCTCTGTGACATATCTAACTCCTGCATCCAGCAGAGCTCAGGGTCATTCGTAGGTCACAGTGGTTAAAGATGGCTGTCAATTTACTGCATGGGCTGCGTTTCAAGTCTCCTTTATCTCTGTCATATTGATGATTCTTAGTGATATCTTGGGAACTTAACCACACCATCAATATGCATCTTAATGGTGTGTTTTGTAGCACCAAAGTGACTGTATTTAAAGCTCAGTGTGCTGCATTTGAGTCTGTTACCCTTTGAAAGCTAAGAGTAACAAATACACACTTTTGTCTGAATAAACCGTATGGTTCTATGCTGCCTTGCAAATTTTTTAAAGGGGAGGTTGTAATAAAACAAGTTGAAACTAGCTGATTTTGCCTTTTCTCAGTACAAAAGTAATTATTATTCAGTCAAAAAATATGCAGTGAAAAGAATATGCATAAGAGGACAATATGATCCTGAAAGTATCCACCTTGTGTTTTTATTCTGATGAATACCCTTTTGGATCCTTAGGCCTGCACAACTTAATGGTTGTCACAATTCTCTATGACTAAGGAGAAAGATGAGCCTTAATTGTAAATTTGCACATGCTTTATTGCCAATGCAATGGCATGAACACATTTAATAGGATTGTCATTCCATTTAATTACTCCAATTTTAACATGGACCTACCACAGATAAAACTGATGGCATGGGTTATGAGCACCATAAAAAATCACTGCTTTCTCCTCAAGGGGTGAGTATTAAGGTGTTCTTCCATATTCTCTATAGCTATCTGCATTCCATCCGTCCGTTCAGTTGCTCAGTCGTGTCCGACTCTTTGCGACCCTGTGGACTGTAGCCTACCAGGCTTCTCCGTCCATGGGATTCTCCAGGCAAGAATACTGGAGTGGGTTACCATTTCCTTCTCCAGGGGATCTTCCCAACCCAGGGATTGAACCTGGGTCTCCCGCATTGGAGGCAGACACTTTAACCTCTGAGCCATATCTGCATTAGGCGAAGGAAAAATAAAGCATGGTAATAGGATACCCATCCTCAAACTTCTTCCTTCCAAACTGAGATATGACTGTGACATGACAATAATGCATGGTCATTTTTTTAACCATGCCTGGGTAAGATCTGTGACAGTCATAGAAAAATAAATAAATAATGGGTCAGTGGACAAAACTAGAAAAAAGTTTTCTGCCAAATGAATCCTGTGTTTAATTTCTGACATATTTGCTATTCTTCAGCTTTTTCTCAGCAATATTTAATGATACTCATTATACTTTTGCCTGGAACAAGTAAATAAATATCTCAGGAGCTCGGCACTAAGCTTAAGATGTGTGCAGATGAATAGGAGGTATGACATGACTATGGTAACAGTCATCATCATAAATTTAAAACTGACAACAAGAGGAAATCAGCAGCTCTATTCAAGAGAGAGCGGTGGTGAGGCTCCTGGCATCTTGGCACATGTAGCCAAGTGGAAATGTGCCAGATACTGGCTGGAAGAGTGTGAAGAGCGGGCTTTCCCTTCCACAAGTTGAGAGAAAGGCTTTAGCAGCACATCAATGTTTTATTTGGCCACATTAAACTGTCTGCTTCTTGCGTTCATTTCCCACATTCTAGTTTATGACTCACTGAAAATAGGAGCTAGTGTCTTCTTAAAGTGTCTCCATAAGCCTCATTCCCCAGCCCACGGAGAAAATCTAAGTTTCTAAGTAAATCTATAAATCGATTACTCAAATAGATGATGAATCAAAGCATGTTTTTTTGGTCTTTTAAACTTGAAACTGTCATTGAAAATAAGCTCATATTTATTTGGCTATTGATCAAGTAGAAATCTTCAATAAAAATATTCTGCCATTTGGTTTCATCCCAAGCTTCCTTTGTCTTTCAATTAAGAAATGGTTTTATGCTACACCCATAGAATGAGATATTCAGAGAATTAAATCAATAGACTATAAATTATATGTAAAAGAAAACATCAGGTCATTGCCCTGACACAACAGATTTATTATTAAAGTAGGCAACTCCATGGCAATTCACTACATTAGTTTTTATAAAGTAAGAGACAGGGAGAGATCAATGATAACTTTGGCTTACTGTTGCTTTTAATGGTTCATTTATAATAGCTACTTATCTCCTATTATTTTAGCTTGCTATAATAATGTCAAGCCATGAAAAAAAAGATAATCACCATTATGGGAATATATATTTAATTCACATCTGACTGACTATTCCTTAATCTGATTCATGTATTTGTAGAGTAGCCAGAAATACACTAAAATGCATAGTGATTCTTAGGTACACATAAAAACTCCACTATATCAGTTACATTAGGTTTAGAGTACAAAAAATCAGGCAGTTTTGGGTGTACTTTCATAGGTATGTTATTAGATGAACAATCACATTGCAAGGCCCACCCACAGTCCACAAGCTCAAATCTGCCATGCTAGCAACATCAAGAATAATAGCTGATGGGGACTTTCCTGGCGGTCCAGTGGTTAAGAATCTGCATTCCAATGCAGGGGATGTGGATTCAATCCCTGCTCAGGGAACTAAGATCCCACATGCAGCAGGGCAACTAAGTCAGCATGCTGCAACTACAGAGGCTACATGTCCCAACTAGAGAGAAGACCCACAACGGAGACCCAATGCAGCCAAAAGTAAACAAATAAATAAAAAACTTTTTAAAAAAAGAGTAACTGCTGAATCCTAAAAGGACCCTTCAGCTTCACTATGTTTCCTGGAAAACTATTGTCATTGACAGTATAAAGCAAATTTTTGCTGCAGATATGCATATGGACCCATACTCTATTTGTGGATTCTCTACATTTGCTTTACCGTTCTTGAATAATTATTACTCTGATTTCAGTGGAAGTTTGATACAGGCTTCTAAAGGCCATCTCAAATGAAGGAGGAATAAACTCATCTATTTCTTTTGATAAAGCCGGAAGAGGGGGATCCCTAGAAACCAACTGCCCAGATATTTTCTCCCAGGAAAAATGGGATTAAATAAATATTAAAAGGGATGAAGTATGATAGAATCAGGGAGGCAAGGCTCACTACCACCACTTTTACTTTTCAGTGACACAAAAATGATTTTAAAAAAACCTTCAGGTCTTCTTGGCACACATGGTAGCTCCACCACTGCTCACCCTTGCTAGTTGTCTTACTACTGATCACTCCAGATTCTGCACATGTCTGAATTGTACTACTGGTGTCGCACATGCAATTTAACTCTATTTAAAAGTAACGATAACTAATACCCAGACTATGGAGAATTGTTAAAACTCAACAACGAAAGACAATTCAAAAATGAGCAATGGACTTGGCACACATTTCTACAAAGAAGATACACAAATTACCAATAAGTACATGAAAAGATGCTCAATATCACTAATCATCAGGGAAATTCAAATCAAAACTACAATGATGGAAGCAACCTAGATGTCCATCAACAGATGAATGGATAAGAAAGCTGTGCTACATATACATAATGGAATACTACCCAGCTATTAAAAAGAACACATTTGAATCAGTTCTAAAGAGGTGGATGAAACTGGAGCCTATTATACAGAGTGAAGTAAGTCAGCAAATCAAAGCACCAATACACTATATTAATCCATATATATAGAATTTAGAAAGATGGTAACGATGACCCCATATATAAGACAGCAAAAGAGACACAGATATAAAGAACAGACTTTTGGACTCTGTGGGAAAAGACGAGGGTGGGATGATTTAAGAGAATAGCATTGAAACATGTATATTACCATATGTGAAATAGATCACAAGTCCAAGTTCGATGCATGAAACAGGGCATTCAAAGTCGGTGCGCTGGGATAATCCTAAGGGATGGGATGGGGAGGGAAGTGGGAGGTGGTTTCAGGATGTGGGACATGTGTACACCCATGGCTGATTCACGTCAATGTACGGCAAAAACCACCACAGTATTGTAAAGTAATTATCCTCCAATTAAAATAATTAATTAAAAAAAAACTACAGTGAGATACCATCTCACACTCATTAGGATGACTACTATTTAAAAGTCCCAGAAAACAAGTACTGACAAGGATATGGAAAAATTAGAAATCTTGTGCACTGTTAGTGGGAATGTAAAATGGGACAGCCTTTGTGGAAAATAGCACGGTGGCTCCTCAAAAAAATTAAAAGTAGAATTATCATATAATCCAGCAATTCCATTTCTGAGTATATACTCAAAGGAAGTGAAAGCAAGGACTCAAAGGAAGTGAAAGCAAGGTCTCAAAGAGATATCTGTATGTCCATGTTTATTTATAGCAGTATTGCTCATAAAAGGTAAAACATAGAAGTAACACAACTGTCCAATGATAAATTAATAAGCAAAATATGCTAAATACATATAATAAATACCACTTAGCCTTAAAAACGAAGGTACATGGGTAAAACTTGAGGACATTATGCAAGTAAAATAAGCCAATCAGAAAAAAACAAAGACTGTATGATCTCATTTAGATGAGAGCAGTCAAAATTACAGGGACAGAAAAGAGCCTGGTGGTTGCCAGGAGATGGAGAGAAGAGAGGAATTGGAGTTACTGTTCAGTGGGCATAGAGTTTCAGTTTTATAAGATGAAGAGTTCTAGAGATGGATGGTGGTAATGGTAGCAAAACATTATGAATGTATTAAAACCACAGAACTATATACTCAAAACTTGTTAAGACAGTAAATTCTATGTTATGTGTATTTTGACACAATATAAAAATTGGGGGAAAAAAAGGGTTCAGTTCAGTTCAGTCACTCAGTCGTGTCCAACTCTTTGCGACCCCATGAATCACAGCACGCCAGGCCTCCCTGTCCATCACCAACTCCCGGAGTTCAGTCAAACTCATGTCCATGAAGTCGGTGATGCCATCCAGCCATCTCATTCTCTGTCGTCCCCGTCTCCTCCCACCCCCAATCTTTCCTAGCATCAGAATCTTTTCCAGTGAGTCAACTCGTCGCATGAGGTGGCCAAAGTATTGGAGTTTCAGCTTTAGCATCAGTCCTTCCAGTGAACACCCAGGATTGATCTCCTTTAGAATGGACTGGTTGGATCTCCTTGCAGTCCAAGGGACTCTCAAGAGTCTTCTCCAGCACCACAGTTCAAAAGTACTCTAATCTACAACTCTCTATAAAGGCTAAAGGATAACTGACAATTCCAAGTGTTGGCAAGAATATGGAGTAATTAGAACTCTCATACATTGATGATGAGAGTGTAAATTGGTACAACCACTTCAGAAAAGTATTTGACAACATACATTAAAATTAAGTATATGCCTAGCCCATGATCCAGCAATTTCACTCAAGAAAATATCAAAGCGTACATGATATGAGTGTACATTTTCACAAAAGACATCAGCAAGAATGTATCACTTTCCTCAAAATAGCCAAATGTTAGAAACAATCCAAATGCCATCACAGTAGGATGGATAAATGAAATGTGGTATATTCATACAATGGAATACTATACAGTGATTTTTTTAAATAAAAAGCTATTATTATTAGTTACAACATGAGTGAATCTTATAAGTATTACATTAGGCAAAAAAAAGCCATGATACTACTATATAATTCCATTTATATTAAATGCAAGACAGATAAAATTAATACATTGGTAGAAGTCAGAATAGTGAGAGGAAGGTACTGACTGGAAAAGCACAGGAGAGAAGCTTTTAGGGTGCTGACACAGTATTAGATCTTGATCCAAGTGGCAACTATACAAGTATGTGATGAATCTTAGAAGCATTATGGAAAAAAGTCAGACAGAAAAGTCTACATAGGATATGATTTCACTTATACATTTTGAAAGGGTGAAACTATAGGGATAGAAAACAGATCAGTGGTTTCCAGGAATGTAGGGTGGAAGGAGGTGACTGACTTGCGAAGGGACACGAGGGAACTTTTGGGGTTGATGGAAATAGCCTATATCTTGACAATGGTGGTGCTACATGACAGAATACAGCTATCAAATTTCATCAAACTATATATTTTAAAAGGTTGAATCTTCTTATAGCTGCTGAAATAACTTTCTATGCCCAAGATGGAGCCACTCCTGCCTGGGATGCTGTGTCAGCAAACCAGAACTTAGATAACTTTTGTGTCCCTGTGACTGCTCCACTTGACCAGAATCTTAGCATACCCAGGCAGCCAACTCCCAAGGGCCAAGCCAACTCTTGGCCTTCTCATCCCAAACAAGGTTGACTTTGTGGCCCCAGCCAATCATATATTTTCTATTTGTCTCTTCCTCGTTCTTAATTCTTTGCCCTGTTAAAGGATCCATTTTGCAGTTCTCCAAAAGGAGAATATTCACTTCTTGAACTGTTAAATAAGTTTATTTGTATAACTTGAGTTGTCTTTTTAAATTATTTTCTAACATAACTAAATTATAATTCAATACCTACTTTTAAAATATTGAACAATCTGTACACTTCAGATTAGTGCATCTTACACACTTACTATACTAAGTATATTTTATATTTCAATAAAAAATAGAAAATTAAAAAAATTTTAAGTAGAGGTTAAGTGGATCCTAAGACCTATGTCCCAGTCCAAACTCTGATACCAGTTTGCTGTGTCAAACACTCTAGTTGTTGCAACTGAGTAGAAACAGTATTATGCCTGAAATGAGCCCCGAGATTCACACAGGCTCACATCACCCTATAGAGGAGGAGTGACCTGTGGTGTGCCACACAGCTACTCAGTGTGGAGCCAGAAACTAAAAACTAAGACATCTGACTCTCAAGCTGATACTCTAGTTCAATTCCAGTTAAAAGGAGATTTTAAAAAGAAAAGAAAGAAAAGTCAAACTGATCATCTGGCACTGCATAAGTTGCACATTTTCAACCAATTGTACGCACTGGGTCTCTGTTGGCGCATATTTGCGCTCCACTTCCAAAGATACTAAGAGAACCAATCATAAGTTTGCAAAGTGCCTTAAGCTATTAAAGCAGCTCTACCTGAATAATCTGAGATACCAGAGATCCTTTGATAACAGCAATTTACTATAAAATGTAGAGAATGGCAGTCCCCATTTAGGGAGCTCCAACTCAAAATCCAGTCTTGGCATATCCCCTACGTGTCCAGAACCAGCTCCAAAACCGCTTAGTCAGTCACACAAAGTACACAAACTGCTCTACTCCTCAAAGAGTTATTTTAGGGTATAATCTAGGTTGTATGGCCCTTAATCAATTCCTATGAAAATGTAATTCCTCTGCAACAAAGTCAACTTGTTTACATACACACATGCATACACATACAGATCTTAACAAATATTACAAAGCAGTATTCACATACCCTATAGTGTCCAACACTGTCCTAACAAAAGCACAAACGTGAGTGGCCATGCCATGCTTCTCTCTAAAACTGAGACATTAAGGAAGTGCTCAATCAGTGACCCCCTAGCTCCCCTTTCTGTGCTCTGCTTCTACCTAGATGACCCTTTGACCTCCCACCCTTTCCGGCCACCTCTGAGGCCAGAGCACCAACTTCTCTCTGACCTCTATTCCACTCCCCCACCTTCCTCACCCCCCAATCCCTGTCAAAACAGAAAAGGCTCTAGTATCAGTTATTTACACGTTTTGACTGATGCGTCACACTTTAGCTTCAATAAGCTTTGGTGGGTGTGTTAGTTCAAGCAGCATTTACACTTAAACCGCTTTACATTTCATTGTATAATGAAGCAAGAAAGTATTTTGAACTTCTATTTAACTTTAGCAAGCAAGTAAGAAAATATTTTGGAAACATGGAAGAACTTAAGATCACACTCTGTGGACTCAGCCTTGGTAAACCATGAGCCACGTTAGAATAGCTGAGAGGTTATAGAAAGAACCCAAAGAATTTTTCCCTCACCTACTCACTCATTCACCCATTCATGCATTCAGCAAACATTTATCAAGTATCTACCGTGTACCAGGGATTGTACAAGGCAGAGAGAATGATTAATAAGATATGGTCTTTATCTTGGAGTAATTTACAAAGAAGAGTAACAGACTGGTTAAAAGAATTTAATGCCCAAAAGTAGGAAGTGCCCTAACAAATAAAATGCTGAAGGAGGATGATTCACTCTTCTCGGGGCAGGTTTCACAGAAGACAGACCCATGAGCTCAGCTGGAAGGAGTCTGACAGGTCACAAGGCAGAAAGGGGGCAAAATGGGTTCCCTGAATCTTTTAGCCAAATATATTGGGGAGATGGGAGGGGAATGGTAACCTTTTTTGTGCAAGGAGCATTGAAGGCAGGAAGGGTCTCCAGCAGCCACAAACAAAGAAGACTTGGCTGTGAGCAGCTGGGCCCCTTCCTTTCATCTCTAGTCACCTGACCAGGCCAGTTGATGATAAGCCAAGATGCCGAGTCACTCAAAGGGAAGGACAGGTGCAAGGACTGTCATACAGCTCCACACTCAAGCCACACTTGTAAAAATGTGATTTCTCTATCAGGACACATCATTGAAACATAAATTTTATCCATATTCTCTAAAATAATTACTATTTGGGGGCTTCCCTGGTGGCTCAGTGGTAAAGAATGCAACTGCCAATGCAGGAGATACAGGTTTGATCCCTGATCCAGGAAGATCCCACATGAAACTAACAGAGCAACTAAGCCTGAATGCCACAACTATTGAGCCTGTGCTCCAGAGCCTGGAAGCCCCAACTACTGAGCCCACGAGCCTACAACCCATGCTCCTCAACAAGAGAAGCCAACTCAGTGAGAAGCCTGCACACTGCAACTAGAGAGCAGCCACTACTAATGAAGACCCAAACAGTCAAAAATAAATAAAATTATTTTTAAAAATAGTTACTATTTTGTTTCGCTCTATTTTGGTCCTTAGAAATTCAAAGCCTTTGTTAGAGTCAAGTCTCTAAGTTAACAAAGAGAAAAAGTTGGTAATCAAGTAATGCCCTTGCTTCAAACTAGTTCCTTTCTGATCAGGGAGTATTAGTCACTCAGTTGTGTTTGACCCTTTGTGACCCCATGGACTATAGCCCACCAGGCCCCTCTGTCCATGGAATTCTCCAGGCAAGAATACCAGAGTAGGTTGCCATTCCCTTCTCCAGGGAATCTTCTCAATCCAGGGATTGAATCCAGGTCTCCTATATTGCAGGAGGATTCTTTTACTGTCTAAGCCACCAGGGAACCTCCCTTCTGGTCCCTAACTATAGCAGCTAAAAGTTTATTTCTGGGCGCTTGCCGAAGACAGAGAATTCATCTCTCAATTTGAACAAAGCCAGGTGCACACCCACAATACCCAGAGCTGCCCATGCTCTCTTTGCTCAATTTCTTGGCCTGAATAAATTTCTTAGATCTTTAAACTCTCTTGTTCCAAAATTTGCAGGTGAATAGGTTGTGTCATGAAACATATTTGACGTTATCTTAGTCTGTATCCAATGTTTTTGTATCACAAATATTTTTCTAGAGTTCTAAAACATAGCCCTCAAACCTTTATGTTATTCCAACTCTGATAATGTAAGAATGAATATTCATTCTTTCAGTCACTTGTAAGTGATTTCAAATTATGTATGCCACTTACAAGTCACTTACTTTGTAGGAAATTGCTTGTCTTTCACTTTCCCTCTATTATTCTTCCTAAAAACTGAAATGTGAAGGTAACACAGCTTCAACTATGCAGGAAAGACCTAAGGAATGTAGGAACAGCACAATGAAGGAAACCCAGCTTGTGAATGGCTTCATGAAACGACAGCACACCAGCAGTTTGAGCTCTTACATTTTTCTGAAAATTTACATGCAAGAGAATTAAATTTAGCTACATTTAAACCACTGTATTTTTAGATTTCTTTGTAACAGCAACTTAGCTAGACCACAGTTAATATAAACATTCATTCAATGTCCATTGAGCATTTACTATATGACAAGAACAGTATGCTGAGGAAACATAAAGTAATGAATGGACAGAAAAGCTCTCTGGGCATAGGTCACCATGGTCTAGAAGAAGAGACATATATATGTGTGTATGTGTGTGTGTGTGTGTGTGTGCGCGCGCGTGTGCACGCACATGTGTGTGTGTATCCATGGGATTGATATGTTAGATCAAAGAGTTAGATAAAGAGTTAGATATGACTAACACTAACTAAATATATATAGTTATATATATAAATATATTTTTATTTTATTTAGATGGGCTTCCCTAGTGGCTCAGACAGTAAAGAATCTGCCTGCAATACAGAAGACCTAGGTTCGATCCCTGGGTCAGGAAGATCCTCTGGAGAAGGGAATGGCAACCCATTCCATGGGAAGAGGAGCCTGGCGGGCTACAGGCTATGGGATCACAAAGAGTACAGGCCATGGGATCACAAAGAGTCAGACACAACTGAGTGCCTAACACTTTCACTTTCATATTTATTAAACATAAATATATTTTTATTTATATATTTATTTTGTTATATATATTTTTAGCTAAGGCCTCAAGACCTTAGGAAAAAATGAGACAACCTTGATTCCAGGTTGCAAGTCCCTGAGACAAGAAAGAGATCGGCTCTTTGTACAGAATTCAAGGCAAGTGAACAATGTGAGTGTGGCATTAGAAGGAAAAGTTTTCCTAAAGAGATATCCACATATATGTATTGCTACACAGATATATTAAATTATCTTGCTTTTAGAGTTGTTCCTAACTCTATGTTCTTTTTTTAAAGCAGGTTTTTTTTTTTAAACTTCCTCTAGTCACTCACATATTCCAGCAATGGATCACCTTGAAACCATAAGAATCCTGTCTTACTTGGTAGCATCCCTAGAGTCTATCTATAGAATTTTCCCCAAATTAAATCCTCTTTTTCCTAAGCACACAACTTCACCAGGATCAGTTCCATCTATCTCATTCTTCATTTTCATTCTTTCTAACTCACAAAACCCTAAAAGCCCCAAGTTTATACAATTCTGACCCTCTCCTCTTTTCATTCCCTTGGTTGTCACAGTCAAATAGGGGGCATGAAGCTTATGTTGACATTTCCCCAACATCTTGTCTTCTCCGGCAAAGGTCATCATAAAACCTTAGCATTTGACCCAAATGACATGTTGATCACAGTCCCAACCAGAATTAAAGGCTTACTCTCAAGTTACACATTTTGGGGAGAAAAGAATGTCACCTGCAATTATAAGACTTTTACAATAAAATCCTAAAAGTTTAAATGTATAACTAAATTCTAATAAAAACATTAATTTAAAATTTTATATAACATAAATCAGGTTATATACTTCATTATGATTTGTAAACTCTGAAAGGAGATGGCATCTTCTTTCTGTAAAATTTTGCATCATCTCTGAATAAACAGTTTAATTAATGAAGGAGCAGAGTCATAAGACAGGATTCAAATAGAAGGCAGCAAGAAAGAAACCAGATGACAAGAGAGCAGAGGTTCCATGTGGGAGGAGGGATGGAGGTCAGGAAGAGGTGAAGCCAGAGGAATTCCTGGAGCCAGGAAAGCAAAACTAGAGGTATTCTCAAGGGCACCTGCAACTAATAGGTACTGAATCCCTCACCTCTCACAATTATAGATGCTCAGTTAGAGACAGTATGGGATGCCTTTGTGTCATTCTCAAATAAGAAAGAAAAAATTAGAGGATGAGAAAGAGGAAATGTAAGAAAAAGAACAACTGGAGAGTCAAGCAAGTCAGGAGAAAGAGTATATACAATGTTATTAAGAATGAATCCTCAGGAATCAGACTGCAAAGTTGAAAAGTAAATGTTATTCCATTTTCTATCTGGGTGATCCCTCCTCTCAGTTTTTCCTTCTTTAAAACAGGATGGGGTCTAATATCTATACCCCATAATGCTGTGGAGAGTTGTTTAGGGAGACAATCCAAGTAAAGTGCTTAGCCCAGTGCCTAGCAAAACGTGAACTCTGACATATAGGCTCAGCCTCAGAATAACTACTCGAGGTGATAAAATAGGAAAGCTGTAAAATAAAATAGGAAATAAGTTCTGTTCTAAAACTCAATTATGGAAATTTCTGTTTTCTTGGTGGACAAACAAAGGGCCAACTCTGGCTCTTTTCATGTACTTGCTCAGAATTCACAAGGGGAAAAGGGTGTGTTGAAAGAATCCAAAGCTGGGGAAGGAGAGAAAATGGGATTAAAAGAAGTTGCCATCTGGCCATCTTACATAGATACTCTCTAAACGATATAGTCTAACTTTCCTCCCACAATCCCAGGCCATAGGTCACAATCTCTAAAAAAAATTCAAAGCACCATTATTTGCTATGTCAAATGGCACATTATCAGGATTCTTCTTTATAAGCAACAGAAACTAAGTATTGGTTATTTAATTGGAAAAGGGACACATGGATAGTTCAGAAAATTGCTAGGAAGACTGGAAATCAAACTTGAAAAATGGAATATTTGGCAGCCAGAGCTAAACATCCACACACCCAGTCTGGTGAGGAGACAACCATCCTCACCACAAACCCTGATGTCACCAAGCCACTAGGCCTGACTGCTGCTGGATATAATCTCCCACACCTTCACCATGGCTATGTTGGAAATAGAGGAAATGGAGAAAGTATGGATATGGCCTTTTCTGGCTCATGGTGAAAAATTCCCTAAACACAAAAGGTTCACATGATGGTCAATCCTACTCAAAAAAAGGGAGGAGGGGGAGAAAGGAAAAGGAAGAAAAATATCTTATATAATAAGTAATGATACTTTCATTGTTTTACCTAAACATCAAATAAAAATTGAACCACATAAACACAAATGTTTATGATATAACATAAGAGGGGAAAAGTGGGATTCCTGATAGCTCAGTTGGTAAAGAATCCGCCTACAATGCAGGAGACCTGGGTTCGATCCCTGCGTTGGGAAGATCCCCTGGAGAAGGGAATACCCACTCCAGTATTCTGGCCCGGAGAATTCCACAGGGTTGCAAAGAGTCGGACATGACTGAGTGACTTTCACTTCACTTCACTTCAAGAAGAGGAGAAAAAGCAGAATTCAAAATTGTGACACACAATAATTGTCTTTAAGTAAAATATGTGGTATGCTTAATCACTCAGTCGTGTCCAACTCTTTGCGGCCCTATGGACCACCAGGCTCCTCTGTCCATGGGGATTCTCCAGGTGAAAATACTGGAGTGGGTTGCCATGCACTCCTCCAAGGGATCTTCCCAACCCAGGGATTGAACCCAGGTCTCCTGCATTGCAGGTGAATCCTTTACTGTCTGAGCCACCAGGGTAGCCCAAGTAAAGTATGGATAAGGGCAAACACGGAACTATAGTAAAAAGCTGTATTTGGGGGAATGTGATGGTAACTGGGTTATTTTCTTTATTAACAATTGTATCTGTATGCTATTATAGGACCATGCTATTTCTTTACAAGGCTATGAGTATTACAAGCAAATCATTGTTACTCTGAGAGCTTTAATTCTATCAGGAATAAAACCCCAAATAGAAAATTAACTTTTCTCTATGCATGTGCATAATTATATATTTTTGACAGAACTAAGATCATTCAGTAGTGTACATATAGGCTTATAACAATCTGACACTAGGCTTCTAAAATATAAACATCTTAAATTTGAAATTAATTTCAAGGTTAGTATTAATTACATTATTACTGTCACATATAAGAGTAGTATGAGGCTTCAATATATGAGAATTAAATACATGGGCTGTAAATTTCAACTTTACTGACCACTCACTACATAATGGTAAGAAACTTAGAGAACTTCTCTAAGCTTCAGTTTCTTGATCTGTGTATCTGTCAGTCACTCAGTCATATCCCACTCTCCTGACAGGCTCCTCTGTCCACAGAATTCTCCAGGCAAGAATATGAGAGTGGGTTGCCATTACCTTCTCCAGCGGATCTTCCCGACCCAGGGACTGAACCCTGGTCTCCTGCATTGCAGACAAATTCTTTACCGTCTGAGCAACCAGGAAGGCCTGTTCTCTATCTGTAAATGGGGTATAATAAAACTGATATCATGATGGCCAATAAAGACATGAAAAGATGCTCAACAAAGAGAAAGATGATAATCATAGAAAAATGTAGATCAAAACTACAAAGAAGTATCACCTCACACCAGTCAGAATGGCCATCACATACATATATATATATACCTACAAACAATAAAGGCTGAAGAGGACATGTACAAAAGGTAACCCTCTTGCACTGATGGTGGGAATGTAAACTGATACAGCCACTGTGGAGAACAGTATGGTGATTCCTTTAAAAACTAGGAATAAAACTACCACATGATCCAGCAATCCCACTACTGGGCACATACCCTGAAAGAAGAATAATTGAAAAAGGAACACATATCCCAATGTTTATAGCATCACTATTTACAATAGCTAAGGGACTCTCAAGAGTCTTCTCCAGCACCACAGTTCAAAAGCATCAATTCTTCGGCGATCAGCTTTCTTCACAGTCCAACTCTCACATCCATACATGACCACCGGAAAAACCATAGCCTTGACTAGATGGACCTTGGTTGGCAAAGTAATGTCTCTGCTTTTTAATATGCTATCTAGGTTGGTCATACATCATGGGACGATTTGACTCACTGGAAAAGACTCTGATGCTGGGAAAGGTTGGGGGCGGGAGGAGAAGGGGACGACAGAGAATGAGATGGCTGGATGGCATCACCGACTCTGTGGACATGAGTTTGAGTGAACTCCGGGAGTTGGTGATGGACAGGGAGGCCTGGCGTGCTGTGATTCATTGGGTCGCAAAGAGTCGGACACGACTGAGCGACTGAACTGAACTGAAGACATGGAAGCAATCTAGATATTCATCAACAGATAAATGTATAAAGAAGATATGGTACGTATATACAGTAGACTATTACTCAGCTATAAAAAAGAACAAAAATTTGTCAGTCCTAGTGAGATTGAGCCTGTTATACAAAGTGAAGTCAGAAAGGGAAAAACAAATACAATATATTAATGCATATATATGGAATCTAGAAAAATGGTATTGATGAACATATTTACAGAGAAGGAATGGAGATGCATAGAATGGATTTGTGGACACAATGAGGGAAGGAAAGAGTGGGACGAATGAAGAAAGTAGCATTGACATACATCCGTTCCGTTCCATTCTGTCGCTCAGTCGTGTCCGACTCTTTGCGACCCCGTGGACTGTAGCCTACCAGGCTTCTCTGTCCATGGGATTCTCCAGGCAAGAATACTGGAGTGGGTTACCGTTTCCTTCTCCAGGGGATCTTCCCGACCCAGGACATACATACCATGTGTAAAATAGATGGCTGGTGAGAAGTTGCTGTATAACACAGGGAGCCCAGCCTGGTGCTCATGATGACCTAGAGGGATACAGGGAGGAGAGGGAGGGGAGGGAGGCTTAAGAGGGAGGGAATGTATGCATAATTACTGCTGATTCGAATTGTTGTACAGCAGAAACCAACACAACATTGTAAAGCAACTTTTCTCCAATTAAAAAGAAATTTTAAAAACCCACATCACAAGGCTGTTATGAAGACTGACTTAGATATAATACAAAGAAAATTCTTAGCTCAGCATCTGGTACTAAGAAAACAAATAATAAATATTAACAGACAAAAGAATAAGTTGTCACAACTTGCTAAAGTCTGGATCTCTCTCATAGAAGGAGTGTATATGTATTAACAAGATAGTGAATTGCAAATGAAGTCCTTATGGTTCATAGGAACCAGAATGCTCTCAACTTCCATGGTGCCTGAATCAGGGAACAACCAAGGAGTTAACGTGCCATTTGAGTGGTTGGGCAGGGCAATTAAGAAGCCTGATCTTGTCTTGATTTTGCCTCTGTTTCAATAAAAAAATTTCTGAAATGGAAAAAATAAAATGAATCAGCCAGTTCTTTATCCGTGGGATAGGAAGGATCTGAGCAGTCACCTTTTCTGTAGGATTCTAGGAAGGAAGAAGGAAGGAAGAAACCC
Source organism: Moschus berezovskii (assembly GCF_049115385.1). Classification (NCBI taxonomy): domain Eukaryota; kingdom Metazoa; phylum Chordata; class Mammalia; order Artiodactyla; family Moschidae; genus Moschus; species Moschus berezovskii. Next base: position 78,072,033 of record NC_142462.1, on the reverse strand, counting down.
TCTGGCCATATATCTAGTTATCCAAATCTACTCATTCTTAATAACTTTTGGATCTTCAGCAATTAATTATTATTGAAATTAATTACTATAATTATAATACTTATCATAGTAATCATTAATGTTATTAATATATCTAGCTTAACTTTTGCCTACCAGTTTTAATACTCACTTAAGTACATATTAAAGATATATGTAAATACTTTTTCTTACCACTAGCACTGCTAGCACCTTTCTGGGCCTTGGGTTCTTCACCTGAAAGTGGAGAAACCAAGTTAGATGTCTTCTGAGAGTCCCTTGGACTGCAAGGAGATCCAACCAGTCCATTCTAAAGGAGATCAATCCTGGGTGTTCATTGGAGGGACTGATGCTAAAGCTGAAACTGCAATACTTTGGCCACCTCATGAGACGAGTTGACTCACTGGAAAAGACTCTGATGCTGGGAGGGATTGGGGGCGGGAGGAGAAAGGGATGACAGAGAATGAGATGGCTGGATGGCATCACCAACTCGATGGAGGTGAGTTTGAGTGAAGTCCGGGAGTTGGTGATGGACAGGGAGGCCTGGCGTGCTGTGATTCATGGGGTCGCAAAGAGTCGGACACAACTGAGCGACTGAACTGAACTGAATGTCTCTTCTTACCTTATATTCTATGATTCAAAACTAAATAACATCAGTAACATTGTAATGTTTGTAATTATGCCAAGTCCTTATTCATTTATGGAAGTTAGAAAAGTAAGAGCAAGTAAATTGTAGCAAACGTAGCACTTTTCCACATACAACTCAGCCTGACTTCAGGCAAATTGAGTTCTGAGAATAACTGGCTTCTAAAGATTGGCTCTTTTTAGGCTTTGTAACACATGCCTCTGAGTTCTTGTTGAATCTGATTCCTCTTGTTATTCTTAGTCAGCAAGTGTTAAGTGATAAAATAACAGGAGGAGTAACCCCTATGGGTGAGGATGAATTATTCTATTCCTTTTTTCTTTAATGCAAATTGTGACTGGATTTTCAGTATATAGAATAAACGCAAACTGGGGTGTGGTACATCAAGCATTCAAATGTTTCCAGCTATATGGATGTTAGCTTTCATAGAGACAGCTCATCTATAATTTACATTAAATATTTCAAATTTTGTCCACATGTTAGGCATGCCACAGACATAATTTGTGAATATAAGTGGTATCTTTCCTTTCCTTGCAAATAATTTCCTTAACCAATTACTGTAAGATATGAAAAAAATATCTTTTATTTTTAAATCAATCTTCTCACTGACTGAATTGCTAAATTTGACCTCTCTTTAGCTTTGCTTTCATTCAAATATTTGCCATTTGCTAATTTTCCCAAGAATGTACAGCCACAGTTTGCATATACATCTGATATTAAAGTTTCCCAACTCTCTAATTCTTTACCAGTGAGCAATCATCCATGCTAGTACCTGTATCAAACATTGATAATCTGATAATTCTTTGTAGAGGACTTATGTGGTTAGCTATCTGGAGAAGCAATACAACAAAATGGATAAGAATTTAGGCTCTGGATTCAATGGACAAGTCACTTAACATCTTAGAACTCTGCATTTCCTTATCTGAAAATCAAAATAATAAAATACTTCCTTCTCAGGGCTGATTAAATGAATTACTGTCTGTAAAGTATTTGACATAGAACCTGGCTCAGGGTAACCATAAATAAACACCAGATTTACAAAAATCTGAAAAATCACATAAGTTTTAGAGAATAACTTAAAAGTCAACAAAAACATACATCTTATTTTATAATTTAAGAATCTCAAAGCACAGAAACAGTAAGTATCCTACCTAACCCTATACTGTGAAGGAGAAAAGACTAAACACAGGTGTCTTGAATTCCTGTCCAGAGCACTTTCGGAAAAGACTATTTCATCCTTATTAAACGTCAAGAGCCCTGCCCTCAGGAAGCATTAGATCTCTTAGGGGGAGTCAAGACTAACATACAACTCCGGTTAGTTGTTCTATAAGAAAAGATGGAGTACTGAGGTACTCAGCTGAAAGAGTGGGAAGTAGTTCGGGGAACCTTCTAGAAAGAAATGAGACCAGAAGCAAGGCGAGGTTTGACTCTACACCTGCATGAGAAGACATTTGAGAACCAAGGATGTTTCCCTGAGCAGAGAAGTACTTTCTCTCGGAACATTCACTATTGAGGAACTGTTTAGAAGCTCACCACACCTGCAGGCCCCCACCTCTACCCTCAAAGCGTCTGAGTTGAACCAGAAGGGGAATTAATATATTACTCAATTAAATACACTTTGAAAATCTGGGAAGAGGAGACAGGCCGGGAGTAAAGTCTCCCTTCGCTTTCAAATCAAAAAGGTGAAGCCTAGGCTTCCGACCTGGGTTTCTTGTCCTCGGGGAGAATGTCCCGTCCAGCACCCCAGGTGGGTTCGCCGGCGGGACACAAGGCCCTCACCTAGGCCGCGAGGAGTTAGGCGGCCGCCTGCGGCATCGTAGGCCGCAGCTCAGCCCGTGAAACTCGCTCCCAGGAGCCCAGACTCGGGGGTGCTGGCTGGGAAAGAAGGAGGAGACGGGAGGCGAGATGGTGCCTGAGGGCACTGCGGGGCTCTCGGCCGCCGCAGGGGACGCGCCCCCACTCCCGCGGCGTTCACTGTCCACCCCGCGGGCGCTCGGCAGGGATCGGCAGCGCCCGCACACCCGGAGACCCGGCTGCTGCCGCCTCCTGATCCGCGTGGGTCCCGCGAGGACGCGAAAGGCAGCCCCGGCGTTCGCTCCGGATCTCAGAGCGAGAAGGCAGGGAAGCCGTGGGGGGAAAGTAGTAGTAGCCGTGACGTCTGGGCTCTCTCCACCCCCTCGGGCCCGCGGAGACCGGACGGCAGCTCCCCACCTCCCCAGCCTCCGCCAACCCGGTCCCCGGAGGCCAGGTCTCCGAGCCCGCGATGCTCTCCCCGAGGTTCAGGCAGCTCCTCCCGGTGAGCCCTGAAGCAAGGACCCCATTTGCTCCTCAGAATGGAAAATTCCTGTCCAAGAACATTGCTGATATTGGGTGGGGGCAGGGGAAGGGTCCCTACCATCTTAAGTCATTGCTTTCTGCCTTTACCTTATGGGTCTGGGCGATTTTTCCTTTAAAATGCAGCAGGTTGTAATTTGTGAAATGTCCAGCGCGGCTAAAATGTTTCCTGACTTAAAAAGAAAAAAGCCATTCAATAATTTTTCCTTTATTTTCTGTTGCAAACAGTTGCTTAGTGCTTTAAAAAAACAAAAAAAAAAAAAACCTAAAAATCAAATAAGCACCCAAACCTAAAAGGAAAACGTAAAGCAATCTGATTTCTATTGATTAGCCCTGTGACTAGATGTTTTATAAACACATTTTTAACAAGAAAAATATAATGGGATGTTTTAAAATGGAGACATTTTAGATTTGTCTGGAAATGTTGAAAAAAATTGGTCTTTTCATTTATTTGAAATATAAAAACACAGTCTTTCTAGACTATTTTGTATGGTATAACGGACCATAGGCTAGAGTCTACTGAGCAGCTTTGCTTGATTGATACTTGGTTTTCAGTTCTTCAGCCTGAAAGGCAGCTATATTGGATAATTGGTTTTATTTAAAATAAGACTCTAAAACGCTAGGGATTCCAGTTCAGTCCTTCAAACACTGACAGGCATACATGTCTCTTTGGGCAGCAAGTTCTGCTGAGATCAGAAGGACCCCACTGAGGAAGGAAAACGAGGCATGTTGTGATGCAAGGAAGCCTGATGTTAATTGTTTGGTTTTAGAGTGTGTGCTTGTCTATGTGTATCTGTGTCCGAGTTTTAGGTTCATGAGTGAGTCCTGGAGAAAATTAAGAAATTTGGATCAGAACCATTTAGGAGGATATGCTGTGCCACAAAACAAACAGAAACAAGCACACACACACACACAAAAGTCAGGGTTAAGACACCCCTGGAATGTTCCTGCATCTCTAAGCCCTTTCTGAGTGATAGCTCTTGCAATTTAAGGGAGGTTGAACTTGGGTTCAGGCAACTCCTCTTTCATTTACTCTTCCCTAGTATAGATTTAAAAACAACAAAAATATATGCATGTTGAACATTGCCTGCTCTGCCTCTATTTTTATATTTTAAGAACACATGTGTTTAATAGCAAGTAGCCCAACATTTTGTTGTTCAAACAAGATGGCAAAAGCATACCATCTTCCATACTGGGAGATTTGTTTCAAAGATTCTGTTATCCTGATGGCCTCAAAATAAAAAATTTGACTTAGTGTGTGGTTAGTAAGCCAGAAGTAAAACACTTTAAACAATATCCAGCCTGAAACTAATAATATTGAATAAAATAGGAAGAAACAAAATAAAATTAAGAATTTAGAATTCAAAGCACTGACCTCAGGTGCTAAGCCACTCTGGTTTTCATTTAGGCAGTAAGAATATTGATATTATGGGCTCTGTGGCAAATCAATACACCTTTGGGTGATTTATCTCTCTGATTCATAAAATGGGAGTTTGGGTAGATGGGTTTCTTTCTGTTTTGGTCACCTAGATACAAGAATTCCTAAGACAGAACTTCTAGGTGTTCTCAGAAACGCAGGCAAAAAGGTGATTATTTACAGCAGAGGGTCACCAAAGTTAGCCGTCTAGTGAGTAGCTTATCTGATAGGGGCACGCTAACTCATGTTCTTGTGTGCATTGAAAAACCATAGCATTTCTGAGAGAGGTATTGTTCAATCCCAACCAATATAAACAAAGATACTGTTTATGTACCAATTTCAAAATTTTAAAACAGAAGTGTTGCCTGTCATTCAAAATAGTAAATTAAAGACTCAGACTCCTACTCAGGCTTCAACTGCAAGGATGATTATTCTTCAGGAAGAAACACAATCTGCAGTGACCGTTTTTCTTCACAGACGTGCTCAGCCATTAGAAAAGCTTAATAAATCCCCATTCAGTATGCATTTATGCAGTGATTACATGAACTTCGACCTCTGAAGAGCTGTAGCAATTAGCTTCAGTGTCCAGCATCTTCTCCCACCATTCCCCACTGGCTTCCTTGGGTCTCCCTTTCTCATCTCAGCAGTTTGTGTGCTAGGAAACATACAGTTTTAAAGTTGACTTTCCACCTGAGGTATTTGCTTCTGCACAAGTCACTTCCCCCTCTGCTCTCCTCACTCCTGTATAAACAGCCATCTCAGATGGATATTGGGGCTCTGATCGTTGATATTACTCAAACGCAAATGGATTTCAATTCAATCTTGCCCTGTACTTTCGCAAAGAAGATAAACTCTAATGGCCCAAAGAGTTTCATTTCATAGCTCGTGGCATCTGAAATAAATCGGATCTCTTCTGTCAGGCTAATTTAACATTTTTTAAATATTCAATGTAATTTATTTTAAGTCAAATGAAACCTAGTGGCTTGGCAGAAAGCTACAGGAGGTGTCAGGAGGGCCGCTGAAAAGCTTGTCTCTATGCGCTGCTCCCCCACCCCCCCGCCAAAAAAAAAAGCCAGGAAAGCAGAGGAAAGTGTTTTAAGTTTTTAGTAAACACCGTTTAGCAAAAGAATAATAGGAAAGTTATCCCTTTCTCAAAGAGGGATGGAACTATAATTGTTGCCTTTAGCGGAGAGCTCAGATAAACCGCTGGGACTCATTCTAAAGTGACCCATCACTGCATTCATCTCTTCTTGAACTTTCGGTGAACCTGAGATTAAACAGGGGTGAGCAGCTAAGCAGTTTGTTGTTAGCAGCCTTTTCAACAACCCTTTCAGACTGAGTAAATATTGATCGGTTTGAATCTGATTGCCCCAGAGGAAAACACCAGGGCATCTGAATAGCCTCCAAAAGTAAACTTTCAAAGGTGAAGCCGAGAACACACTTCAGAGTCACAGCACAGTTTCAACTCAGTCTCATTTGAGGACACCCTGAATTTCTGGAGTACTTTGAATGAAGGTGAGAGAAGATAGGAAAAGCATTTGGAAAGTGGAATTTTATACTGTTATTAGCCCAAGTCCCTAATTGAGACTCTTGTCCTTTTAAAATTTATCAGTAAAATGTTATTTTCTATTTTCCATCCTCTGTCATTTCCGTTACCTTGGCTGTCATTTTTTCAAGGAGCTAACTGTGCTCTTCAGAGACCTAAACAGAAAAAGAGAGACCTTGAAATAAGATGTGTTAAGCGCCTTTGATTTAATCGATAGGGACAACTAAAAAGATACAAATGTTTTCCTCGTTGAAAGGTATATTAATGCTTCCTAAATGCATTGCTTGTTAACTGATTTATTCCATGACCTAGAGAAGGCTTGGGATGTTTTGCCATAATTCATTGTTCTCCTCTCAGCTACATTAAAACAAACCAGCACCTTGAAGATTGGAATCTCTGGGATTCCAGTGGGTCGGCTCTGCTTTTAGATATTGAAATCTCGGCAGTGGCATGCAAATGACACTTTAACACATTAAAGTATTTCAAAACCAGCCATCTGTTTTGCTGTGTGGTCTTATACTAATAAACAAAAGATACTGTATATGGCCAGGCAGGAAATGAAAGAAAGAGTTGACTGACTTTGAAGTTCTCTTCCATCCACTTGAGTCTTTTAGAAGCAACCCCAAAACCCGGGAGCCGGGAAGAGGGGGGCACCGGGTATCGGTGCTCTTGATATGGCCGCGGCAACCGCGCCTGCAGAGTCCAAGCTCGCTCCCTTTGACTGGGAACTACAGGAAATCTCAAGGATGCTCTAGGAGGCCTGCAAATTATAAGCTTTTGTAGGATTTCTCCCCTCCCACCCTGAACCCCAGCCCATCCTTTGTAAAACACCCTTCTGAAAGGAAGGAAGTCATATGTCTGTATTTGTGATGCTGTAAAATTTCTGCTCTGCTCTTGGGGCTAAATTACTGCCTCCAAAAATGTGTGAAAGTAAAGGGAATATGGTAACAGGTCTGGGAGGAGGGTCACTTAGAACTCTTTGCTTTGCTGGCTTCCTCTGTTTGAGAGCAGCAGAAACAAGTGTTGGTCAGAAGCAACTTGAATATTGACCAATTTCAGGGCGGCTTCCACAAGTTCACCTGGAAGAACCTGTTGAACCTAGAGAAAAAAAATTTTTTTTCTGGGTTATATGGCATGAAATTAGAGCAGTAGACCCTTTAAAGCCATGAGGGCTGTGAAATCAAAGCTGAATCTGATGGGAATGAGATGTGTAACCCAGAAGGAATTGGGAGCAGTGGTTTAAAAAGTGACACGAAGGAGTGGATATTGACAGGAGGAATTGGAGGAGGGATGCAGGGTTTACTCAGTACAGACCACACTGAGTTTAAACAGTGGAATATTTTGGCACACTGACAACCCAAAAAGAAGGAAGAGGGGTGGGGTGGGGACCTCATCCTCAAACAGCTTTATACTGGAGCCAATTAAATGTGAATCTCTTGGTTCACTGATGTGAGGAAAGACTGACTGAAGAGTTTCAGCTTTTGAAGGAGATTCTGTTTATATATATGTCAACATTGAGTTGGGGGTGAAAAGGTTAGCACTTGACCCAGGAAGTATCCATGTTTGTTTCAAAAATAGATCTGCTTCATAAATTTCTTCACCATTCATTTTTTTTCCATGATGAACTTTGATTATAATATAGCAACTGCTGCTCTTTTAAAGAAAATCAACCTATTCCATAGTGTTAGGTGCAATTACACTCATAGGGGAAGATTCAGCTACATGATGATAAAAAAAGCTTTTACTTTTTTTTCCTCAAGAAAAGGCCCACCTCTTTGAAAATACACACAACGCTTCTCTCCTTCCCCACATGAAATGAGCCAACATTGGAGAAACCAGCAAATTGTAGCCATGCTGAAGCATATCTGAAACTTGAATATATTTATTACAGACATCTTAAGACCCGTAAACTCTGCTCTGGATCACACCACCCCGGGATCCCGGAGCTATTCATGATTGTACAGGAAATGGGAAATATCACAAAAGGATAACTTATAGAACTCAGTGTGGTACTTCAGGGACACCAAAACATTGTGCGACATGCAAAAGACTATTCACGAATCACACAAAATATACATTCATTGTGCCATCCATCACATTAACAATTGAGCTGAAAATACATCATATCCAGCTAAGATAACTGTGGAAGAAAGAAGCTGGTCTGAATAATACTTTTAGGTCCCAGATAATCCAGCACAAATTTTAAATAGAGTGTGGCCAGAGAAACAAGAAAGGGGTGGGGATGGGGAGAGATTTAGCCCAGGAAGCAAGGTTTCTGGCCCTTGTATTCTGCAGGCCTTCTTAACTCACTGAAAGAACAAACTGAGGCTACCCTCTGAGGCATCTGATTGATTTTAAGTGAGAACTTTTATTCTTTAACCTATAATCACATACAAAGTTGTACCAGCTTTGAGAGTTTGCCCACCCTGTTTTAATCTAAACATTAATCTAAACATTTCTAGAAAATCTGTATAAAGATAAATCTTTCAGGACAAAGTATTTACAACCAGCAAATTCACGCACATGGAATTAAATTAAATTAAGGGATGAATTAATTGTGTAAACACGCTCATAGAGAATCTCTTCTCCATGAGCTCTTGGACTCTCTTCTCTCTCTCCAGCCTACTTTCAGGGCAAAGTAGGAGAGAACTGTAAATATACAGATTGATAAAAGATGAGAGACCTCCCTCTGATATATTTCTGCTGGCAAAGGAGACTATTTTCCAAAGGGCATCCGAAAGGAGCAATAGGTTCAGTCGAAATCTCCTAAAAGTAGGGGTGTTAGGGGCCATCAGAAAATTGATGCTGGCATTCAAGCTGCATTAGGGAGCTAACACCCCTTTCCCCCCTCATCAAGTCTCTCATCCAGAATTCTCTGGAAACACATTATCCCCAACCAGGAGTTCCCCAGATAGGATCAGAAAGGAAGAGAGAGATTGTAAATGGAAAGGAAGATAAGCTAAGAATGTGCTTCGGGTAAGAAGTCCCAGCCTGAGGAGTAGCCCTGGCTGCTGAGTGGGGCTGGGGCAGCCTCAGTGGGAGGTAGGTAGAGTGTCTGAGGTAGAAGAACCTGGGGAAGGAACGCAAGGCGAGGAGCTGGACTTCTCTGAGGATTCCTCAGCCTTCTCCTCGCTTCCCGTCGGAGTGGCTGGAGAGATGGGCAAGAGACCCTCCTTCTCTCGTTTCTTCTGCTTCATTCGGCGGTTCTGGAACCAGATCTTCACCTGGGTCTCATTGAGCTGCAGGGATGCGGCAATTTCCACCCTGCGGGCGCGTGTCAGGTACTTGTTAAAGTGAAACTCCTTCTCCAGCTCTGTGAGCTGCTTGGTGGTGAAGTTGGTGCGCACTGCATTGGGCTGACCCACGTAGCCATACTCTCCAATTTTCCCTGGGGGCAATGAGAGGAAAAGGTAAAAATGTTTATAATCATATCAGATTCCCTACACGCTTCAGAGCAACCTTCAGGTAAAGTGGGGAATCAAGACTTTTTCAACCTAATCTGGGCTTGGGAGGGTGAGTGATGAGGTGTAAAGTGTTGATCTGAAGTCAACCATTAGCATGATCAGACCGTGATTAATGGAGCCTGGAGATATTAACAGAATGCCCTACACACACACACACACACACACACACACTTCCTACACCTCTAAAATTCAGCCCCTTTGGAAACACAAGAGTCCCAGATGCTCCTTTGCCCCCAAAGCACCTGGGCAATCTCTCCACACCCTATAACAAAAGTGGGAAGCAAGAACTTTTCTTAAGGAAAAAAAAAAAGATTAATTTTCCTTGGAAACTAAGCCTACCAGCTCCTTCCAGAATCATAAAGGAGCATTGATGGAATGACAAGACTGACCTGTTTTGGGAGGGTTTCTTTTGACTTTCATCCAGTCAAAGGTCTGTGCTGGAGAAGAGGTCTCTGATGCAGGGGAGCGACAGGCTTCTTGGTGGCTGGCGTGGAGAGGGGACAAGGAGTTATTATACGTGGCCAGGGCCAGGCTCTGGTGCTCTTGTCCATATGAGTGGTGAATGTACTGAGGCGAGCCCACCGCGCCCCCGGCATAACCCTGTTGGTGGTGGTGATGCTGGACCATGGGAGATGAGAGGTTTCCAGAGTAAACAGCGGGAGCGCACGAGGGGTACCCACCACTTACTTCTGCTTCCTGATTTAACGCGTAGGGGCTGTAAGGCGCGCCGAAGTTCTGCGCGCCGTAGCTTGGACCACAACTCGAGTGGGAGTAGGAAACTCCCAGGTTCCCAGAAGTCTGATAGGTGGTCGGCTGGGGGTGGTGATGGTGGTGGTGGTGGTGGGGCGGGCTGATCTGCACCCCCCTGCCCACTAGGAAGCGGTCGTCGCTGCCACAGCTGTTGGCACTGACCGCGCACGACTGGAAAGTTGTAATTCCGTGGTCGGAGGGGTAGGCTCGCGCTGAGCAGGTCCCCGAGTCGCCACTGCTGAGGATGGGGTATTCCAGGAAGGAGCTCATTCTTGCATTGTCCATCTGTCACTGAGTGACCGGGTCCTGCGAAGTCCTGGGTGACCGTGCCAACTTTCTCACTTCCTCCATGGGGCCCGAGAAGAAAAATGATATGAATGTACAGTGCGCAAGAGGGGGGGCGGGAGGGCGGAGGGCGCTACGGGATGGACACGTGATTCTATCAGCCAATGGCGGAGCCTCCTGAGAAAGTTTGTTGGCTCCTGCGGTGATGGATCACCGTTTCAGTGGCATTTAAATCCCCGGCGCTCCTCAGTCTAGGTGACGCGCAGTCGCCCCCCCAGGCAGCCTGGGCGGCAGCAGCAGCAGCTGCGGCGGCCGCAGGGGCAGAAGCGGAGAGCTAAGGCGAAGGGGAGCCGCTTTCTGCGCGCGCCGACTCCGATCGTCCTCCCCCCCTCCGGGAGGTGGGGGCTGGAAGGCATCCCCCGTCACCGCCCCCCTCCCCACCGCGCCCAGAAGGATGAATTGGCAAAAGGTGAGAAGCACGGAGGGCTCCGCGATCTCTCGGGCTGGGAATCAGTGGGGAGGAGGAGCTCGCTGGGCCGCCACTAGCACACTGGCCGAGCCCGGAAAGCCAAGAACTGAAAGGGTCGCTCTTCGGGCTCTTTCCATTCCGTCCCTTCCATGGTGCCTTGAGGAGGGCCGAGAACGGTGGCGTAGGACGTGGTTAGGCCACCAGGTCTCTAAAGTCGGGATGGAGAAGGAAGTACGCAGAGGGCTGGTTCGGAGGAGCCGGAGTGGGCGTGGAGGGAACGAGGGCAAGAAAGGAAATTTCCCTTCCTCTAGGAGGGTCCTGAAGCCTCTTTTCCTCCCGGCCCCCCACCGCCCCCTCTCCATCCTCCCCACCCTCTGGCTATTAGAGTGGCGACCGGGAGCTTCTGTAACTTGACGCCCGGGAGAGGGGGTGAGCCTTGGGAACTAGGCTTGCTGGTCGAGGCTGGGGGTGGCCCGGCTCTTCGCCCTCCCTCTCTCCTCGCTCTCCGCCCCTTTCTCCTCCCCACTCAGCTTTGCTCCGGGAGCCCTAAGGGATCCGGAGCAACTCTGCGGCTGTATTTTGAGGGGTAGGAGGAGGAGGGAGAGAGATGACGATAGCGGACGTGGCCAGCGTGGGGGCCGGGCCCTGCGCTGCAGGCCATCTGCCGGCTCCCTAGGAACCAGGAGCCTGCAGGCTCCCACCCGGGCCTCAAAAGGAGAGACCACAGCTCTGGCGAAGTACGATGAACTCCTCCTCCCCACCCCCACCCACCCCCGCAAGGTTTCTTGTTTTCTGGAGGGGGACATTAGAAGTGGTAGAGCCTCTTTTATCTACACCCCCCCCCCCGCCATTCTACTGCACAGCTTAAGTGGGGGTGGGAGCTGGCAGGTGGGAGGGGCGGGGGACAGATGGCTGATGGTGGACGGGACATTCTCTTCTTCCCCAGCAACACCTCCTCCCTTTTGTAACTGGCTGTGTAGTTCCTGTGTAAACCTGCAAGTCTACCCCTAGAGAGACACGTGCAAATCTGAGCGTCATCCCATGACAGCATTCCTGTTCTCCATCACCTTCCTCTTACCCCGATGCCCACGGGGTCGTTAATTGCTCTTTACTATTAGGCCTCGTGTCCACCTTTGGCTTGTAGAGAGAAAAGGCCAAACAGAGGCCAAGAATTGATGCATTCTTAGGTAAAAGAAGTCCAGACATCATACAAGAATTTCGCAGCCAATGCTGTACAGATTTTACTCTGACCATGTTCACCACATGGGGATCCAACGGATCAAATTTATCTGATTGTGTGTGGCTTTGGGGTGGGTTCCCACTCCCCTCCAGCTTTCCCTCCCCGGTCAAAAGAAGGAAGTTTTGCTTGAAGCAGGCACATTTCAGAGGTGTTAGCCTTTCAGGTTTCTGTGTTCTGTTCTCCACCTATGCAAGTTCCCTCCTAATCTGTCTCCCCAAGAGGGAAAACGGACAGACATTTGACTGTGGATTCCGTCAGAAGCAAAGGCGCATTTTTTCCTAAACATTTCCTTTTGAAAGGTATTTTCCTGTGACCTGTGACCTATCCCCAATCATACTTAAGAGGGAGGCCCGGAAAGGTCACTCCTGCCCCCCCCCCGCCCCATTTCAGCACCTGGAGAACCTCATCCTGGAGAAGGGAAAAGGCAAGGAGGCCCTCCTGGAGGTGGCTTCCTTGGGAGTGCCAGGCGTCCAGCCAGGGGGGAGAGAAGGGGCTCTTGGGGGTGGGGGAAGGAGACAGGACATTAGGGGTCCAGGCTGACTTTGCGGACGACCTGCTCTTCCAGCCGAAGCTCGTCGGTAGGTTCTGGCCCTTGCCTCACTCCTGTCCCTTTGTTGGCTTCCTCGGCCCGGGTCTGCACGACCCCCTCCACCACAGGGCTCGCACCACAAAGTCACCCCAGTCTGCAGCCTCTCTCCTTCCTCTGCTAGTTCTGGGCCTCTTAGCTCCTCTACCTCCACCTCTCTTCCTCCCTCAGGGCTTCTTTTCCCGGCCTTCGTGGGTGGAATGTTTTTCTTGGGATCACACATAAGCTTTCGCTCGCACATAAGCCCGCTGCACAGCGGCGGGCGAGCGACCCGCCTCCGCGCTCCGCTCCCGGCAGGCAGACTCCCGCGGCCGAGCCGACTCCGCCCAGGCTGGTCGCCCAGAGCGCCGCTCTCCCCTTGCGGCTCACAAAGGCAGCCTCCTCTGGCCTCGAGCCCGGGGGCTTCCGTAGCGCGGTTCCTTCCCCACCCCCACAAAATCCCAGGGCTCATTCCGCCGGGTAGGAGACCCGAGGTACGTGGGGCAAGTAGGCCAGCGCCCCACGACTCGAGCCAAAATCTCTTAAACCACCCGTGAAGACTGGATGAAAGGCGAGCCCGGTCACTTGCAAGCCGCTTGTTGGGCTCAAAGCGCCTCTTTCATGGCTCTACTAGAAGGGGAAGGAGCGAGGAAGAGACAAAACGCTTCCGAGGCCCGGAGCTGTTCATGGCATCCGCAGCTCAGCCAAGCTGCTGTTGTTTTAAAAGAGCAATAAAAATGAATTATGACTAAACGCCTTCTAACTTAATGCTTTCGGACGGGGATCCCCGGCAAATACGTAAGAGGATTTTTATTTGTGCATGTGTTCCTGCAATTGATCTCTTTGATGACATTCTCATTCATAGAAAGCGTTTGATTTATGAGTGGAGGATGAATCGCAAACAGCAGCGGCTTAGCCCTGGCCGCGGCCCGGCCGCCTGCTCCGCTCCGCTCCGCGCGGAGGGAGACCTGCCCGGGTCCTCACTCGCCTCCGCCACTGCCAGGATTTAGGGGGCAAAAGGTGGGGGAGGTAGGCAGTAAACCCGGGAAGAAAGATCGCGATTTCCTCATAACTTCCAATCCTTTGCTATTAAGAGCCGGGTTCGTAAATCAACTCACCCCCCACACATGTTGCTTACACTCCGTTTTCTCACGGTAAGTAGCCATCAAAACAGAGCTCAGTAAGGGAAAAATAAACATGGGGAGACATAAGAAGGGAGAAAAAAAAAAAAACAGAACAACCCAGCAACATCCCTCGATCACATTTTATTGATATTTCATTTAAAGTGCTTTTTCTCTTTCTCTAGAAACTGGGTTAATCTATAACCTGGGGTGTAGAAACACTCCACTTTAAATCTCATCTTGCTATCCTGACTTCAAAGCTTTAATGATCCATTATTTGCCATGTAAACAGATTTAAGAATGAAATATTGATTTTTCTGACCCTGGGGGGAAAAAAAAGAATCCTAGAATGACTGAACCAGAGGATTGGAAAGAACCCTTTCTGAAGTGCATTTTCCAGCTAGTAACCATTGTTTCATTTTTGTTTTTCTGTTTTAGACCTGTTTGCCTGGACCCATCAACAGCTGGGAGACTAATCAACCACACTGAAAATGTTTGGGGATTTGTGGGGGAAGGGGTTGGAATGTACATATTTGAAACAAACATGTATAAATAAATGAATTGTTGGTAACTTAGTTATTGACCTGGAGACTGGTAGCTTGTTAAAAAACTCCATGTTCCTCCTTCCTGGAGTTGGAGGTTTCTGTAGGCACTTTATTTCTCCACTTTCAAAAGCTTGGGCTTGGCCCAACTCTGAGGCTGCCCAATCCTGTTTCTATTACCAATTTAAATGTATGGCTTGAACCTCTACGTTGAAAACCTAATCCATTCCCTTAAAAAAAAAAAAAAAAAAACTAAACACACTTCTCAGAAGCCCTAACCCTTTTCTTTTTTTTTCCTCTTTCCTTTTTGTTGCTGTTTTTGTCTATTGAAGACTTTGAACATGCCCATTCAATAAATATATTAAAATTGGAAAAGAAAGTGGATCGTGACCAGAATTTTATTTACCAAGTTAGACTAAAAGAGGAAAAAGAAACTGTTATGAGCCTTGAGAAAGAGGGGGAGGAAAAAAATAAGAAAGCTACTTATAGCAAAGGAGAATTTATTCTACCAAAAATACGCATGACAATGTACCCTAGCGTAATACAAAAATAAAAAGAAAGTGAAGATACAATTATATGATCACTTTCTTGCAGGCCTCATATATTGCTTTCAGGAAATCACATAGAGGGTTGTTGGATTAGATTTAAAACAACTAAAACTCCAAAACAGTCTGGAGAAAAGATGACTCTGAAACTGGGTCAAGGGAATCACTAAACAGAAAAATCTTCCAACATTTAAAAGAGGGAGAGGGTAAGTCAAGAATAAAATAAAAATTAGAATAAAGGAAGGCAAAACCACCTGGTCAAAGGGTTGTTTTTTTTTTTTTTTTGTGATGCTTTGTTTTGCTTTAATGTTTTTAGTAATTCAGATGCTGCAAGTCGATTGTGGTGAGTGTGTCTGTAAAAAAGTCAAAGCTGTCAGCTGAAATATCTACTGGACTGTCGAGGGAACCCGGCAAACTGGGCGAGACTGCATCTGAAAGCTGCAGGCAGGAATCTGTGGAAAAAACGTTAAAGTCCTGCAAAGAGGGGACCTCGAGGGCCTCGGGACTGTCATTGTTTAGGCCAGAGCCACAGTTCTGGCCCATTGTTGACAAGCAGTTAGGAACAGTGGGTGACTGGTGCTGAAAATGTTTCAGATTTTTCTCATTGCTGGTTAAAGGCGAAACTGGGAAACTTTGGGAGTCGCCATTGTGTCCATTGGAAGCCTGCTGCTGAGAGAGGGCATTTTGCTGAAAAGTGTAACCTTCCCTCTCCAGAAGGGCCCCGGAGACGCTGAGGGCTTGCTCAAAGAGCGACTTCTCTTCCTCGTCCTCGTCCACTTTCTCAGAGTCTTCGAGGCTTTTAAATTTTCCTTCGCTGTTTTGGTTCTCCTTGCACTGAGTCTGCCTCTTGTGCTTCATCCTCCGGTTCTGAAACCACACTTTCACTTGTCTCTCAGTCAAGTCCAGCAGCGCTGCAATTTCCACCCTTCGGGGTCTGCAAAGGTACTTGTTAAAATGAAATTCTTTTTCCAGCTCTAAAAGCTGCGTGTTGGTGTAAGCAGTTCTCAGGCGCCGAGAGCCCCCGCCGCTGCCATCGGCGATTTCCAGGGATTCTGAGGAAAGGGAAACCAACAAGAGACACACGCACAGTTGGAGGTGGAGGGGTCCGAGCGGGGTTATTCCACTGGAGAATAAATATAGCAGAAAAGATCAACTGCAACAAAATGGCCGCCCCTGGATGCAGTAAAGCTATTGTGCTGCCCTTCCTGGGAGCCTAGCCTGGGGAGACCCCCATCTCTTCCACCTCCATTAGATTCCTGCCTGTAGCTCCCCCCAACCTCTCCATCCGGGAGCAAACTTTATATTAGCCACACCACAATTTATAATTAATGCATCAGCTGCTTAGCTGAGCAAGAGCGATCTATCACTCTTCATTACTGTCAAAAAGCCAAACTCTAGGACAACTAGACAAGAGGAGGTCAGTTCCAACTCAAATAAATCATCCCACATTACACAAGTTAGGGAAAGTTCCCCCACCCCCTTCTTAAAAATATATATATGTCTCATTGTGGATCCCTTGTCTCCACATCAAACCCACTCCTGAGCCCACAGGGGAAAGGAAAGCAGCCAAGCATCTCTCCCTCTCCCCCTTCTCTCCCAACCCACGCTCCCCTCCCCCATAACCGCTCTCGGGGCAGCCCAGAAGGGGAAGAGGGTCCCAGGACCTGGGGCCAAGTCTTTGGACTGACCTTTGTGGCTGAGGCAGGCAGGGCCGGTGGCGGCGGCGGCCGAGGCGGGCGGCAGCACGGTTTTCTTGGCCGCCTTCTTCTCCTTCATCCAGGGGTACTCGGGCGGCTGCAGGGCGCCGGCGGGCACTGGGCTGCCGCGGCTGCCCGCGGGGCTCGGCTTGGGGCGGCCGCCAGCGCCGTGGCGAGGGTGACTGCCCGGGTTCAGGCTGGGAATGGTCTGCTCAAAAGGAGGAGGAATCAGTGTCGAGTGTGAAAGCGTCGAGGTCTTGATTGATGAACTTTGAAATGTATCAGCGACAGGGGGAAAAGATGTCAGGCACTCAGCGAGCGACGGCTGGCTATTGATAAAACCAATCTCTCGCTCAAATTCGTAATTCATGGCCTTCTCCTTGGAGCCCCCTCGGAGAAAAAGTTCCCTCTTCTGGAGGGGTTTGGGGGGGCAAGGCCCAGGAAAAAGGCGAGCGCGGAGGGAAAAAAAAATCTATCATAGAAGATCGCTGCTGGGGTTTTTTTTTCTAATTCACTGATTACAGCCGTATGGGGACCGCGCTACTATTAAACTATTGAATTCATGGAGACAAGGTTGAAATTGGACCGAATTGGCTGTCACATGATTGCTTCTGCCCAATGACAATTTGGGCTTTAATCAAAAGAAGCCACTGTCTGTTTGATTGATCCAAAAAAGTCGGGAAGGAACGCCTCATTGGGGGCCAGCGAGGCTTTATTTACACTTTTTCAGGGCAAAAATACATATATGTGGGTGTGGGTTGGGGATGCGTGGCAGTGCGTGAGGGCGACGGTGCCTGCCTGCCTCCTGATCCACACGGAGGTGGTGTGTGCGCCTGGGAGTGTGTGTGAGTGTGTGAGTGCGTGCGAGTGCTGAGCCCTGCTGCCGGTCCCGCGGGCGGCCGCCCTCTGCCTCCCCCGCACACTCCGCGCATTGTTTGGGACTGTCGGGAAGACGCCTCGCACCTCACAAATCATTTAAGCACCTCAGTCTGACGCCTGCAGTCATTAACAAAGTAATCCATTAATCTTCAAAGTTTTGACACCCGAGGGCCACGCATCCCAGCCACATAAGTTCTGCTAAGGCAGAAGGAAGAAGCACAGGGAGAGGGGAGATGAGGCAGAGTTAGGGGGGTCGGGGACAGAAAAAGAGAGAAGGGTTAGGGGCTCCCCCCTTTATTTCCCTTTTCCTCCTCCGCTTTTCCTAAAACCAGTTCCTGGATCTCAGAACTGATCTGCCTCTGTTTTCCTTCCCGTCTTTCCCTCTTTCCCTCTTTTTCCCCTCTTCTTCCGTCTTCCTCCTCCCTCTCCCCTCTGTCCACCTCCTCCCCCAACTTCCCTCAGGCCCTCACCCCCGCCTCCCAAAGCCAGCTCGGAGCCCGCGCCCCCCGGATCGCGGACCCCGGACCCCGGCCCATTGTTAGCCGGCTTTTCCACGACAGCTTCGCATCTGGCTCCAGCGGGAAGCGGAAAACGGGAGGCGGCTCTCCAGGCTTCCCGACCCTCCTGCGCCATCAACTTTTCAGGAGTGGCTCGAGAAAGATAGAGGCATGTGCCAAGCGAGACAACAACCCCAGATCCATGTGCCCAAATCCCTGTAGCCAGGGCGGCGGCCAGCCAAAGAAATGCCGCCCCGAGCAGGCGCGTGCGGCTCCTGGCATTCTGGGTTTCATACCCGTAGGGCTCGGGTGCGGTAAGTATTTCTGATTTCGAGGAAGTCTGTTGGAAGTTAGCAGCACGGAGGGAGAAGGAGCTTGCTTGTTCTTTTTTTTTTTTTTTTTTCTTCTCCTTCCCTTCTTCTCCTCATCCTTGTCGCTCTGATGGGGCTTGTTGATTCAGATGCAGTGAGTGCTCCTTGGCAGCCAGAATCGTCTCCTGAACTGTCCCGCTTCTTGGCCACCAGGGACGTTTGCACTTGGGGTCTGTTGTGGGAAACAGCACCGCGGGTGAGAGATGGCGACCCAAGGAGGAATTATAAAGGTTCTGTTTCTCTGTTCACTGTCTTTTTTTCCAACTCGGAGACTTGAGACCGAGCGCATCTTGGACTGTGCTGGAGGGTTCAAAAGATAACACCTTTAGATACCAAACAATAACTGCAAAAATCCACCAAGGCAGAAAAAGGGAAGGAGGCTGAGAGAGCAATCTGAAGGTATCTCTTTTCCCCCACACCGAGGATGATGATTCGCTTTTGCTTCTTTGAAATGGACCAAGTGATCAAGACTCCCCCTGGCCGGCAGGCATCAGTGGCAGGAAAATAAATCATTCTGATGGCCAGGGAGAGAGAGATTGTTGGGGGAGAAAAATCTACGTAGAAAACAAGAAAGGCTGACCAAACCACAAGGACAGGACTCCATCTCTGAGGCTGGCATCAAAGAGGGCTTGGGTTGGAAATAAGATAGAAAGTGGCCTCCGTCATTGACTAGCCCAGAGCAATGCCTTACAGATAGAGATGCTATTTTGGAAAATGTGAGGTTTTTTCAGTTTTCTTGCTTTTATTCCAAACAAAGCTCTGAAGGAAGTCTGGGTGCGATCAATCTTGCTCACCAAAAGCCTTGACAGCTTCTGGCCCTTAAGAACACATTTCAGCTTCGAGCTCTTTCCAAGATCAAATGTGGCCGAGCAAAGAGGAGAGCAGGAAACGCAAGTAAACAAGGAAAACTAGTCTTTTTAAAGATATTTTTGGCAGCAGAGTTAAAGGGCTGCTTTTAGGAAAGGTGCTTTGCGGACTCTGGGATGGTGGCTTTTGGCATTTGCTTTTACCAGAAAATATTGAGGGGTTAAGGGGAGGGGGAGTGCGGAGAGGAAGCAACGCTGCCCCCATATCGCTGAGGCTTTGTCAGGGGCTGCGTGGGTGAAAGCTTTCTGCTCGCCTCAGCGGCCTTAATTCAAATACCATCTGGAAGAACCCCCCCCCTTTTTTACTCAACACTGAAATCTTCCCCAAATCTATTACTTTAACTCAGGAGATATTCTAATACAGATTTCTTTTTAATATCTAGAAAGCGGGGGCTGAGATTTATATTTTTTCTCTGAAAGTCAAAATGAATGTCTTGACTGGCAAGATAGGGGAAATCATATTGGAATCCCACTTTAAAAATCTGCCCAGAGGGAAGGTGGACGCCTCCAAACCAGTTCTTCCTCAGCTAAAGGGTAGATTTTAGAAACTACAAATAGCAGTATCCCTGAAAAGATTTTTTTTCTCTCTGCGTAGGTAGCTTTCTCTCTCTCTGCCTTCTCTTTCTCCCCTCCCCCCACTGTCCTGTATTCTCCCAGGTAATTTTACACACTTTTCTAAAATTATTACTTAACGGAAGACTCCCTTGTCTGCTCAGCCTACTGTGTTCATATCTGAACAAGCAAAAGGGTGGAAGCTCCAGTCCTCACTGGAGAAAAGACTGGTTTTCCAACTCTGCATTTCTGAGTTGCACCATATTTCAGCAGGGATGTTGGAGCTGGGTAGAAAGCAAATCTACTTCCACATCCTAAACTCTTTTGAAAAGAAAAAAAAATAAAAAATGTAGCAGGAGCTCCAGGACAGATTTGGGGGAAGCACCTCTAGCAGTGAAACACCCAGCTCTTTACAGCTGCCTGGTTTTGCATCTTCCCAGTCTTTTTTTCTTTTTTTTTTTTTAGACTTCAGGAGGTTCCCTAAAAGCAGCTCCTCCAGGCCCAGTAGGTACCCCTAAAATGGCTCCATTGCCTGTTTTGAAAGCTCATCTTCAGGAGTTTCTCAGGGGAAAGATAGAGGCCATGATGATGTATATTTTGGATTGCAAACAAAATGGCGACATTTCCCATCTCTGCCTCTGAAAGATACAATCCAGGGAGATGGGGGATATATTTCTCACATCAGATGCTCCTGACACCCGGACACAGGTGGTTCCTCACTTCCTGCTTTGGAGGGGGGAGCTGCTGATGGGTAAGCAGTTCCGAGGTTTGCACTTTCTGATTTTGGTTTCTTCTCTGAGCAATTCTTTAATCTGAAGATGAAAATATTTCCCTTTCCTGTGCCTGCCTTTGCCTCTGCCAGCCAGTCAGTAGGCAGCCCTCTCTTAAATCCAGCAGTAGAAATATAATGTTTAGCTCCTGTAGCATCAAATAAAATAAGTACTTGTAAAACTGAATTTTTATTAGATACCAATCTCCTCTCCCCGCCCCCCCCCCGCTCCCCCTGGGCCATAAAAGGAAAGCAGGGAGGGAAGAAGGAGAGGAAATAAATCCAGAGAATGCCAAATCCTATATTCCGGGAAGAAGCCAATACTAGGACTCAAAACAGTCTATGAAAGGACTTGAGGAGGCTCCTCGGAGTTCAGCCGTTCTTTTGCTGGAGTCATGGGTGAACCATAGTCTCTTTCGAACCACCCCACTCCCAGGGGCGATTTTAGCTGTGATTCTTTCCTCTTGGTGCGGTAAGGAACAGCGAAGCATCCGCGGAGCGTTGGGTTGATCCTAGAAAATGCATCCTCAGCGCGGCCGGCGATTTCCCGAGTTAAGGCGTTGGCTGGTCCGCTTTGATCCGAGAAAGATCGTGGAGAAGACAGCCCTACCTTACTCCCTGGGGGGGCCTGCCGGGTCACCTGTGCGCCCCCCACCGCGTCTTAGCCGGGCCGCCTTTGTTCCTTCCGCACTCAGCACTCCGCCGCCTCTGCGCCCGCGGCTGGCCACGGTGGCAGCTGGGAACCGGGCAGCCCAGCGGGTTGGCAGCTCGGCGTTTCCAGAGCGGCCGCCGCCAGAAGCTCCGGCTGCCTTCCCCGAGAATTCACCGCGCTCCCGGACGAGCCGCTTGGCCAGGCCTCACGCCGGAGCTGGAGGGCTGCCGCGGCCTTCTCCGCCAGTTCGCCTCCGCCTGGACTCCATGCAGACCCTTCTCTTTGGCCAAATAATCTCTTCTGAACACGGATATTATTCAGAATAAAAACTTTATTTTTTTGTTTTGTTTCTCAGAATGTGAGCAGCAAGGAATGTAGAACTCTCAAAACAAATCTAGCATTTTTCGAGTTTACAGGTTTTTTTTTTTTCAGTTTCGCCGGATGTTACAAACCTAAATCACTGTTTTCAAAAGCTGGATCCTCTCTGGTATTATTGCATCATTACCATCTTTATAAAGGAATTATATTTCCCTTTCGAATAAATTTTTTTTTCTATGTACGCCAATACACCATTGAACAAAAGGCCCAAGAAACCTTCTGAACAACCAGGGTACAGAATTTCTTTAATATAAATACAGACGGATGGGGATAAATAATATTTAAAACTTAGATTATTCAATGCTTGCAAAAAAAATATAAATAAATCTGACTTCACCAGCATACACACACGGAAAGACGTACACTTAGTCATCCTTGTACAGGGAGCCCCTGTCTCAAAGCGCCTTTGATTTTTTCTCGCTCTTTACAAGAAGTGCAATAAAAAAAAAAAACTAAAAATTAAAATTGCTTCCCCTCGGGAGCCATAATGTACGAACAAATTCACATTGAACAACTCGGCTAGAAAATTTGTTCATATACCCTGTTTCTGATCAAAGAGTAGAGAAGGTAAAGGGTGCAAGGCCAGCGGCCCAGCGAGGGGCGGGAGCATATACATATCGCTACTGATACCGACAGCCATTCCAGCAACCAAGATTGCTACGTCACATAAACCATAAAAAACGTGTTACCAAAGAAAACAAAACGGGTGGGGGGAAAGCGGGGGCGGGTGGAGAAGAGAGGAAAGGGAGGTGCAGAAAGAACCTTAAATAAAACAAAAAAACAAATGAAGAAAGATGGGGGGGGGGGACTCTCCTGGCGCGCAGCCCAAAGCCCACCATCACAGATGGGTGAGCTTGGGGGCTTCCTGAATTCTTCCCTGAGAAGGATGGTGGGCGGTAAGGTCCGTGTAGGTTGGATGCGGTTCCCCTGGCCCGGGCCCGTGATGGTGACCGCTACCCAGTGGCCCAGCGGCCCCGTAGTCCATGGCAGCGGAGGCGGCGTGGGGCAGGTGAGTTAGGCCAAAGAGGGGCGGGCCAGAGTTGCTCATGGGCTCCACATAGCTGCCCCCCACGAAGACGGGGCTTCCCTGTAAGTGTGGAGTCCCATAGCTGCCGTTGCCCTGCAGGCCATGCGCATGTGGATCATAGTCGGGTGTGCCCCCCGCGCCAGCCCCTGCCGCCGTGTAGCGCTTCTGTGGAGGCGGCGGCGGTGCACAGCTGGGCAGAGGCGCGGGGTAGGAGGCAGGGGGTAACCCATAGGCGCCCTGAGGGGGCTTGGAGAAAGGCGGGGGCGACTGGGGCTCGTATGGGACGCTGTTAACCAGCGAATGCATAGAGTTCAGATAACCGCCAGGGCCGGGGGGCACGGGACTGCGACTTGGGGACTGACCCCCTGATGACGTCAGCATGCCCTTGCCCTTCTGATCCTTCTTGTACTTCATGCGTCGATTCTGGAACCAGATCTTGATCTGGCGCTCAGTGAGGTTCAGCAGGTTGGCCATCTCCACCCTGCGCGGCCGGCACAGATAGCGGTTGAAGTGAAATTCCTTCTCTAGTTCCACCAGCTGTGCGCTTGTGTAGGCCGTGCGTGCCCTCTTGGATGATGCCTGCCCAGGTGGGCTCTTGTCACCTGCGCAGCTCTCCCCTGCGAGATCAGAGGAGAGGAAGAGTGGCATCAGGGGCTGCCCCGCCCAGCCCCTGACCTAGCCAGGCCCCTCCTTCCTCCAGGCCCCAAAGATCCCTCCATCTATCAGGGCCCAGAAAGAGGAAAAAGGACGTAGGTACTATTTTCTGTCCTGTAGGGAAAGAGTGTCAGCAGTTTCTCACTGACTAAAGCTGCAAGTCATAAGCCTCTCCAAGGGGGCAAGGAACAGAAAAGCAGAATGCCCTGCTTGCATTCCTAGTCTGTGTTTCCCTTTTGGAGCTATTCAGTTTCTGATTCATTTCCTGATCCTTTGCCCTATCAGAGTCCAAGCTCTGCGTGGGCAGGTCTCATCCTGTTTATTCCCTTCACAGTAACTGGAATGTGGGGCACCTAATATACACTCAATAAACCTTCCTTCCATCACTATCTCACTGAAGGATTGGACAGTTGCCTCCACTGGCCTCTTATTTAATCTGTCCGGTAAAGAGGACTGGAGTGGAAGCTCCAATCTAGAAGGCTTTCTCTGGCCAAAGGCGATCCCATTGAAAAGAGATCCTGTTTCTGGTGGGGAGGCCCAGGCATCTGGTGCTGGATGCCATTAAGTAGAGTTCTTCATGTCACCAAGCAGCATGCCCCAGCTATGCCCACTAATCCTGACCCTCCTTTTCTCCCTGCTCCCCACTGCCCCGCGCTCCCCACCCCCATTCCTGGCTCGGGATGGCTCCAGATGCTCAGGTTCAGAACAGAGCACGAGCAACTGGAGAAGGCAGCGGCATAGGAAACGAAGATGCTGGGAAGCACAAGACCCACAGCCTGTCCTGGAATCTGGTTCCAGGAGGCCCATGTGGTTCCCATTAGGATGACAAGTCTGAATCCCCTCCCCCAGGAAATCCCTGGCGACCTTCATTGTACTAAGTCTGAGCAGGGCCTTCCCAGAGGTAAGGCAGCCACTCCATCTGCTGGAGCAAGAATTAAAAATAGGCTCTGACTTGGAGGCCTGTTTTTATTCTGCCACGTTTCCTTGTGGAGTAGGTACCACTGTTCCATTAGAAATGAGGAGCTGTGCTAAAGAGAAACAGTGGTGCCCATGTCTGTTCAGCCCAAAGGTCCTAACTCTACAAGGAGGTATTCCAAAGTCACTAGGGCCCACTCGCTCTTAGATCCAGAAAGACTCCCATCAAGTCTCCCTCTAGGGTTTTCCAGGCACACAGAGTCCAATCATTTACCTAGTTGCAAAGACTCTGGAAACCTTTGAGGGTTGGGGGAAGGAGGAGCAGTGAATTCTGGAAATATTCCAGCGCTCCCAGACCCTGCTGGCTGTGGCTGGAGATGGCTTGGGGGGCTGGAAGCCAGGACGGAGGACCCTCTTGCGGAAGGCACCTCTTTACCTGAGCTGGAGCCGCTGGTTTTCTGCTTTGTGTTTTGCCGAGACTCTTTCATCCAGGGGAAGATTTGTTTGGCCACGGTGGGCGAGTTGAGTAGGGGGCTCTTGGCTGCACTGGCGGGGGTGGGATTGCTGCTGCCATTCTGAGGTGGGGACACTGAAGAGGGGGGCGGGGGCGCGGCAGGGGTGGGTGCAGGGGGCTGCGGTGGGGCTGGAGGCTGCGGTGGGGCAGGGGGCGCAGCCTGGGGTGGCGGTGGGGCCAGGGGCGGCTCGCCGAGAACCGGAGGCTGGCTGGGCGGACCTCTCAGGGTGCGCAGACAGGCCTCGCTCAGCTCGTGCGCCTTGGGATGGCTCCCGGCATTTGCAGACGACTGGAGTGAACAGGCGGGTCGGTGGTACTCGCCATCGGCGCCCAGCGCTGTGGATGCCGGGTACGGCTGCTGATTGGCATTATAACCGAACCCGTTGGCTGCCTGGTAAGGGTAGCCACCGTAGATCGCCGAACTGTCGTAGTAGGTCGCTTTTTGCATCGCGTTGTTTCACGATCTTGATCGCACACTCTGACAGGGGCTTGACACCCGTGAGGGCGCACATTGGCACGCCCCCGCGGTCACGTGACGCTCCGCAGCCAATGGCCGCCCCGCGCAGACCTGGGGGGCGAGAATCGCAGCGCCGTGAGGGCTCCGCGCAAATCCATCTTACTCTCAATAGCTAAGTGACATGAAAGCCATAAAAGAAAAAGTGGTCAGCAATATTTAGCAGCACGACTTGGCCCCGGGCGCAGAGAGCCGCGCTATAAAAAGCCGCTGGAATTTACTGGCAGCTACAAATATTTGCTTAACTTGCGTCTGGAGTTGGGGGGTTTTCCAGGGAGAGAGGAGGAGAGAGAGAGGTCGGGAAGCCGAGGCTGGAGTTCAAAAGGAGAAAGGCCTGTTGGGCTAGAGAGGAACAGGATCCGAATCCCTTATTTTCCAGGGAAGAAGAAACTTGGGGTCTCCGCTCCTTGCATTCCTCCCTTCTGGAGATCATGGGGAGGGACAAAGGAGAGTTTGGGTCACCAACTTTTCCTGCAATATTTTCTTTAGGACTGATATTTGCCAAAAGAACCATGACGCGGGGTGAGTTCCCATCCAGGCCCTTCTTGGACCTTGCAGCACCCAAGAGAAGTACACACAAAATCTTTTCAGGCAATAGTCCTACTGGACCCTTGTTGATTCAGAAGCTGAGCTTGTTAGACAGTTAATCTACCCCTGTGTAAGGATATGACCCACCTCCTCCTAATGAGACCTCTGTGGTCAAGAAGGGGAGAGAAAACGTTGGATGGAACATTCTGGGTGGGAAGAGACAGACAAGAACACCCTCTCCAGAAAGTCAAACTCAAATCTTGAACAGTTCTTTACTCCTCTCTCTCCCTATTTCTCAGGCAGGTCCCAGCAGACCACTCCCACCTCTTTCCCCCTGTAACAGAAGTCCCCAGACCCTCCTGCCTTGGACTTTCTGAGGTCCTGTTATTCAGGACAACTATCAAATTCTACCTGTTAAAACATGATGGATTAGAGAAAGAAAAAAAACCCATCAGGAACCTGAAAAACCGGCGTCATCTCCATGACCACTGCTTGAACTCTCCTTCCAACTTAACGATAATAGGTTCTGTCTTAGAAACTGCTATGTAATTTGATGTATGGGGGTCATTTGGCTCCGGACGAGGGATGGAAGCACAAGCCATAAAATCCTGCCAGAGTTCTCTGATCTTTGTGTGCTGTTGTTGTTGTTGTTATGTGCTACTTGGCCTATTTGCCTGCTTCAGAAATACAAAGTAAAGGACAAACCTGGAAATCTAAAAAGCAACTGAAAGCCTTCTCAATCCCTTTTCATTTAGAAAGCATGTTGTAAAAGTGAAATCTATGTTTTATGTTTTCACCTTTGCATGGTCAACCTCTGGCTCTCAGCTCAGAAAACTTTTCATGTGAGTTCATATAGTCACCCCCGCCACCACGCAATCAGAATGTTAGTCTCTCTGACCATTTAAGAAAATTACAATAACAAATTCATGAAGAAAAGGGTTTACACTTCATATCTCAACTATATGTATTTGTGCCCTGGAGTTATTCAAGATTTCCAGAAATAGCAGACCCTTTGTTAACTAGAAAGAAATTAGTGTAATAAGCATCTACCAGTGAATGATTATAATTTTGGTTTTAATAATAGACTCTTTTGGATTTCATTATTAAACCAACAATCTGACCAACATCTGGAAAACAGGCACAATTAATTTTCCAGAACAACAATTAAAAATTACAGCATCCCTTATCCGGAGTTACTGTATGTGATCTTGAGCCTGTACGGTTTCTCTTTTGGAAACAGGAAGCTACAGATCCCATGATCAAAAGTAAATAAAGGATAAAATAAAATTTAAAACAAAATAGCAATTTAATGTCTATGTTTCCTGTTCTTTCACTGAAAATAGTTCCAATTACATTTGGCAGTGTTAATGTCTGCCATTATAAATTTTTAAGATACTGGGCTTATATCTCTTTGTAAAATAAAACGTCAGGTTAAGAAAATTATTACAGACACTTGAACAGCAAGATATTAGATAAAATAAAATTAAGCTGATCTTGAACATGCAATATTTCAAGTGACTTGCTAATCCATTATCAGAGGCTACACCAGCCTGCGGCTTACTTAAGTCTTTTCATCAAGTTATGCATTGCCTTGTAAAATAATTTAAAATACCTTTAAACCTCTAAGAGCAAACAACAAACTCCATAATCTTAAAATGTGAACTCACCCACCAAAGCCCTTCCTATTGTTTTAGGTCAGCAGATAACCACCTTGGGGCCCACACAATCCACAAACCTCCTCTCTACCCCAACCCAGCCCCCAAAGTTTGCAACCTGGTAAAGAAGTTGGAGATGTGCCAGCCAGGAAACTTTGCTTTGCACCCCCAAGCAAAGATTGGAGATGGAAGGAGATTCCTCTGAAAAGCTCCGTTTCTGGAGAATAACCCCCAGGTGGAAGAACTGAAGGAGAGTTGAGGAGGCTAAACTGACTGCAGGAAGCAAGTCCTATTGTCTCTCTGGAAGATCTGCCCAAATTCAACCTCCTTCCTTCAGACACCGCTCTCTTTTTCCACTCCCTCCCCTTCCTCGGCCTGCCCTCACCCCGAGTTCAAGCGGGAACGGCGGGTAAGAGACACCGCGTCCCCTCGCCCACCCCTTTCTCTCCTTCGTAACCCCGAAAAGTTGAGGCTGGGCTTGGGAGAGGGAAGAGGTGGGGGCGGGGATGGGAAAGCGGCCTGAACTCGAAGTGTAAGGGTATCAGTCACTGCCGGGAAGGAAGCTCCGGCTTGTGAACTCTTCTTGAACCGAGATTTAAGTCTCCAGCCATAAATCACCGAGACGTAAACTCCACCATTCAGCGCTGAGAGCGGCCGGTTGGAGCCCTGCTTACCTTAACTTATGACGAGCTCGGGCGCAGGCTCGGGCTCCGGCCCCCGGCCCGGCTCGGCGGCCCGGCCGGGTCCCCTCGGCGCGGGATGGGCACCGACCCTCAGCATCGGCCGAGACGGCGGGCGGGAGGGAGACCCCGAGGCCCGGACGTCGCGGTGCAGAGCGTGGCCGCCTCGCTGCTCCGGCACTGCTAGCCCAGGGCGGACTGGGGCGGCTCGGACCCCCCCGTCCCACCCACCCCACCCACCCTCCCCTCCCCCACACCCCCGCCCCCTGCCCTTCCCGAGGGCAGCAGCCGCGGCCCGGAGATAAGCGCGAGCGCGGCGCGGGGCTCTGCCTGGGCTAGTGGCACCGACTTGGGTATGTTTCTTATGAATATTACACGCGGAGCAGCGTCTGGTCGGGGGTGCGGTGGGGGTGCTGGGGGCGGGCGGGAAGGGGGGCCGAGGCGGCCGGGTTGGGGGGAGGACGCCGCCGGCGTGGGGGATGGGGCGGAGGCGAACGAGGGGGAGCTCGGCGGCGGCGGCGGCGGCGGGGAGGGCAGTCTCCCCCCAGCCCCCAACGCCCTCCCTCTCCCCGCTCCTAAGCGTCACTAAAGTCCAGGAAAATTATGCAAATGAGGACAAACGGCTCTCACAAAGGGGCTCTCTTGCTGGTCTCTATTTCTTAGGAATCCGTTTGAGAAACTACCTTACCCCATGCTCTGAACATTTCCAGTTGCGGGGCAAAGGGAAGAGAACCAGGAGAAGAGAGTTCCCCAGACTTTGCGCAGTTTACCTCACCTGACACCCCCAAGCTGAGAACCTCAAAGCCAGTCTCCAGGGGCTGGGACAGGGCCTCCTCTCTTGGGAGTCCTCCCCCAGAGCCAACTGGGCTCTCTTTGGTTATATTTTTTCAGGTGGAAATTCTTGAAATCCTAGCGGCCGGGAGGGAGGTAGCCTGGGGGAGACACGGTTTGTCCAGGCAGTAAAACGGGCCGCTCTGGGCTCAGGTACAAACAAAGGTGTTAGAATTCTAGGTGTCCAACCCTTCTGTACCCATTTCACAGTACAAACACGCGGCTCACTCTCGGGCTAAGACAGATAGCTCCGACCCCAATAGGAAACCGCGTCTATATTTTCTGCCCTAATTAGTGGCAGATAGGGACGCTGAGCAGAGGAAAGGCCCAATATGCCCAGCAATATTGCCAAAACTTTAAAGAGGATAGTCTTTCTCCCTCCTAATGCCTCCCTCAACTTCCCAGATTCGGAAGTGAACTCTGTAAGGATATGTGTGTGGCAAAAGAGAGAAATGAAGCATTCGTGCAATTCCAAGGTGTCAACGGCCGGTCCTTCTCAAAGGAAGGTGTTAAAAATATAAGTAGTATGTTTAAACTGTCAGGGAGCCAAAGTGCCACCTTAAAGCAAAAACAAAGCCAAGGGAAAAGGGAGAAATCAAAAAGCACTCCGGGCCAGGGTGGCCTCATGCATACCAATGGTTTTTGTCATTTATGGCTGGGCAAGATTTATGACTCGGCGCCCCAAAGCTGTAAACAGAGCACAAAACAGCAAACACTTGCTCCTTATGGCATACTGCTGCAGAGCGACTTGAAAGGGGGAGCGAGGCAGCGTAGGAGGCAAGAGCCTGCCGCAAAAATCCGCTCGGCGGCATTTTCTCTTCAAACCGGCTGGGTCGGATGTAGCATTTGAAGAAAGAAGGCGTGGGTCAATAATCAACCCTCACTTTCTCCTCCAAACTGCTGACGCGACTCACCGCCTTCTCAGCTAAGCCAGCTGCCGGGAAGGCCCGCTCTCCGTGAGAACCTGCCAGGGGAGGGGACGGCCCGGGGCGCCGAGGTGAGGGCTGGGGCACCCGGGACGCATACCTTTCCGCCGGCGCCCAGAGGGGCTCGGAGCCGCCGAGCAGGGAACCCAGGGAAAGACAGGGCGGGAGCTTGGGCCAGGACCTCCTCTGGGCAGCGGCAAGAAGTGGGGCTCGGACCTCAAGACTAGGGTCTGGCGACCTGGCACGCAGTTTGCCGGGGCCCAGGCCTCTCTGCTAAAATCCAAAGGACTGACCTTTGGAGCCAGATGGGCGAATTGATTAAAAATAAGAATGTATAATAGCTGAAGGATTTTTGTTTGTTTGTTACTGCTTTTTAAAAGGAAAATATCGCCTGTCGATTTCCGCCCCTACCAAGCGCCCTAAGTAAATCCTGCAGCCATTCACCCGGCTCCGCCAAAACCACTGAGGTTCTCTCTGGGGAGAGGACCCCTTGGCTCCCCCAGTACTCTTATGCCCTATTCCCTGCCCCCATCTCTCACCCATGAAGACTAGAAGAAAACATATTTTCAGCACTAGAAGAGTGTCTGGAACATCAGAAGTGCCCTGGTGTCTTTCTATCCTTTATAGGAGTATCTTTATGAACTTATCTGTGAGAGCCTGTGGGTGGCTGCGCAGCCAGGGAGGAAGGTGGGGAATAACTGTTGGCTAGAAGAGGCACAGAAATCCCAGATTGGGGAAGAAACTCAATGAGGAAATAAGCTTGCTTCTGAGGGTGAGGTTGGCATTTTGAAGGTAAAGGGGTAGACTAGCCTTTATTTTTTAATGGCTGTAGTTTAGCTATGATGAAGTGGCTTTGGCTCTTTCCATGGGGGAAAAACCAACCAGTTCTCTGTAAACACCTCTATTGGCTTCTGTCTGTGTACACTTTTATACAGAACCAGCTCTGGAGAGTCCATCCTTAGATATTTATTCCACTTGCTGGCACTGAAGCGACAATAAAAAGATGCGTTTAACAAACCTCTATTCCTTCTCTCATTCTTTCTAGTGAAACTATATTATTTATGAGTCTTTAACTGGGTCAAAAATGCGCCAGAACTGGGTCATAAATCATATGAAATGCTGACAAGTAATTGAACAGCAATTAAAGCTTACATTTTATTTCCAAGGGGTGTTTTAGAGCACTTGAAACGGCTTCAGTTAAACACGGTTAGTGCCTGGGCCAGTAGCGGGGAGGGCTGAAGCAGCCCTTCTGTCTGGGGAAGTAAATCTCACTCAAGTAGGGGAAATCTGATTTGATTTCTTTTTTTCTCCAGTGTAGAAAGTTTTGTTTTTTGTTTGTGTTTAAGTCAGGAGACAGATCCGATTCCCAGTTCCTTTGTAGGCATCCCTTTTCTCTGCTCCAAGAACTTCAAGAGCAGAGGAAAGTGAAATTTCCCTCACCTTTTTAGGGAGTTTCCATCCTTCCTATGGGGTCCCTAAAGCCCAATTAGCTCGGGCTTTCCCAGTAATTTGGAAGCACACTATTTAACTCTCATCTGCCCCCATTCTGACTACAGCACCACTCCTGGGACTCTGAAGATGTCTGCCTCTGCTTTCCGCAGACTTTGCTTTCAGACTTCCCTCCAGCCCAGGGCACACCGGCCAGTTCTCCAACTCTCCTAGCCAGCTGGGGGTGAAACAGGGGGCGCCCCAGCCTTGTGTCTTACGGAGCTCAGCTAGCTCCAGCTCCCTCCTTTCTCTGTCTCCTGAATGTTAGAACAACAGACCTTCTGGGCATTCAGCATGCTTGCCCCCAGCCCAAGCGTCTCCTAGATTTAAGCTGTCCTTCTCCACCCCTGCTCGGGCAGAGGGTACTCAGGCAAACAATGGCTAGTCCTCAGGGTCTGGCTCCTTCAGTCTGGCAAGTGGGAAAGCGCGTGCAACCACCTAGCACTGAACAAAGTAGCCCGAAGCATCATCAATAAAATGGCAGCGCATCTGGACACTCATTGATTTCTCTCTCCCAGCTGCTCTGGCTGTCCAGGTCAGCCTTCGCCCTCCATCCTTGCCAGCAAACACGGCAGGGAGCAATTCCCCTTCTCCTTCACTCAGCCCCCACCCTCTCCAGGCAGTTCCATCCAGCAAGCTGTGAGCTGCGCCCGGGCCACCTTGGCTGGAGCCGGCAGTGCTCCAGGACTCGCTTCTGCCAGGGGCTCAGCTTCTGGGACTCAATTCCCGCTGCAGTGGACAAAGCCACTCGAGTGCTGGAGAACACCAGGCCCACCTAGTAGCCCCCAAATGCTCTTCCCTTTACACCCCCCAACACTTGCCAGGGAATTAAATTCAGTCTGAGGCGCCACTGGAGATCTTTCAAATGCTTTCGATTCTAAGGCAGAAACAAAGGAAGAGAGGCACTGAGGGTCCCGTCCATGAACCAGGGTCTCCTCGCCTGACCTTTGTCTCTCTCACAGCCATAACTCACTCTTGATATGAACAATCAATAGAAATACCTTAAAATAAATTCCATTCTCCTGGTGTGGCCTGGAGTCCCATCGGCTAGCTCGCCCAGAACCGCTCCATGAGCACTGAAAACTGCAACCCGCTAGGAGAGCGCTCTCCGGAGAAGGGGAAGGAGGAGGTGGGTGCGTGGGGGTGGGGGAAAAGCTCTCGCTCTGTAGAGAATCTAGAAAACGTAATCACAGGCGAAGCCCGTCTGGGTCTCCGCTCCAAATGCCACAATAATGCGCTGTATTATGTGCTCACGTGGTCATACGTCAACTTAAATCCTTTTATATGAAATAGGGAATCACTGAAGGAACTAGGTTTCCAATCAGAACATTTAGCTTTCAGGGAGGTGAATTGGGGGACCGTGACCAGCAATGGAGAAGTTTTATCCAGGACAGTAGGACACTGGGGACATCTCCCCCCATCCCAGCACACGTCACACAAGGCCACTTAGCTCCACTTACATTTCTACACACATGAGTCAATACAAGAGAAGAGCAATTCTGTCCCCATTCTCACAGTCCGCAGAACTTTCTTTACAGTCTCCCACTCACACACAAGCTGAGCCCAAAACGCCCAAGCACTCCAGTCTCCCCTGGTCAACTGGCCAGTGCATCAAAAGGCAAAAGGTGCTGGCCCTGTTTCCAGAAGAAAACCCAGTACTGACTGGCCTCTTCAGTGGACTCCCTAATGGCCTGCCATTGTATGGAGTTTGCTAACACCCACACCATACACCACAGCCACTAGAGAAACCTAAAAGGCCCATAATTACCTGACAAAAGGCCAAAGTACCTCCTCCAAGTTCAGCTGGTTTTGTTTGATGGGAGCCCCCTACAAGAGAGATGCTTGGCTCTAGAGTGGTGGACCAGGGTTTGCAAAATCTGGAGGGACCAAGTGTCCAGGCCAAATCTGCACTTACACATTTCCTTAGTGCATAGCTGAGTGATACATGAAATTATAGGCTTCTAATGATGAAAAATGTAAGGGGAAATGATCTAATTGTCTCTGCAAGAGAGGGGAAAAAAAAAAGAACCAATGTTTGCTGGAATCCCTTGAATCAACCTACAAGACAATCTAAGACCCTCTCTGCATACCAGTGTGTCCACTCTCCTCCAAGACAACTCTGTCTACCATCAGAAACTGAACAGGACCAACTCTGCTTATGAGGAACCTGGCATTCCCCCTCCTCATCGCACTCCAACTCCTGCTGTCTGCTTGGGGACTCTGTCCACTGACTTCAATACTTCACGCTCTCAGAAGCCATCTAAAAACTCCCTCTTTTTAGGTCTTTGTTTCTAAACTTGGGGAATGCTCTGAGGTGGTAAGATCCTCATGCCATATTCTTTTGTTCCTTGAGAGTGGGTCTTCAGATGGCTATGACTCTCTAAGCATGAGGGCTCACTTGTAGCAGCTGCAGAAAGCTGTATATGGTTCCTTCCCTCCCCTTCTCCCCTGCAGAGGGACAGAAGGGGCCTGGTGAGAAAATAAGGCCCTCTGCAGAGGCCTGGTCATGGGGGTGTCCAAATGAGAAGGGCAATAAAAGAGGAGGAGACCTAATTCCTTGGAAGTAAGTCCCAGCCTAAGCTGGATAAGGTTCTGTCTATGGAAGAGGGAGAGAACCCCTATGTGAACCTTCCCAGCTCTGACCTAAGTCACAGGCTACAAAGTGAGAACCCAAAGTGAAAACCAGCTTCTCTCAGGTTTGGGGGATAGGGGACAGGCCCAAAGGCTGTTTTCAAAAGCACTCTCTGGTTTCCCAAGGACTCAGACAACTAATACACTGTCCTCTGCTCCCCTTACCCCATCCATCCGTATAAGTTCACCCTGAGCTCTCTAGATAGCCTGGTAAACTCCCTTCCTTGCCAACTAAAGTTTCTGCAGAGGCTTCAACTCAAAAATGAGAAGAGGCCCCCTTTAGAACTCTCAGAGCAGTCTGGAGCAAACCAAAACTCCCGAGGCGATAAATCAATGGGAGAAGTCTTTGGTCCTGCTTCAGAGAAATGCCTTAACGCCAGCAAGGCCCAGCAGCATCTCAGCTTCAGCTAGGAGCCTCTATACCTCTATTAACAACCCAGTTAATGCTTAAACTACTGTTTAACAATTAACATTAACGACTTGGGGTGGGATGGGGTGATTGGGTGGGATGTGAAGGGAAAAATCTGAACAAGTCAAAGGAAGTTTAACTTTTGAAGTGAAAATGGCTTCCCTAAGAGAGATCTTGGTCTGGACAAGCCCCCAGGGAACCAGCAGCTGATAGTCCTCCTTCACCACTCTGAAACCCATTTTCCTGAAGCAAAGCTATGGACCTTTTATGGTTCGGTTTTGTTCCAGAGAACAAGAATAGAGATGCTCAAGTATCCAGGCCCAGGTTGGGAAACCCAGCTGCCAATTCCCCCTTTACTGACTCCTCCACTCAACCTGGCCACGGCTCGGATACATGCCCTAGATCCATGCAATGGAGCCAAAATAGCACAAAGTTGTCTTAGAAGGGGCAAGTGACCAAGGATACAGAGCTTTAGTCAATATTTGCAAGGCTGTTGGCAGATTAGCTATATCTGTATTCAAACACTGTAATCTGATTTCCCTGTCAAAAATACACTTAACATTTTTCTCCCTTTACTTAACTGTAGTGGTTTTTTCTATTCAGTGTCAGGTAAGGCCCTTAGCCCACTGTGTGTGTAGGGGGGGCGGTTATAGATCATTATTTAACATGAGATATTTCCTGTGGGTGCAACTACAGTACAAATGGGCTCCAAGTTCTCTTGGATGTGTGTTATCATTTTATACACATGGCCACAGACCTCTGCAACTGTTTACACACGCGGTGGTTCTGTTATGTTCCGAAATGCAAATCCTAAGTACATCTGAGTTACAAATTCCTGAAAAGCTCTATCTATACTTGGGATAAATAAACATACAGTAGCTGAGAAAGTATCTGCTTTACTATTACTTTGTTTACTTCCTATCTGATAAAGTAATAATTGTATCCAGAACACCTTATCAGCCCTAGAGCATCACTGAATAGTGTTTCAATTAATTAACAACCTGATAATCTATTGTAGGAGCAGATTTTAGGGAAGACTGAGGCCTAGGGAATAGAAGATTTTTTTAAAAAATCTCATAAAACTTTTTAAAATAAATAATTCCTGAAAGAACAAAGCAAATCCATTCCTTCATCCCACACTTCTGAAGGCTATTCCAGCGGCCCCTCCCCCAAATAGGCACGAAATTTATGGATCTTTTACAAGGTAATAAACCACAGTAATTACCTCCCTGCATCCCAAACTAAGAGAACAAATTAAGCCAGAACTTGGAAAGAATTTTAAAGAGTTTTCTCTTGTTCTAAACAGGAAAAGAAAACTACAAGACACAGAAAACCCGTGCTTTTCCCACAGGAAGATCAGTGGATCAGTCCCGCTAAAGAAACCTAGAAGCCCAGCTGCCAACGACGGTGTACACATTTGAAATACAGCAACTTCCCTCTTGCCAAGGAAAGGCAAAACGATAGGAGAAACTGCAAGGCGGCGAGGCACGTTTTCTGCGCGCAGAGCTGAGGCTGACCACAACGGCTGAACTCCCAGGCGCCGCGAACAGTCCACAAGGACAGCGGCCCACGCAGCGGCCGCCGCGCCCGTGGCCTCTACTGGCTTTAGCCCTGCTGTTCCGTGGAGCGGTTCGGTTCGTCTGAGGCATGCCCGAAGAAATACACACACCCTTCTGAGCCCCCTACCCGCCCCCGCCCCCGCCCCCCACGAACACACATCTTTGGTTTTTGCAACCGCCCCTCCGGCACGAAGCCGGTCTGTGGCAGAGCTTTGTCGCCGAAGCCCTCGCTGGCGGGGCGCGCAGCTGAGGGGAACTCCTCCGAAGTTATATATTGATCAGCACCTCTTTCAATACTGACCAGCTGCAAAGGGTGGCAGCTGCCAGGAAACGTAAACTCCTTCACCCGTGCGAGGGACGGCGCGGTGAAGAGTTGGGACGCAGCGCTTACCTCGAAAGATGTCCAAGGCTGAAGCCGAGTGTCTCCAGCTCCTGGCGCTCAGGGACTCCCCGTTTCCGGCATCTGGCGGCTCTGCGGACAAACAAACAGCAGAGGGTGAACGGCGGCAGCGGATGAAGGGAGTTGGAGGAGCACAGTTAGAGGCACAGGCGGTGCGGGTGCCGGGGTGGCCCCCGGGGTGACGCGAACACGGAAGAGTCGCCAGGACACTCAGCCATGTGGCGCACTCATTCCTCGAAAGTTTCCGGTCTACAAATGGCCTGAAGATGGTGATTTATTTTTGTAAAATAAATACATACTCCATCTCCGCACCCACACTTTTTTTTCTTTCTTTTTATGGGAGAGGGGAGGTGGACCAGGCGGAGGAAGACGGGAAGGTGGAAGAGGCTTTCTGTTGGTGCCCTCACTCTGCTGCAAGAGCTGCTCTCGCACCTCAATTTGGGAGTGTGAATGCACGCTTTATTTTCTTCTGCTAACAAAGGGAAGCCTTGCCTGGGAGCATTCAATCACGGGCTCTCCTGAAACCTCGCTAATAGTGTTTCATTTCTGTTTGGCGCGAAATCAGACTCTAGCTCAGTCCACGGGCCAGGGGCAGTGTTGGAAGGTTTTGTCTTCTGGTTCATTCAAGTCCTGGGGCGTCCTCTCTCTCGGTCCCAGTGGGCTGGCGGGATCACCACAGCGCCCAGTCCCTCTGAGTAGGCTACCTATGGTTGCTGGAAGTGGGGAAAGTTGGGGAGGACGCAGGTATTAGACAATACCCCATCTGGGGACCCTATCCAGCCTCCCTTTGCACAGCAGCGGCCAGTCCCTCCAGGACCTAATTCTGCTGCTGCTGCCTCCCTCCAGATATTTGCAGTCCTCTCTTGTTCTCTAACTGGCAAATGGTCAGCCAACTTTCGGGGGATAGGGGGAAGACACTGAGGTGGGGCAAAGAATCCTCCTGAGTGCTGGGTCCCTGGCTTAGAGAAGTTCTCTGCTGGGCTGGGGCTCTGAGGTCCAGTTGCTTCCACAGCCCTGTTCCTGTCCCACTATCCCTTCACCCAGGTCATGGCAGCCTCCTCGCACTCCAGCCTGCCCAAATCAGCCCCAGCGGCTGTCCTGCATCCATGCAATCCTGCTAAGAATGCCAAAAGGGGCTACCAAATAGCCCACAAGTCCCCTGACCCTCAGGCTTCATGGACCCCTAACACACTGAACAAGTGGCTGCACACCAGCCCCTAGCTGCTCTCTTCCACCACCTCGACCTGAAGCCCCCAGTGTCCATCAAGCACTTGGAACTCCTAATCCATGCTGGGCCCCTTTCCTCTATTCAAACTTGTCCTCTGTGTCCCCAAAAGGAGTGCCCTTGGGGACTGTGGCCTGACCCTAAGCAAGGTGGGGGCTCAGCTACCCTGCAGTTGCCACTCAACACTGTCCCAGAAAGATCCACTATGCCGATATCCACCGCCACCCACCCACCCACCCCCTGACTCTTAGGAGCATTGTAATTATTATGGTTATTATTATTGTTGCTGTTTCCTTATCCCCAAGTCAAATATTCATGGCTGCTGTTCCACCATAAATCGTTCAGACTAATGAGTCACAAAGAGACGCTGCCCAGGTCTTTCCCCTGCAATGGCTGCCGCTGCCGCCGCGGCCTCTCTCTCCGGCGTTTTTGGCGCTCGCTTGCTCCCTCGCTCGCCCGGCGCGGGTGATTTATGAACACCGGGAAAATTGAACAAAGCCGCACGCCCGTCCTGTGGTATCTCTGCAGCCTTCCCCAGTGTGAATCAGAACATTACCAACTGTCTGTGCATCAATCCCACTTATCACGAAAGCCAAGATGTGACCGCAGAAATCCCGAACCCGAACTCACGTTTCCCCGGTCGCGCTGCGCTCCCCAGACTCGCAGAAACCCTACGGAAAAAGCCCACGACCCAGCGTGTGTCGGCCAGCTCCAGGTTCTGCCCGCTGACGGGCTCTCTCCACCCCTCCTGAAGCAGTTAAAAAGCTTTTGGATATAAATCTGAGGGTGTGTGTTTTTAAAAATCAAATAGGAAGTTGGGGGACTCACTTCTGAGATTCATTCCTAGTGAGGCCCTGACGACTCCGATCCATTCCTGACGATCCACATTAATTATTTAATGAGTCACGTGACCACAAAGATTACAATTTCAATATCTCCCTGGAACAGGCGCTACACCTTTATCTTCTGCAACCAGGGTCCTTGTTTGGCTTTTTTAGCTCCCAGGCCTCCAGAACCCAGACGCCCTTGACAGGCTGCGAGGCAGCAACCACCTACAGAAATCTCAGGGCTAACATACTAGAAATAGTCATTCCAGGACTAGGAGAATTGTGGACAGTCAGATGCCCTGACATCCGTTACCCCCTGAGTCCAGAGGTCAACCCACCTGTCTTAGCACACTGGCTACAGCAGTTTGGTTACATAATTTCCCCAGCTGCTTTGGTGGCTCATCAGGCAAGAAGCCCCCCTTCTTCCCTGGCCCCTGGACACCTGAGGCCCTCCCCTCAGTTTCGAGTGAAGCCCAGATGCACATGTCCATTCCAGGCAGAAGAGGCTTCTGCAGAGAAAAGATGTCTGTACACTCACCCCATCCAAGATGAGACCAAAGACTCTGTTCAAGCTACATACTGATTAACATAAAGAACATAAAAGGGAAGCATTCAGCTGCCTCAGTTTCCTTATTGGTAAACTGAGAAGACTGAACCAAAATGGCATCCGTCTCTTTGGCCTTGAACATTCTTTCAATTGAATCTCTTTTAGCCCCAGGAATCAATCACAGAGAGAGTAGGGCTGGCCTGAAAGTGGGGGTAGGGGAGAGTGGTTACTCCTGGAGTTTGGGGCCTGGCCTCAGGAAGAAGAGATGCCAGAGTTCCAAGACTGAAGTTTCGGGCTAAAACCCTTCACAGCAGCCCCTGCAGCCTCCCTGCTACTGTCAAGGAGTCAGAACACACTCTCTTCCTCCTCCTTCCCAGCTCTCCTTCCCTCCTCCCTCTCCCCCCTCCTTCCTACTCTTTGAGAGAGGAAGCAGAATTATTCTCAGGCTGGGGTACAGTACAGAGAAGGGTTAGCTGTTGGGAAAAGTGAGACTGAGTTCTTCCATACCCGACCGTAGCTAGGGATGCAGAGACTAAGGAAGTACAAAGAACAGCCTATTGCCCTGCAGAACCAACTCATCCATACCGGAAGTCCCAGGTTTCTATTTGCTACATAGATTCTTTGGGGTTTTCTTTCTTTCCATTTCAAAGAACCATTGATCTGTTTCTATGTTGAAAGCATGGTAGGACAGGCAGTGGTGAGAAAAGCAGCACAGTTTGGAAGCTCAGGTTATGGAGATATAGGGAGAGAGAGTGATACCCACTCCAAGGGGAGGAGGCTGAGAGGTGGGGGAAAGTGGGCATCCTGGGACAGCTGAATATAAAGAGATGCTGTCTGGAGGGTCCACTCACCATATATCTAGGTAATCTTCCCAGGAGCTCCATCTTGGGTATTAAGTACTCTACTATGCCTGTCACAGTTGAATTCCTGGTGTAATAAAACACCGGGTATATCGTAGATTTCAGCAAAACTAGGAAAGAGAGCCTGCAAAGTGCCATTTTTCTTCAGGGGGGATAGTGTTAAGTACTTAATTCAAACTGTGACCATTAAAGTGTCTCCAATCCGATTTAGGTTGATTTCAGATGTTGACAAAACTTTTATCTCAGGAGTCATGCACAGTGTGGCTCTGTGACTAAAACTGATGAGTGTGTGTTAGAGGGAAGGAGGGCGAAAGAGAAAAAGAAGAAGGGAGCATGTTTAAGGGTCATTTTGGTAGGAGACTTACAGAGCTTACACAAAATACTGTCTTTAAAGGTCAAGGGTTTGTGGGGCCCATAGGGTTCACTTAAAAAAAAAAATTAATGAGATAGAAAATTTGTCCTCTGGGTGAACTCTTATGGTTGCCCTAGCAAGGGGCAGACAATGTAGGATTCTGAAACACAAAGTGGGATTTTCTAAGCTGTTATAACAAGTTCCCTTAAAGACCAAATCTGAAGCAGGTAAATCACTTGAAAAAAATGGCATAATCATTTGGATCATTGTGGGTAATTTTGGCTTTGTAAACCTTACCAATACCTTAATAATCAAGACAGCTTGGGCAAAAACTGACATTCCGTCAGGGAATATTAGAAAAACAATCTTGATCTTCTCTCTTTTCTTGGATAGATTAAGAAAACCCCCAAACAAGTGCCTCTATATGAAGTTAATGAATGCCCCCGTATCCCTCCTTTCCTACCAAGGAGAAATATAAGAATTTACCTTAAATGATGATAATCTGCCAATTGAGGTTTTGCAGCTTGACACTCAATTTCCACCAAGAGTCTAGGCATTTTTTGAGCAGACAGCCAAGATGCTGAGTCTTTGCCCGAGACCACATTATTTGCAAGAAGATCCCTCGCTTCTCCACAGACTTTTCCCAGAGAATGCCTTTCAGAATTGCTGTTGAATTACAAAGAAGTATTTATTGTATGAGGTGATTAATGATTCCTGGGAAAATTGCTATTTTCAGCATGATTTAATTTCGTTTTACAAGTGCATGTAGTAGGGGGAGGGTTAATAAGTTTTAGCGGCAGTTCAGGGCTTCCAGAGCTCCCTGGCACCCATTCACTGTTCACACCTTATAAAATGCACTTTATGCCAGGTTTGGCCTGACTTGGGAAGGAATGTATTTGCTTGCTCCTGAATTTTCTTGGGGATAGGAGGAGGCCCCTCAAAGACTGGTGTCCACTTTCCTCTAAGATCTGGTTTGTTCCCAGGTAGAAAATGGATCACCCTTGCCTGTGGCACACAGACCAGTTGAGGAGGAAGGTCTAACAGCACTGACCACTGGCTAAGGGTAGTTAGCCTCTGATGGGAAAATGTGGTTAAAACTCCTTTGATACTGCAGAGGTGGGTGAGACCCATTTCCCATCTCTGCTAAAATTATTACATGAACTAAAAACCATACTCATTCAAGGTCAGGTGATAGTTCTAATATTCTGGGACTAGAGGCTGTTGGTTTTCTCAATCTTGTTGGAGAGTACTCCCTTAATCAAGTCTAAATCCTCTTTACTAACTTGTAAATCAGTAAGCAGGTACTAGGGCTATGAAGATTGACAAGTGGGGTTTGATTTCAGCCTTTTGAATCTAGATCTCTAGGTTGCACAGTGTGATCTGGTAATATTTAAGGAAGATGTCCCTAGTTCAGAGTTTGGCTTTCTTCCAACACTTAATACTCCTAGATCTACCTTGCTTAAGGTGTCATTATTCTTTCCTCCGAAGAAACTTTGGCGGGTGTACCAGAAAAACTCAGTTTATTTTTAAAGGCCTTGCTTGGAAAAAAAAAGAAACGAAAAAACAAACAAAAATCCCAAGTTGCAGTTAGTGAAGAGAACCTTAAAAACAGCCAAGAGACAAAAAGCAATCTCAACTCTTTGCACAAACTATTTTTTATCTCCAGGGAAACAGGCAGATTAAGTGTGAAGGTGCAATAAATACCAAAGGGACCACTTCTTTCCAAGTGTGCTCAGAGTTCAACATGTAGAACAGCTGCAGAAACTCGTGGGCCCAAAGCACTGCACGGTTTCACCTTTCATTGCAGAGAAGGACACGTTTCTATGCCTTACAGAGACTTGAAGCTTGAAAGCCTGGCCAAGTTTGGGAAGAAGAGGAGCCCTCTCAGAGCTCAAGAGCTTTCCTGCTCTTTGGAA
The DNA here is from genome assembly GCF_049115385.1 of Moschus berezovskii. Lineage (NCBI taxonomy): Eukaryota > Metazoa > Chordata > Mammalia > Artiodactyla > Moschidae > Moschus > Moschus berezovskii. The sequence continues at coordinate 78,029,978 of NC_142462.1, read as the reverse complement.
CTTTTCCCACAGTGGGTCAAACTTGACAAGAGTTCAGTTCAAGTTGAACAAATTATGTGAGCAGTCAGTCCAAGTGAATGCAACCCAAACCATCTACAGGATTTTTACACAAAAGGTCAACCATTTCAATTAGAGAACTTTTCTTTAATTAAAAGTAGGAAACACACAAATATGTCTTAGAAATTTGTTTTTTAAACAGAGTTTATTCTTAGCACATGGCTTTCTACAGAGCCACACCACAATTTGTACAGCCGCACACGGGACTAGATGCACTCTCCCTTCCAAGATTGTGCCTCAGAATAAGACAATATCTCCATAACAATATTTTAAATAAATGAAAGGAAGGGAAACTAACATGTGTCACATCTACCATCAAGGTCTATACATTTTTGAGAATTAAATAATCTTGTGAGGTCCACAGTGGCTACTCATTTATTCAGTTCAGTACAAGCTGTTATGAGCTGCCGTAATGAGGGAAGGGAAGGGAAGGAACGTAGGAAAAGGGTCTGTTTTCTTCTGCTTGCAACAAATGTACATGTCCCCAGTCAACATGAGTTGTGTGACTGGCTTCAGCCATCTCAAAAGTATCTGATGCCAAGTGGTCCTTCTCAGGTACCCAAACCTGGCAGCCTTGTCCAAGCCAGCAGGTTGTTCCACCAGCCAGCATCCTGGCCATTGTCTTCTCTTCAGTGGCAAGCAGATCACACACTTTCTTACCCGAAAAACATCTTTTTATTATCCTTTTCTTCAAGTTGAGCTTTGTCTGGGGGTCTGTTGTAGTCCAGATGGGGACGGGTGGATGGGAAAAGGGGCAGAAGAGAAAAGAAAAGCAGGTGAGGGACAGAACTGGTCTAGAGCTCTGGAAGATTACATAGAGGAAGGAGTGAGTGCGGAGGCGCCCTGGTGGGGGTGAGGATGAAGATGCGGATGCGGGCTCTGAGTTTGTGGTTTTCCTGGCAGGCCTGCTGAGGCCGAGCCCGAGTTGGAGGATCGCATCTTAGTGTTGGGCAGTTTATGATCTTTCTTCCACTTCATCCTTCGGTTCTGAAACCAGATCTTGACCTGGCGCTCAGACAAGCAGAGCGTGTGGGCGATCTCGATGCGGCGACGCCGGGTCAGGTAGCGGTTAAAGTGGAACTCTTTCTCCAGCTCCAAGACCTGCTGCCGGGTGTAGGCGGTTCGGGAGCGCTTGGGCTCCCCTCCATTATAACCGGGGTTGACTGAAAGCCCATAACCCCGAAGGAGAAAGCCAAGGAGGAGGGAGTGGAGGAGAAGGAAAGGAGGAGGAAAGAGAAGGTGGGGTGGGGAAGAGCAATTGGACATCATCATTATATAATAACCTGACACCAAGTTCACGCAAGATACATAAAACGGCAAAGAAAATGTTTCACAGGCTATTGACAACGGGAAACACCCGAGAGCCATAAAGAATAGTGCTGGGCATTGGGGCTGAAGAAAAGCTTCAAAGACACATGGCCTGAAGCCTCTGCCAGGGCAATTAAATTTATGGGGGCTATAATTACTGCCCTAACAGTTTGTCGTCTCGTAAATCTCCAGATAAAGGGACCCCGGGTACAAAAGGGTTCTCACATTGGAATCAGGCGGCTGGCTGGCGCTCACACACCCACATCTCACTGTGGCTTGGGCCAGTTGGGTGCTCCCCTCCCGAGGCCCTCTTCCCCTAGGGGCCTCTCCCCCTGACCCCCGCCCCGACCCTGGAACCCGGCTCGGCCCCAGCCCACCCTTCCGCGCCTCCCCAGCGGCGCCACGTACCGGCGCTGACATGGATCTTCTTCATCCAGGGGTACACCACGGGCTCCTTGCCCTTCAGGCCCGGCGGGCTCTTGTCAGCCAGGAGCAGCGGGCACGCGGGGGCGCTACCCCCTGACGGGACGCCCGGGGTGGCGGGAGCCGCCTCGCAGCGCCGCGGGGGCGCGGGGGCCGCCGCAAGATGCTGCGGGGGAGGAGGCGGCAGGACGTGGCTCGCGTGCAGGCCGTGCGCAGGAGCCTTGGCGTGCGCCGGGGGCTGCTCGGGCTGCGGCGGCTGCCCAGGGCTGGCGCCGCCGCGGTAGCCATAGGGGTAGGCGGTGTCGGCCGCCCCGTGCGCGGGGTAGAGCGCGGCCGCGGGATAGGAGGACTCGCGGGCGGCCCGAGGCGCGTAGTAGGAGGCTGGGGGCTCGCGACTGCCGCCCGCGTGGGAGAGCTGGGGCTGCTGCTGCGGCGGCGGCAGGTGCTGGGCCGCGGGCGCTGGGGGCTGCTGATAGCCGGGGCCCCCTCCCGGGCCGCCGTCTCCGCCGCCCGGGCCGCTGTGCTGCGCGTACTCCTCGAAGGGAGGGAACTTGGGCTCGATGTAGTTGGAGTTTATCAAAAACGAGCTCATGGTCATTAATTTGTGAAGTGCAAAAATACTAATTTTTCTCGCGTTGTCGTTTTTCTGGGTTCGCCGAGGCCCCTCCCCCTCCTGCCTCGTTTCCCATCCCCCCTTCCTCCTCTCCCTTCCCCTCCCCCGCTGTCAAGCACCCACCCCTCCCCCTCCCTCCGCCGCCTACGCCACCGAAGTTCGGCGCGCTCCTCCCCCCCGCGCGCGCGCGCCCTCTGTCCCGGCCGGCGCGCATCCCGCCCCTTACCTCCACGTGACCCGCCCCCGCCAATGTGCGCGCCGCGCGCGCGGACCCGGATCAGGAAGCGCGCGGACGGGTGATGGATGCTGCTGTCCCACTTCAGCCGAAGGGAGGGAGCTGGCGCTTTGGTCCTCCAACCCCCCAACTTTGGAGTCCCGCCGGCAATTCGGGGCCCACAGGCTTCTGGTCCTCTCGCATGCCGGAACCGAGCCCTACGCGTGCTCTGGCCTAGGCCTCGGGGCAGCCATGCGGCCGCGGCCCAGCGCTGACCTCGGGCCCCAGCCTAGCTTGACTTGGAGTCCTCCAGAGTTCGAGGCCGCCTATGGGAGGGAATGGCGTCGGGACCAAGGCAAGGTGGGGTGGTATTCCGTTTTTCATCCTGGCCCCGGAATAAAACGAACGAAGCCAACAGACCGGTTTTCTCACCAACTGATTCCTTCCCCACATCGTGCTCACCGCGTCCGCGCCCGTTGTACCTTGTTTGAGAAGTCAGGCAGGAGCCAAAAAGGGTGGGTGGGTAAGCAGCTGAGGGAAATCGGCCCCTAGATTTGAAACAAGACTATTCCAATACAACCAGATGAGCATTTTTTTTTCCTTTTAGAAGCAGAATTGATTTGGTTATTTCCCTAAGAAAAACCAGAATTTTCCTAATAGCGTCTCATTTGATGGACGTGTCGATTCAGAATTAAATATGCTCGAATGTAGTAGGTGCGATTGTGAGAGAGAAAGTGCCCCAAGGGTGGGGATAGATAGAAGCGACGATGCCTTCACAAAATCCACCATTGAGACCAACGATTTCCTACTTCAAAACAATCTCCAAGCAAAAACAAGCTAAGGATAGCATAGGCATTGTGCCGACGGGTCTTTTCCCGCTCAGAATTTTGTTTTGTCTTCAGGTATTGCTTTTCCAGGCTGTATCTGACGTTAAAGTTACATTTAAAGATAATCTATAATTTCTGAATTGCTGAAAATTAGCATATTAACGATGTCAGTAGCTCTGGAAAGTGGAGAGAGAGGACTGTTGCCTGCCATTTGGTAATTGAAATTTGATGGGTAAACTAATTACGCCATTATTAACAAATAAATTACTTATTAATTCCACCTAATGTTGATCTTTGAAGTAAATACTGATGCCTTACTCGAAGTATGTACTTTCCCTTTCCTTTTCTGAGTAATAGACACACCTAGATCCTCTTTTCAGCCTAGATTAAAGCAAAGTACCATTCTAAAAATACTTTCATACTGGCATGCAAAGCAAGTATTTTTCAGCTGGTGCACCTTAGTTGATTTTTCAAAGAGCAATATAAACAGCCTTCTCACAACAGTCTGGAACGCAGACAAGGAAAGTTATAGCCTAAGCCTGGAGACACTTCAAAAGGAATGTCAATTCTATCTTCATTTATTTGGGTTACTCATATGAGTTACTAAATGCTGGAATATATCCATTTGATGGATAGTCTTTAATGCCTAGCCACATAAAGCCTATTATATGGGACTAATCTTTAAACCAATTTAGGAAAAGAGGTTAAAAAAGGGATCATGTTAGCTTTCTAGCTGCAGTCATCCTGAAGTGGTACAAAGAGGTTTTCCACATTTGAAGAGAGTTGTCCATCGACATGGGGCATCCTAAAAATTTTTACAAATGAAACCTAAGCCACAGACAGAAATCAACACTGAGTGTAATCTTTAGACTCAAGGGAAATATCTAGCCTGTGCTAGAACAACCTAAACCAGTATCTCTGTACTGCAAGGAAAAGTAATATGTACACATGTATACTATATAACATGAATAATATATACATACATAAAGTAATTAGCAAAACTGCTCACTGAGTTTCAGGGAAGAAAAAACCTGACAAGGAAATGTTGCCTCCCCCATCATGTCATCAGACTAGGGTTTAACCATGTCTGTTCAATATTACAGACACTAAATACAAAATTCATGTTGTTTAGCCTCAGAACCTTCTACCCAGTTTCTATTTAAAAGTATTAAGGAGGCTCAGGCACTGTTTTGTATACGGTTAACCTAAACGAGTTAACTGCGCCTGTGTTTCGTGTGGCTCTATTCCTTTAGGAAGATGGGCTTACACACAATCCCCCCAAGGCCTGTAACTTGTCTTTGTGGTTCCTATCATAAACACAAACGGAGCCAGGACCACCAAGTGTTATCTCGCACACCGACATTTTGACATTTTACTGCAAGATTTATGGCTGTAATAAACAATCTCAGTACCTTTTTTGATCCTTCCACAATCTCTCTTTGCAAGCCATAGCATCATTCCACTGAATGAAATAATCTTTTGAAAAAACAAACAAACAAAATCTCTTGCCTTCACATGAGATTCAAGACACCAATGTAAAGCCAGGAAGAAACTAACTCAGTTAATAAATAAACAAGTTTACCAGCAGAATCTTGCCCGAAAAAAGATGGGATGCCCTGAAATCAAGCAGTGTGGGAGCATGCTAATCTTCGCACACCAACTGGCTCCAGTCCCAAGCACGGTGAAAGCATTATCCTTTTCTTGGGAAACTGGTAAGCATATTTCCTCATTTCCATGTGCAGGGATAACATATATTCCTAACCAAAGCTTTCTTAAAATCCCATTAAGTGAAGTAACTTTTCATCATGTCCTCAAATCCCAAATGGAGAAGGAAAGCAAAGGGAGTCCGAGGGAGAGGGAGGGTGAGACAGAGGCAGTGTTTTGTAGCTTAGTTTGAATTTGATTTGAATTATTTTGAATATATTTGGAACAGCCTTCCCTCTTGAATGCAACCCTGTCCCAAGTTTCAAAGTGACCGAACAGTGACACCGTGTGCATTTTGTTTCTTATTAATCTTACACATTGACAGTCTTTGTTAAATCACAAGGCGCGCCCTTCACCAGCCGACATTTTCATATTTGTTAGACGCGCTGACCTGAAGTTCACCTCGGCCTTGGACTTTGCGCTTCTAAAAGGTCTATACAGTGCCTTTTAGAGAGCAGGGTGCTTTGCCCAGGTCACTCCTTCTCAGGGAAAATCAAGGCGGGGGCGGGGGTGGGGGGAAGCAAAGGAAATGTAAACGTTATGGAATGTATTGACTGTATTTGTCCTTTGTTCTCTAGAGCTTGAGTCCCTCAGACTGACTGTTCCCTATCTGAAGCACGTCTCTGGAGCGCTCAGGAGAACTGAATTTCAGAATGCCTGATGGTGGCATTTGAGGGCTTCCCCCCACCTATACTCCATAGGATTTTGGAGAAGCAGTACTTTATCAGCCATTTGATCAATCAATTGTTTGGGGGGTAATTTCCTTAACAGTAGTTTATACTAATGAACACAACCCAGGCGTAAGGCATATGAAACTCATATTTGGATTAGATATAAATTTTAACCAGGGTTGTGTCAGAGGCCTAAAGATTAAAATCCTCCAAATTAAAAAAAGTAAGCACTCTAAAAGCGATAACTTCTGCAGCAGGTACCTTTTCTTTGACTTGAAAAACAAGCTAAGAGGTGTCTGTGATTATTGAAGCTGACATGTTCCTAAGGTGTGGCACGTTTTTAACCAATAACAAGGTGTTCTCGAAGAGACACATAATTGTCTTTGTGAGGAATACAGGGGTTTTCTCCTTTCTTCACCTCACTGGCCCAGATGTGGTGAAGTGTTCGTTCGCTGCTGTAACAGCAGTCACCACAGTTGTTCCCTTTCCTCTGTTCTCATCTGGCACACCCCCATTTGGCTTCAAGCTCTTGGCCAGAGGGAAAACTTTACACATTGCACAGTGGAAACAATCTGACTACTTCCAGGAAGGCAGTGTTTGGGAAATATTTGCTTTATACCACTGAAGGTACCTGACACCAGCAAATCCAATCAACCAGATTATAGTGGGATGATCTTAAATGTCCCTGCAAAGATCTATATTCTGAGTAGTTGAATTAGCTTATCTCCAAAGTTAAAAGAAAAACCTAGGGGAAAAAATTTCATCTTTCTCTTCTGTTTCCCTTCATAGATTACTTGAAGATCAATACATAGAAAAGGAAACCATGTCCCCCAGAAAATAGATGCTAATGGCACTAGCACTTAAGGTTAATATAGGTGCATGAAAAATAAAATATTGTTTACCTCTCCAGCTGCAACACACACACAAGGCATGGTTCCAGTTGGCTTCCCTCACACACTATTCCCTTTCTTGCCTATTCTCCCGCCCCCCCCTCCTTAGCTTGCTTCCCCTCTCCTTAGCTTTTATTCCAAATGTATTTTTAAGGACTATTTTCTTGAGAACAGAAGTCTGTCACAGTGGTCTCATGAAGTGATCTGGCATTTGTGGATTCCACCTTCCAAATGGCATATTATTTACAGTTTATTCACCCATAAATTGTAGCATTTCTCTTCCATTCAGGGTAGGGTTAACAATAAGCATAAAGAAAAACGTTTGACAACAGGAATATTTTCCTGGTACCAATAAGCATTTTCTCACTGGTGGGGAGGTAGAGGGTTTCCACTTCCTTTCTCCCCTTCCCAGCTTTTAGCATTTAGTGAGTGGAAGTTTCAGAAAAAAAGCATTCTGTGCTTGAAAATGGCAAAGGATGTATTTTGCAAGCAGTGCCTTTGTTTGCCCTTGTTTTCACACACTTTTTAGGGATCATTATAGGTACTAAAAAGGAAAAAAAAATACCTATCAACATCACAGTTTTCAAAGAGAGGAAGTTTCCTTCTCCATTCTTTTCCCTTTGAAGGTATGATGGAACACTGGCAACTTCCTACATAATTTTTTAAAGGTCCACTGAGTTTTCAGCTTTTTTATTTTGAGACAAACCCACAGATTCCTGGATTCTCCAGCATCTAAATGTTGGTGTTTCAATAATCTATGCCTATTTACCTGCTGCTATTCCCTTAGAATGGGAGTGATAATTCAAGATGAAATACAGCATGTATTACTCTTGAAAAGAGGAATTTTCTATCCTTTCCTTCGTAATTGAGGTCATTCAACCACTAGGGTTCACCTGGAGTCCATACCATGATACACGCGTCACTCCGAGCCATTTTATCTTTTGTGCTGATAGTCAAGATCGCAGCTCTAACATTGACATCAAACTCTGTCTGGGCAGATGACTAAGAGTGCTGCACAACGTAAACTTTTGACCCTCAACTTTTTGACCTGCAGTTACAACCACAAAGATACACAAATCTATGCCTCTTCTTTCAAGGGGAAGCGCCCCCCACAATCGGAGGAGCTCAGGGACACCCTGCTTCTGCGACTGCCTTTTGGAATAAGAGGGCGAATTGGATAGTTTTGTGTGTTTTTAACAGTATTTCCTGTCGAATCGGCCTCCTGCCTCCTTTTGTCATCACTTAAATAGGAATGAGATTATTTTAAAATCACTCATCATTACATTTACTAGGAAAATTTGGAGCAGAAGACTTTTTCAAGGGGACCCTCGCAAAAAGTGAAAGAAAAAAGAAGATGGGGAGAAAACAGGCAATGGAAGCTGGAGACTTTTCCTTTATTTAAAAATAAAGACGCAGCCCTAATTGTTGGGAGAGTTGGCCCAGGCAAGAGAGTTGACTGTGAACTTGTACTAAAGCGTGCTCTGCTGGCGATTCCTAGGGTGTGCAGATTTATCTTCTCTGCATTTACTTAACCCGGCAGTGAACTGCACGGGCGTCATTTGTTAGGCGATGACAGACTTCACCTCCAGCAAGGACTGCTTCACAAAATCGCAATAATTACCCAATAACCTTCATAACAAATATTATTACTGAAAAGACCGGTTTGTGGGGAGGGGAACTGGTGGGGGAATGGCAGCTTTCTTTTCAGGAAAAACAGGGGTTTAGAATGGCTAGGATTGTGGCTCCCCTCTCCTATGTGGGTGGGAGCCTAGGCAGACCCCTCAGCCCAGTCTGGAAGCCCCGTGTATAGTTTTGTCATTGTCTAGAAAGACATTCTGCGTTAGAAGCCAAAGGGATGGCGCCCACAACGTTTTGTACTCTCCATGGTGGGCAAACCTCAGACAGACTCCAGAGTGAAGGTGGGAGAGAGGCTTTGAAGGGCATCTTTTAAGCTAAAAGAATTGTTTTCCTCTTTAATAGCCTATCTTTCAGGATGTAATTTGCTCTCCCCTCATTAATTGCTTGGATATAATACTCTTCACATCTCAACAACTGAACATGACTCCATTTCTAGTAGAGATTTCTGTGTTGTTCTCTCAGAATGCCAACAATGAAGCAGGGGGAAAGAGCTGGGGGGGGATCTTGGCATAGTGTTGTGAAATTAGACCATGGAAACCCTAACAAACCCCTAAGTAAGTGTGACCAGAAGCTTCCTATTATATTTATAGTTCAGGAAATATTGTCTCTTCAGCCTGTAGAAACAAATGGGCCCCAGCACATTTCGGATGCCTTCTCCTTTTACAAGGCTAGGATCACAGACAGACACTGCAGCCATCAGCTGAGGCTAGATGTCTTCATAAAGCCCTCAGTGTGACAGAGATTTTTTTCCCTAGGTAAGTTCCTCTGCAAAAACAACCCTAAAAGAATGCACAAGAAAAAAACAACTTTATCTACAAAACCAGCAGATAACTAGCCATCCTCTTTATGATGCTTCCTATGAAAATAGGAAGAAAAAAAATTCCTCCAATACCGCTCACATAGGTCTGACTGGATGCTGTATTTTTTAAAATCGTTTAACCCCATGTGCGTTGGCCTGCTCTCTTAAACTCTAAAGTTTTATGATAATTACAATAGAAATAAGCAAGCTGACAATATTCATAGCTCATTTTTTTTTAATGCATGGGAAAGATTCCCCCATATTGTGTGATACTGGTCCAGAACCCTTCTGCCCATTCCCACATCCCACGGTGGGAAGTGATCGTGGAAGTGGTATGGCCACTTCCTCCAGGCAAGTCACCTAAATGAACCCGTCAGGAGCCCTGTCCCTCTTTTTTCTGCCACTAATTTTAGTCACCAAGAAATCACTCATGCAGGATCACCAAATGAGTAACTAAAGTAAAACCTTAACCCAGTGTTTTTCATTAAAGAACCCAAAACTCAGAGCAGCAGAACAAAGACTCCAGAATTCTCACAAACACATAATATAATAAAACCCAAATTAAGTTAATATTCTGGTTCTGACTAAGGTACAGACCCATCTTCCTAAGTGCTGAACTATCAATGCTCACTTTAATAGGTTACATGAAAGGACTTCAGAGATTCGCCTTCCCACTACTCAAGAGGAGTGGGACTTATGGGAGGGTTTCAATTTTTCAAAAACCGTCTGAGGTTTTGCTTTCTGGACCTCTGAGTTTGGGGACATCTGTTGGACTTAGGTTGAGTGAAAGTGGCCTCTGTACAATAAAATTTGTGGAAATTCCACATTACACATTAAATGTTTCCACTTGAAGGACTTTACAGTCAGCACTTGCAGAAAATTTCCCTAAGGAGAAAAGCATTTGGAGACAGAGATCCCAATTTCTGTTTCATTTCTGGATTGGGGAATTTGGCTTAGTTCTTCATCCAGGACGGGTAAAATCTGCTAAATCCCTTATGGGTACCCATTCAGAGAAAGGACCCAGGACAGGCCACAGGGTCCCCAGTCATGGCTTTGCCATTGAAGAATGTAGGGGGTTGGGTCCAGAAAGGGTGGCTGAGACCAAGCTGCAACTGTACCCAGGAAAAATTTATCTCACCCATTGGTGCAATATTGGGAACTGTTTTGGAAACCATAGATTATGTAAATTTCCTGGGATCAAACAGAAAGAGCAGCTAACAAAAGAAAGGCGGAAGTCTCCTACTGACAAACGACCAATTTCTCCCCTAAACTACCCTTTATGATGTGTGAGGAAAAACAACCTAATGGCTCTGGGGGCTTTTAAGTTGGGCCTTGAAGACACTTCGATTTCCCCCCAAATTTCAGGGCACAGTTTGCAACAGAGAGTTTGCTTGTATATTGAGGGGGAATAAATTTCTGTAATCTTAAGTGTTATCTAGGGAGATGGCTAAATTGCCTTTTGAGGGTCCTGTGCCTGGATGGTTTAATTCTGCAAAGGAGGAGAGGAAAAGGAAAGAAGAGAGGGCGAAGAAAGGCAAGGCGGAAGAAAAGAAAGCGCTGTAACTCCTTTCATTTAGACTGGGGATTCAAAGACTAAAGTTAAATCCGGCCATAAAGTTTATTGCTTCGGACTCACAGGCGGGTGAGAACAATCTCACCGAAATAAAAAGAATGTGCAGGCAAACAAGGTTCAGGGCCTCATCCCGGGTAGGGGGGGCAGGGGATGCTGAGCCCTCCCCCGAGGTGGGGACCTGCGGTCCCCAGCGTCCCGCGGGTGTCCGCGGCCTGGACTCGGCCTGACAACCCTGGGGCCCAGCCTGGAGGTGTGCCCCGCCGGCCCCTGCCACCCTCGGGCTCTACTGAGCCGGCCTGCGACCCGGCCCCGAAGGCCGTTGCCTCGATTCAATGCTGCCAAATGACCCCGGCCCGCGAAGACGTATTGCCACAGTCCCGTAAGGAATCCCGCCAGAGTCCTCCTCGGCCCTGCTCGGGCCTTTCTTTCAAACTCCCCAGCGTGCCCCGGCGCAGCGCGGCCTCGGCGCCCGCGGCCCGCGCCCCCCAGGGCTCCCAGCCCCCACCCCCACCCAGGGCTCCGCAGAGCCCGCAGAGCCCGGCCGGCCAGTCCCGGGATGGGGCGACCCTGCCCAGTCTCCGCATGCAGGCCCACTCACACACAAAAATCATCTTTTTGCACGCCGGCGAGATCAGCGGAAGTCATTAACATCCGCGCTGGGGCAGCAATTAAAGTTAGGCCTGGGGATGCGGCGCGGCCACAGGCGCCTTGCACCGTGGTGCCTCCGACGCTAGCTCCTGGCGCTGCTCATTTGAGCCGAGGGAAAGTCTGCTCTCCCGTTTGGAATTCTGAGGCAACCCCAGAGTTACTGAACCAGAGAGAGAAAGAAAGATGGAGAAAGAAAGTTTTCAGAGTACAAATAAACTTGAAAGCGCTCAGGGGACGAGCTTACCTTAACTCGGAGGTAGCCATTTTTCAGAGAGTTTTGAGAACTTGTGGTTTGGACACTTCTGGACCTAAAATTGACAATTTGAATGACCAGGCGGCACACGTAGCCTGCAAAAGAGTCAAATGGAGTCCAGCGTCAGTGAGATTATATGTTATGTGGTATATAATGTTGGATGTCAACTCCCCAAAACCATAAAACTTACTTTAATGGCCCCACGTGACGTTTTATAGCCAGTGAGCCGATCTGTCTGTGCTATGGATGATTTTACGATCTAATTCATAGACAAAACCCTATTCATTTGGCACCCAAATGTCATATAGCCGGAACTGGGGCTTATAAAGTTTACTGTTTTATAACTTTTAAAAGGAAAGACGGCATCAGTGTAAGCAGTCAGTAAATGTGCAAATCTCTAGTTGCTGCTTAAGCTGCTCTGAGGAGTTTCCCACTCAAGCTAGGATGGGGTAAGTACCTTCCATTTGTAGCAAATTAATTGTAGCAAAAGAAGCCAACTGGGTTCAGGAGGGCGAGGAGTGGAAAAGGGTGCCTGGGTGGTTTAGGGGTAGAGGGTCTGGGGGCCACAACTTGACACATCAGCCTTTTCAGCAAGTGGAGGCCTAGGATGGCCTTCAGAGAGAGGCAGCAACTGTGTGGGCCCCTGAGGGCCGCTAACAAAGCCCTGGACTTTTTCTCCTTTTTTTTTTTTTTTTTGTACCCAGCCAGTTAACTTGGTTTCCTCAGAAATGGGCAGGTTAAACTCAGGCTTTGCAAGCACCTAAGGCTTTTCTACCTCCTGCCCTGAACTCTCTGCTGGGTCAGAGTTAGGGAGGCCGCGGGTCAGGCTGCTGGTTTGAGGTCCCCTTGCACAAGCAGGCTGCTCAGGTAGCCACAGACTCACTGCCTCCCCGCATCAAACAGACAGACAGAAGAGCAGAAAGAGCCGCTTGCTATTTGGCACAAACCAGACCAAGAGAACTTACAATAGAAAGTTTATTTTTTGTTTCCAGTCAGTATTTTTTCCTTAAAAACAAATACCAAAAAAAAAAAAAAAAGCTGATCACAGTTTGCTTTAACAGCCAGACTTGGACAATATTTGTAACTTTGTTCACAAAAACATACATCACTGAAGCTGCGCTTATAAGAGCCACTTCCAGAGTTCGTGCAAAGGGTCCTACAAAGGCACGCAGGGACACACCGCTCAGAGTCACAGTTTTCGTCACAGATTCACTAGTCACTACACGTCGAACAAGTTAAGTTGTGTCTCATCAAGTCACCTCTACAACAGCATTAATTACACAAAGAATATAGGTAGTTTGAATAAAAATATCTTTAACAGCTTGGAGCTATTGAGACAGGGACACTTCCACTCACATGCACAGTTAAACAACTGGAGTGCAACACACAACATTGGCACTAAACGAGGTCGAAGGGGGACTTTTTGTGTGTTTTTTTCTCTTTTCTTTTTTGTTATAGTTACTTCAAGTAACACAGCTTGCTTCATATAAATAAGTTAAAACATCTATTTTTTTTTCAAGACAAAGCCATTCAGGACAAAGAGATGAACAGAAAGCATATCTACTTATACAGGCGCTATAATGGCAATAAACAGGCTCATGATTAAAAGATGAATTAGAGCAACGAGAACAGGGCTTCTTCACAGAAGGAACACAAGGGAATTTCAGAAAGTCACCTTAGTACTGACACTACGCGGGATCCGCTAATACTGCTCAGTACTTTAAACGCTCAAATACTCAGGGGCGGAAGGCCCCTCCCGCCGCCGCCATGCTCATGCTTTTCAGCTTATTATCTTTTTTCCACTTCATTCTCCGGTTTTGGAACCAGATTTTAATTTGTCTCTCCGAGAGGCAAAGAGCATGTGCTATTTCAATCCTTCTTCGGCGGGTCAGGTAGCGGTTGAAGTGGAACTCCTTCTCCAGCTCCAGGGTCTGGTAGCGCGTGTAGGCCGTTCGGGCCCTTTTGCCTTCCGGGCCGCCTATGTTGTCTGCAACAGAAAAGTCAGCGGTTTAGCCACCCACTCCTCAGCCTCTGGCTATCAAAAAGTCCGCCAGCTGGAACTGCCAGGGTCCTGGACAGGGAACAGGGGAGAAAAGCTCAACAAGTCCTCCCTCCTCGCCCGCCCGCCCACCCCTCCCGAATTTCCTTCCGTCTTCCTTCCTAGAGAGAAAACAATACGGTTTGGACTCTGGGAACAATCGGCCCATCCGAGGTTGAAGCCGCTCCCCGGAGTATCACCCGGCTTTCCCCCGTCCCTCTCTTGCCCTTTGGACCTGCCTCTGGAGTCCCGAGGCAGGGCACAGCCCTCTCAGGCTGCCCGACACTCAGATACCCACCAAAGCAAGGCCCTTTTCTGTGCGCCCAAGTGGCCTCCAGGTCACCCTCAAAGTTCCAGCCCCGCGAGGCGCCTCCTGTTCCAGCCTGCACGCTTGGGGCGCCTGCTTTTTTTTTTTTTTTTTTCCTTTTTCTTCCCTTTCCTTTCCTGCTCTTCCTTCTGAGCCCAAACTTCAGAATATCGCCAGCTCTCGCCTCGATGATTCCCCCCCACAAGCCCCTTTTCGGGGACTCTAATTAGTAACGCTGTTTCCCCAGCGTAGCCCTCCTCATAAATTATCCGCCCTGACAAGCCCGATTCACGGCCCCTACTGCCATCCTCTACCCCTCTACTCCCTGCTCGACTCGCCTGACCCGTCAGCGCGTTCCGAGGCGCTGGGGTTCGATATGTTTTTTTTTCCTTTTCCCCCTCTTTCAACGTCTAAACTTGCCTGGCCAACGGCCCCTTTTCCCCCAACCCCCATTCGTGAGCGCCCAGCGCTGCAAAGAGAAGGAGGAAGAAGGCAGGCAGGGGAAGAAGAACGGCGGGGAGAGGCTCCACCGGGCTGGGAGAAGGGAAACCAGGAGAGACCGGGAGGGAGAGGGCGGTAAAGGAGATGCGAGGAGGACCGAGAGTCGCACCCCCGCGGCTGGATTTAGGAAAAGGCTGGCTTTACCATGACTTATGTGCAGCTTGCGCATCCAGGGGTAGATCTGGGGTTGGGCGGGCGGCGCCGGGCTCGGCTCGCTCTGCGCGCTCGCCTGCTCGCTGCTGGCGGGGGCGTCCTCCTCGGCTCCGGACGCCGTGCCAACCCCCTCTCTGCTGCTGATGTGGGTGCTGCCGGCGTTGGCCGAGGCGCCGCTGGAGTTGCCCAGGGAGTTTTTCCCGCCGTGGTGACTGTCGCTGCCGGGCGAAGGGGCCACGGCGGAGCAGGGAAGCGGGTCGGGCGGAGGCGAGTGCGTGGACGTGGCCGGCTGGCTGTACCTGGGCTCGGCGGGCGCCGCGCTGGCGCCGGCCGCGTAGCTGCGGGCGCGCTCCCCGGAGCCAAAGTGGCCGGAGCCCGAGCGGCCGACGCTGAGATCCATGCCATTGTAGCCGTAGCCGTACCTGCCGGAGTGCATGCTCGCCGAGTCCCTGAATTGCTCGCTCACGGAACTATGATCTCCATAATTATGCAACTGGTAGTCCGGGCCATTTGGATAGCGACCGCAAAATGAGTTTACAAAATAAGAGCTCATTTGTTTTTTGATATGTGTGCTTGATTTGTGGCTCGCGGTCGTTTGTGCGTCTATAGCACCCTTGCACAATTTATGATGAATTATGGAAATGACTGGGACATGTACTTGGTTCCCTCCTACGTAGGCACCCAAATATGGGGTACGACTTCGAATCACGTGCTTTTGTTGTCCAGTCGTAAATCCTGCCTGATGACCTCTAGAGGTAAACTCGTGCACTAATGGGGGAGTTGGGTGGAGGCAAGAGGGGTGGCGCGCGCGCCCCAGGCGCGTGCCCGCCGCCCGCCGCCGTCGTTCAGTTGGACTCGAGCGCCACCCGCTGGAGGTAGAGCGCATCGCTCCGCTTCCGACCCAGGGCTGCGAGGGCCGGGGTCGAATTGAGGTTACAGCCCATTATGGCAAAATTATTGCATTTCCCTCGCAGTTCCATTAGGATGTACCAATTGTGAGGCCGTCAGCTGCCGATCGCGTGCCCGGCGAGGATGCAGAGGACTGGGGGAAGATGGTGACTTGAATTTTATTTACAACAACTTTATTTCCCCGCTGTGTAGCCCCTCTGATTTTTGTGGCGAGATTGGGGTCGGTTCTGCCCGTCGTGCCGACAGCTCTGAAATTTGAAAATACAGATATCACCTTCGGGGAAGGAGGGGGGAGGCCATTTAGCCAATTGGAGAAATAAATCCTACCCGCAGCAGCAGTTACAATTATGGCTCTGTTTTTTCGAGCGCGTGAGGGGCAGTGTCCCTGACGCTCTTAAATGACAGACGTCTATTAAAGATAGCTTTTGTGTAGTATTTCTCCGAGGCGAGGTCAAATTCCATACACTTTTATAACCAGAGTCGATTTTTCTTGCGTGTAAATATGGTTCTCCTGTCATTAGTTTGCTATTTGATTTGCTTTGAGTATCCAGCTTGGAGAATCTTCACCACCCAGTCCCTTTCCTCCAGCCAACCGGGCCCCAAGTCGGAGGGTTCTCGGTGAACCCAGAGAGTGGGCCCAGGTTCCTCACAGCCACAGAAGCTGTCTGGGGCTGGGGATACGTGGGCCGAATTATTAGGGTCTTGCTTAGACTTCCAGGAGTAAAATGAGGGCGCTAATGAAAGCATTTTGTGGCAGTGCCTAGTACCTCCGTGGTTATCTTTCTGGGTTCTGAGAGACGAAAGTAAATCACAAATATAGCCTAAAGGCGAGGCGGAGGAGTCTCCCCGCTGGAGGCCAGGCATCTCAGGCGCCCCTGGCACGTTTGAAAACCAGGACTCTCGCTGCTCCCATGGCTCTGGGCCGTCTCCTTAGGTTCCGAAAGCTGTTATGGTGGCAGCGCCGGCGCTGTCGGAGGCGGGGAGCCGGAATCCGGAGCTCAGAGCCTTCGGGGAGCCCAGTCGCTTCCAGGGCTGTGAAGTTCCACCCGTGCCCAGGTTGGCTCGAATGGGCTGAGGCTGCTTCTTTTCCACGGACGGTTGCGCGCGGGGCTGAGAGACAAGGCTCTCTCGGTCCCCCTTTGTTCCTGGCGCGTCTTCCTGTCTGGGGACGGCCTGGAAGGCCACGGCAGAGCTGGGGCCCCAGACTTTAGGCCCCCTCTTCCCAGTGATCGGGGTTGATTTGGTGATCAAGATCTCTGGGACTTGGTGGCGAGGAACTGAGGCGGAAACGCCCAGACACCAAAACGGGCTCGGTTCCCGGGTTCTTTCCTCTCCAGCAATCCCGCGACCCAGGCTCAGGGGCGTGCAGAGGCGCTAATACAAGAGCCGGGGACGGATTCGGGGCGGGCCCGGAGATCCGGATCCGGCTTGGGAAGCCTGGGAGATCGGGACTTGGGTGTGCAGTGCGCCTCGCTCTACCACTGGGATTGGCTGTGTGGAATTTTTTTTTTTCTCCTTGTAAGAAATAAATGCTCAGGCGTTTGCAAAGTGCCAGGCTCCCCTGAAGCTTCGAAAGCCCCCGGATGAGAGCAGGCAGGAAGAAAAGTTGGGGAGCAGGCGAAGGCAAGGGGGCAAAGCCAAGGGAGGTTGCGGCGCGGGCCTGGTCCCTGCCCAGGCGTCTATTCGCCCGCCTTTGCCTCAGCGTCCTCCCCGCTGGGTTGTGTGGAATTGATGAGTTTATTTTCCTTTTTCCACTTCATGCGGCGGTTCTGGAACCAGATCTTGATCTGGCGCTCGGTGAGGCAGAGCGAGTTAGCTATTTCGATGCGGCGGCGCCGCGTCAGGTAGCGGTTGAAGTGGAACTCCTTCTCCAGCTCCAGCGTCTGGTAGCGCGTGTAGGTCTGGCGGCCCCGGCGCCCGTGACTCCCATACACAGCACCTGCGGGCAGAAATGGCCGGACGCCAGTAAGCCAGGATCCAGGCAGCCTGACCAGTCAGCCCTGAGCCCCGCGCCCTGGCCTCGGGGCTGGAAACCACACGCCTCTCCCACTATGTCTGGGGCCCGAAAGCGGACTGGATGGGAGAAGATTATTTCATACCAAGCGAGATATTTTCCACCTAAAACGACTTGGGGTGGGAAATGATGGTTTTTGCAAACACTGCTCAGTAAAAATATTACAAGAAAAAATAATAGAACAGCATTCTTAAATCTGGGCACCTAAGTCTGGTTTGTGGGCGTACAGTGTGTGTGTCTGGAAATGATGGGTATGGAACCCTGTGAGTAGGGTACACACTCCGAATTCACACACCGACCTCTGTGGAGTTATTACTGTGGTCAGCACTTCAGGACACAACATACTTTTTGGAAAATTTTAAACGGTCAGTCCTCTTAGATCTTTGTAAATGCCTTCCCATTGTATGGCCATTCTGAGAAAAGCAGAGCTCTTGAAAACACAAGTGAATTTTAAAGCAAAAGACTGTAAATTTTAAAATCCGCATTAGGCTCTGTCCTTCTCCAAGAATTCCCTGTGGAGTTTTTGGAAATCAGAGGCAAAGAGATGGAGATATGGGCCATCTGGGGCTTCTAGAATGTAGGGCTGTGATGGGCTATCTATTCTGATGCCAAAAAGACCCATGGGTTGGGGGCTCCCCCCAAGTTGGGTGTGTGAGACTCAGGCAGGGCCTCAGAAGGAGGCAGAAGTTGGCTGTGAGTGAGCAGTTGAGTGGAGGGGGGAGGAGGGGAGGGAGGAGAGAGCAGAAAAATCCTGAGGCCGGAGATGTGGCCCTCCAAGGCTTTGGGGAGACACTGCAAGGGGCCAAATGAGGGCCTCTTTCTAGATGGGTTTCTGAAGGGCAGAAAGGTGAGGAGACAGTGAGGGAAAGAGGCGTTCTCAGGACGGGTGCAGAAGGCCATCACAACTGGGGGGACTGGGCAGGGTGTTGCCAGGGTGCAGGGTGGGCAGGCACACTCTCCCATCCAGCCTTGCTCTCTCTTCAGATTGCCCCTGTCACTGGGTCTCACATAGCATGGAGTGACCCCCACACACGCTCCCCTAAGGTGTCACCTTACATGGGCACTAGTGCCCTGCCTTCACTCTTTCACAGCTTGATTGTCCCATTGGGAATGGGTTGGGGTTTTTATTTAAAAAAAAAACAACCCTCTTTTTTAAAAACCAAAGAAACTTTGTTCATTCTTTCCTCCTTTCTTTCTATGTCCTCTTTCTACTCTGTCTCCTCCCTCCTTCCTTCTTTCCCTGCCTCCTTCCCCCTCTCCCTCCACTCTCTTTGAGGGGCTGCAGGGAAACACCTTACCCGCGCAGGAGTTCATCCGCTGCATCCAGGGGTAAACAGGGCTCGTGTACTTCCGGTCGGTGCCTTCCTCATGGAGGGCTTTGCCCGGCACGCTGCTGCTGTCGGGTTTGTACTGCTGCTCGGGAGAAAAGTGCAGGTAGTCCCCGGGGCCCCTCTGTTTGCCACTGCCCGAGGGCGAGACGCCACTGAGGTCCTTATCAGAATAGAAACACGAGGCCCCGTACTCGTAGGATGCCCGGTTGCAGGCCAGGACCGAGTTGGACTGTTGGTAGAAACAAGGTGAGGTGTACGTCTTGTCCGGGAGGCTCGACGCCCCGTACGAGGCCGGGAAGGGCCTCAGCGCGTCATAGCCGGCCGGATAGAGGGGCAGCTGGCCCAGGAAGGAGTCCTGGCCGCTGGGCAGGCTCCCGGGGAAAGTGGGATTCACAAAATAGGAACTCATTTGCGCGCCCCTCTGCAGGACTGTGATTTGTTGTGTATTAGTACATCTGGCTATAACTATTAGTAGTCATCGAACTGGTTTGTTTCTGGATGGCCGAACGCCAAAAGCGACAGCAGCAAATCGCACCAGCTGACGCGGCGGCGGCCAATGGGAGCGAGCGCCGGAGCCCGCTCCCCGGGGACCGCGGCGACCGAGGCAGCAAAGTTACAAACAGCCCCCAGTCCGCCCGCCCGCCGCCCGCCCGCCCGGCAGATTGATGGGCGCGCACAACCAACCCGCCCGGCTCTCTCCCCCAATGCCGGCGGCGGGCACAGCCCGGGCAGGGGCGTACGGATCGGCCCGTGGTAGGGGCACTGGTGTCCCGGCCGCCGCAAAGGCCCAAACAGGCCCGCTCTTTCCTCCTTCCCTTTTGCCTTGTTGGATTTTGCTGGTTTTTCTCTCCAAACAGGAAACCTGACAGCCCCACGCCGGGAGGGGCGGTGACAAGGATGGCTCTACTCCGGGCGGGCCTGCCCTACTGGCAGGGCCCTGAGTTTGCCCCTCCCCCCGCACTCCTCTCCCCGTGGGTGCGGGTTTCCGAGATGGAGAAGGAATCTGAGAAACCAGACCTTCGCCCCAATTCTTCTCTCCTATGCCTTAGAAATCGGTGCATCATCTCCTTCTCTCTTTCCCCACTTCCAACAAGGGCCTGGGCCTCGCCACCAAAGGGAAAGGCTCACCTCGACAGGCTAGTCTCTTCCCCTGCCGGCCCCCTACTCCCACGTACAACGTCTCCTTTGAGTCTCGAGAGGCCTCCTTACAATGACCAGCTATTGCCTGGCCTCAAAGCACACGCACACGCAGGCACACACACACACACAAGCTGTGAGCCCCGCTCTGGCTGCCTCTGAACCCAGGAACGCAGAGGCTGGAAACCACTGGTTTCAACAAGAAAGGAATCTACAGAGGAATAGCTGTGAGACTGAGTTCCAAAGCCAGCCCTAGGACCAGCTCCCCTCTCCCGCTCCGGGCTGGGTGGCAGAGATGAGACAGATCCAGATGTGGAATCTCTGCCCTCATTTCAGAGGTGCTAGTGACCCAGGGTGCCTGGCTCAATCCAGCAGAGAGGGCAGCTCTGCTGGCCCAAGGCGGTGGCAATAACGAATGTGCTTGGTTTCTGGGTCACCTGTCCAAAGGGCACTGTCCTGGAATATCCCCTTTTCCTGCCTTTTCTGGGACTTTGGGGGAACCCGCCACCCACTGTGGCTCCAGAACCAGAAACAGTTGTCTCCCCAGCTCCAGAAATTATCTGAATTGCGTTTACCACAGTCGCAGCCTGGCCTTCCCCAGACAGGACATGAAAAGCCTGTCCTGGGCTGTGCTCTCTTCCCTGAGAGCTGTGCCTTCAAGATAGCTGACTTTTACAGCGCATAGATCAATCTCATTTTGTAAAATGTGGTATCATTCCAACGGCATTTTTACAACTGTATTTGTTAGGCTTGTAAAACCCTTGAATTAGCTTTAAAGTCCTCAATTCTGTGGAGCTTGAAGAAAGACTTATTTATATGATTTGGTTGAATTTCTGGAGGGTGTTTATAAGATCTGTAAAACTGGTGAATGCAGGCTGATGGAGTTCAGAACTTGGGGGGTAGCAAGTGCCCCCTAGGAATCTGGCAACGACTTCCTTAATCTCTTCCTTGCTTTTCAATTTTTTCCCCTCACTTCCCCCAAGGAAAAAAATTTGAGAAAAGACTGGGTTCTGATTGGCCTCCCCAGAGACTATGGTGCATCCTTGAAATTAGCTGCTGCCTACTGAATGGGGGCTGCACCCAGAAGCCTTCTGCCTGGGCCCCAATCAGTTGAACCTGGGAAAGTTTCTCTTTTGTATATATAAATAAGAGCCTGGTAGGAGAGGATATAATTTTAACTTGCCCTCAAATTTCTTTAGGAAAAGGATCTGATAGGTGAAAATTAAAACCTGAGAGTCGAAATTTTTAAAGGGATTTTTAAAAAGCTGTGTTAGAAGAAAATGTTTGAGTTGTTCTTTAAACGCCATCAGATGACAGTGATTTCGAGCAAGTTATCAAGATAAAAATAATCATTTGGAGATGTTGATAAATGTTTATATTCATCATTTCTGCTTTATTCCTCTAGGTTCCACATAGTGTTGGGGCTGGGGGCAATTTACTACTATTATTAGTATATGTTATGGTTTGACCTGGATTCTTGATCTAATCATTGTTTCAGTCAACAAAATATTTGATCTGTCAGCTAACAGCGAAAACAGCGTATTTCTAGCTTCTATAGGCACTAAGATGGAAAAAATATATTACACTGAATTCTCTAGGTGTTAGCCAAGGCTGGTACATATCATGTTGGCAGCTGCCCAATTTATTTCTCCAACCAGCATTAGCTGCATATATATATAAAGAGAGAGAGCGCGCTCCTTTCAGGCAAGAACAGAAGCCCCAGACGCTGGAGGGAGCCTCTCCTGGGAAGGTGAGAATGGCCACCAGGGCTCTTTCCTCGGTCAAAGCCACACAGAAAACCCACTTACCTTTCAGCTGCTCTTCAAGGCGGACGGGATGGTGAGCAGAGCCTCACACTTCGCCCTTTCCCTGGGCTGCCCACTGAGCTCCTCGACCTCCGCGGGTGTGGAGGGAGGCCTGCTGTCGTGCGGGGGTGCTCCTTGAGGGCCCCCGCGTCCACTGGGCTCGCTGGCCCAGGCCAGAGCCCATAGCACAGAGGTGCGGCCTCTGCCTCTCACAGGCCCTCGCGTGGAGCCAAAGCCCGCCTTCCTTGCCATAGTCCTCCTCAGAGCCAGCCAGGCCTGCAGGCCAGGACTACGAATGATAGCTCCAATTTCTAAATCCCAAAGCGGGCGCGTTTCCCAAACCAGCGTGCGCCCCCGGGGCGCCTTGGAACGCGCAGTTTGGAGAGAAGCAGCCATGACGTGCCAGGCGGCCTGTGCGACCAGTCTCCATGGTTGCTGGGTGGGAGCAGGACCCGAGTCTAGTCAGGCGTCCAGCTCCCGTCAAGGGCGGTCAAGGCGGGGGAGGTTCCCGGCCAGTCAGGCCCTGGGAGGCCGCCCTTCAGGTCCTCCCTCGCCCCCCTCTCCTAGGGTTGCTTGGAAATCTCTGAGGGGCCCGCGCAGCAGTCGCGCCAGGCTGCAGGACGCGGGGCTGCTACTGGTGTCGGTTCCGGAGACGGCCACAGCGTGGCAGCAGCGAGCGCCCGGCGCGGTCGCAATAAATTATCTGCCCGCGGCAGCCGCAGTCAGGCAGCCCACGGCCCCGCGATGCAAATACGCCGCTTTAGCCGCCCCAGCGCATCCCGCCCCACCCCCGGCGCGAGTGGAAGTCCCCAACGTCCACAGACCCTTCTCAAGTATCGAATGCATACCAAGGCATCATCTTAAGGTGGGGAAAACAATAACCACCAAAATCAAACAAACAAACAAAAAGAACTCAGGCCCAGAACCGCAGGGTCATTTCGCTGTCCCAGGAAGCTACCGGGACAAATCTAGCCAAGGTTCACCTAGGCCAAGTCAGCTCTGCGCCACCGCGCTCCTTCAAGCCCATGCCCGCCGCACCCTCCGCGCCTCCTCCCAGGCGGCTGCACAGTCCTCTCCCGGCTCTCTCAGGAGATGCGGAGCGCCGTCGCCAGTCAGCCCGCTTCGCCGAGGTGGTTGGGGCGGGGGGTGTCCCCCTATCGCCCAGACTCGGTTTGTGTCCTTCCTTCAACCTTAGCTGCGGCCCCTGCCACTCACAATAACACCACTACATCCTCTGCACCGAAACTTCCCGCCAAGCAACACCCAACAATTAACCCCATCCTCTCCTTCAACACAGAATTCCACCCACGAACCTGTTCCCTCTCCCCGCGCGCTCCAGACATCTCTCTCATCGGAAAACCAGGCGAAGCGAAGCAAGCACTCAGCAGAGGACTCTGGCTGAATTAGTAAGTTTTTGGTTTTTTGCTTATTCTACCTTTACTCTCTAGAAACCGCTTCCCAAGGAATAGAAGGTACTGTGATAAAAACGCCTGTCGATGAATTCACTTCGCCTTCCTCTCTTACCATCTTCCCACCTCGGGAACTGTCTCCAGTTATTGGGGGGATTCAATCCTGCCAATTGGGTCATGAATGAAAAAAAAATCCAAACCCGGGAGTCTGGCGGGGAACGCAGGGTGCAGGGTCACTTCCTTCTGGGGGGCTCTGCGAGGTCGCTGGGGAAGGGGAGAGAGAAGCCCTCAGTTGCTGCTGCCCCGTGCCAGGGAGCTATGGCATGGCAGGAAGGAGGGCACTGACTGCCAAGGTGAGCACTCCCGGGAAAGGAGCGGGAGGGAGTGTGTGTGTGTGTGCGCTGTCGTGTGGGAACTGTGGTGTGTGATGGGGGTGCGTGTGTGAATGGGTGGGAGGCGGCTAGGTCAGTGCCGCCCTGGGGTGCCCTCTCCCAAAGCCGCCTGCGCCCGCTGCCTTCTCACCGCCTTTGCTCCTATCTCTCCACTTGTCTCACCTTCAGATGGCTGTTCCCAGAAGCTCCAGTCCCTCTGACAGCTGTCGCTTGGGCAGCCCGGGGAGACGAATTGTCCTTCGTGGTGCTGGAGGACGCAGGAAATTAGCCAGGTTGCGAGTTGCAAAGCGGCCGCCGCGGCGCCGGGAACTGGGCACACCCCACCTCCAGCGGGAGCGGCCGGGCCGGGCCGGGCCGGGGCCTCGTCTCGCTCGCCATCGCCGGACAAAGCACAGCCGAGCCTGGCTGGAAGGCTGAGCTCCGAAGCAGGCAGGACGGAGCGGAGCAAAAGAATGCGGCTCTATTCTCGCAAGGGAAATTATAAAAAAGTTCATGTTCACGGTTCCCATCCACATGACCGACAGCGGCCAATGGAAGGGCCGAACAACTCATAAAGTTGTATTGCAAAGTTGTAAATTTTCATAAACAACAACGGATTTATGACCCTTTCCCCATCACTAAGAGAAGGCAGCTCCTACACCGGCGCCATCTTACCACCGAGGCGGCCCCGACTTCGGGCCGCAGGTTTTACAGACCCTGTTGTGCCGGGGGGTTATTAAAAGAGTAATAAGAAGCGGGTCCAACCCAAGCAGGAGATGGGAGTCGAGGTCTTCGCCCGCCGAGCTGCCACTGTTCTGCGCTGTCCCCACCGCCCCTTGCCCCTTCCCCAGCCCCAGCCCCTCATTTTTCCGCATCCAGACGCCCCTGCCAGGGTTTCGCAGCGGGGTCTGCGACCAGTGCCCCTTCCTACCCCTTAGCTTCAGTGCTGGGTTCTGGGGCCGCCTCGCTTTTCCTGAATGTGGGGCTGGGGGCGGCATCAGAGGCCCTGAATCCCGCGTCCTTTCCCTGACCGGGTTCAGGGCTCCTGGGGAATTCGGAATCAGTCGCAGGATGATATACCTTTTGGAACCCACTCTATAACCTTAGAGGAAAGGGTGGAACTGGGTTTCTCTCGTGGAATCCTTGGAGGGTTTGGGGGAGGTTCATAGAATAGACTATAATGTATCAGTCGAAGATTTCCGTTTTCAAGGCATCTGGAAGATGTTTGTATACACACCCAAACCAGACAAAAATCTCCACACAGAGAAATGTACATATACAATTATGGACACACAGAAATGTGTGCACACAATTACGGACACAGAAATACATACAATTGTGAACTCACAGAAATAAACACACAAAGAGGCACACACACCTCATTAAATCTCCATAGCAATCCACGCGAAAAGGGATTCAACAGGCATATACACTAATACATGACACCCAGCACTTGAACCCTATCTGTCCTTCCATTTTTGCTGTCCCAAAGTCCCTTTGGCTGTACAGACCTGGCCCAGGGCTTGCTCTCCAGTCCTGCTTCACCCTCTCTTCCACAGCACACTGCAACTCCCAGATAAAGCAGTCCACAGTTCTTTGTCATCAAGCATCTTTATTTTTCTGTTACATAAAACATTGTTAACTGGGCAAGATGGGAAGTGTAGGAAAATGTACCTTCCCGTTCCTGGAAGCCCAGGCTAGAGCTGAGAGGAATGAGGGGGACACCGGACAACACAGGAGATGAAGGGCGCTGGGGAGGGCATCAGTCCCCTCACCGGCTATAGAGTTAGCTCAAGACAACACACCATGCTACAAAGTCACCCCATTAACACATCCTTCCCAAGTCAGGACATTGCCTTACAAATGAGCTCCAAGACAATATAAATGACAAAAAAAAATCATGTTCAAATATACAATATTTGCCATTGTAGGAAAAGTCAGGGTACACATATTCAACATGGCTGGACAGTAGGACAGGCCAGGGGAGGGGCAGGGAGGCTGGGAGCATCTCTGCAGTCCTACTAAGCAGAAGCGAACCCAGAGGCCCAGGCAGCTAGCTTGGGAATGCTCCAGAAGAAGGGGATGATGGGCCTGAACATGAGGTGCCCAGACCAAAGAAAGAGGGATTCTAGATTGTAGCACTTAGAATGCTTTGGAATAAATATATTATTTTTCCATTTAAATAGAAGCCAATGCCCTGGTCCCCGGATCCCAGCGCCTTCTCAGCGCAGCCTCAGGGACCCCAAAGGCTACTAGCCGGAAGCAGCAGAGGCCTGGCCGAGGAGGGGGTAGGGTTCGGCACTAGGTAGCAGGCGAGCCAGCCAGCACAAAATAGGTAGTTTGGGGCTAGTAGGTAGTACTGAGAATCAGGTCCTTGCCGGTACCGGGGGAGGTGCTGGGGGTCTGACAGTGTTGGGACACTTCTGGGCATCCTGGGAGTGGAGGCCCTCTGGGGCTGGGCCCATAGGTAGTTTGGGAGTGCCTCTCCCGGAGGAGGCCTGTGCTAGGTAGTATTTTAACCGTGCCAGCGCAGAGCTGGTCGGCCTGGGGTTGGGGGTGTCTGTTGGGAGTCCTCAGAAGCAGAGGGGATCCCCAACGGGACCCAGTCTGGTGACTGCTCAGTCCAAAAAAATTGGGAGCTGAAGTGGGTAATGGGGTAGATTGGTTGCAGGTTGGGGAGTGGGTTTTTTATTTTAACATTTTATTTTTATTTTTTTTCACTTTTGTAAATAAAATCAGTCTCTAAAGACGCTTTCCAGACTGCCTGGTGCAGCCGGGTCCCTCATTCCTCCTCCTCCTCGTCCTCGTCGTCGTCCTCGTCGTCGTCGTCCTCCTCGTCGGCCTTGTCCGCGGCGGCGGCGGCGGCGGCGGCGGCGGCTGCAGAGGCGGCGGGCGCGGCACCCTCGGGGGCGCCGGAAGCAGCCGGACCCTCCTCCTTATGCTCTTTCTTCCACTTCATGCGGCGGTTCTGGAACCAGATCTTGATCTGGCGCTCGGTGAGGCAGAGCGCGTGGGCGATCTCGATGCGGCGGCGCCGCGTCAGGTAGCGGTTGAAGTGGAACTCCTTCTCCAGCTCCAGCGTCTGGTAGCGCGTGTAGGTCTGGCGGCCCCGCTTTCGGTCCGGCCCTGCGAGCAGACACACGGACACATGGACACACGGACAGACAAGCCGACAGGGACACAGGCCAGGGCATCAACCCGGCTGCCATCCAGAAGCGCGCACCTCCATCCGGGCCCTGACCCAGGTCCGAGTCCCCCTCCGCCCTGCGCCCCCAACCTGAGCTGGGGGAGGAGCGGGAGTGTTAGCGGAAGACCCCGACTGCGGTGCCAGACGCGCAGGCAGCTCTCTGAGGGGGGAAGGCGCAGAATCCCAACTTTACAACCGCTCTTTCCAGCCGGCTAGGCTTCCACAATGTCCTGCTTCCCCCTGACAAAGGGAAATTGTAAATATAGAGTGTGGGCAAGTGGGAGACGCTGCGCTTTTGCCATTCAAAGGCGAGCCAGCCGCTTCCCCGCCTAGCTAGGCAAGTGGAAGACCCTCTCCGGCGGCCCTCACTCCAAGGGCGCCTTTCCTCCCCAGCAGCCCGCGCCCCCATCCCCGGGCCTTCCTAGGGCCGTAGGTTGTCTGTCTCCACTCCCACCCATCCGTCCCTCCCTGCCTTTAAATGGCCCCTGGCACAGGGGCGCATGAGGGACCCAAAAGGGTTTGGCTCTCCCTGCTTTTGAGAAGAAAAGCCAGGCTGAAAGGAAAAGGAGGAGGGAAGAGAGAAGAAAGGGAGGGAGAAAGAGGATACGAGAATAGCGAACAAACCAACTTAATGTTGAGATTCCAAGGCAAATGGTGTTAAATAAATTTACGAGGATCGAACCCATTAATTGGGCCATAAAAAGTTTTATGAGCCTCATTTACATACAATGCTAGGAGCTCTCCATGCTATGGCGCCTCGGCTCTAATTAAAACCAGAAAGGCAGCGCCGCCAGGAGTCACGGGGCTGCCGGCTCGCAGCCGCCTCGTTCCGCGCTCCGCGCCCCCAGCCCGGCGCTCCCAGCTCCCAGTCCGCCCGCCCACCCGGCCCGCCAGGCGGCTGCGCCTACCTGAAGACCGCATCCAGGGGTAAATGCGGAAATTGGCCTCGGCCGAGCCGTGCAGCGCGCCTTCGTCTGCCTTGTCGCAGGCGCCTTTGGCGAGGTCACTGCAGAGCCCCGGGATGTTTTGGTCGTAAGAGGCGCAGGGCAGGTTGCTGTAGGCGTCGGCACCCAGGCCGTAGCCAGACGCGAAGGGGTTCTGATAGAGGGGGCTGTTGACATTGTACAAGCCCGGTACAGTCGAAGGAAAGGCGCCGGCGGCCGCCCCGTAGCCGCTTCTCTGCGAGTTGGGCGCAAAGGAGCAAGAAGTCGGCTCGGCATTTTGGAACAGAGAAGCCCCCGCCGTATATTTGCTAAAAAGCGCGTTCACATAATACGAAGAACTCATAATTTTGACCTGTGATTTGTTGTCCGGCAGCTTTCAGTGTCGGTTTTACGAGGTAGCGTGATATATGATAACATTACACCCCCAGATTTACACCAAACCCCATTTTCTTTTGGACGGAGCTCGCCGCAGCACGTGACCGCCCACATGACCGCCTCCGCCAATCTCAGCCGCCCTCACAGGTGGTCTCGCTCGGCTGGGCCCGCGGCAGCCTAGAATGGAAGGGAAAGAGGCTCAAATATGTGGCCAACGAATCTGTCCGCGCCCGGCCGGCCTGGCGCATCCCGCTGGAAAAGGACTCCCAAGGCGCCGCGTGGAGGCTCCGCGCGCCGCCAGCCCGGACCCCTGGCCGGCAGAGGCCGCGTGGACCCGGCCGGGCGTAGTCCCTTCCTTGCTTATTCCCGGACGCTGAACAAGCTGGCGGGTCCTCCCTGCCCCTCTGTTCTGCCCACTCACCCAACCCAGGGAGGGTCTCTTTGCTCCCAAGTACCGGCCCTCTACTCGGTGGCCAAGCGGACAAGTCTCAGCTCTGGGCAAATCGACTCTTTGCCTACGTTCCCCGTCCCAAGTCCAGCGGGCCAGAGGCCGAATTAGACTCCGATCCAGACGGGGCCGGGGCAGCATCGCTTTCAGCTGCAGCAAGAAGGCCACCGCAGGCTGGAACCATGTGGTTGGAATAAAGTCAAGGTCTCCCAGCTTCCTTTCCTTAATCGGCGGCGCACTGTTTATCCGCCTAAAGGAAACAGTGAAATATTTATCTATTAATGAGCCTCATTTGCCAGTAGATTTATTAACATGAGGTTTCCCTCCCTCCTCCCCAACACCGCTGGCCGGGCAGGCTCTGTGCGTTCTCTCCTGGGCACCTGGCTGGCCTCTGGTAGCCGAAGAAATGCGTGGACACTCTTTTGTCCTCCCTGCAACTCTTGGTTCCTCTTCGCTCAAAGGGAACCAAATCTCTTTCCCCCAGCTTGTTGGGACCTCAGGCCCACACCTTTCCAGGTGCCAATGTTACTATAAGGTTTCTGGTAGCCTTCACTGGGGACATCCCTGGGCCTTGGCTACCTTCTCTTGGGCCCGGATGCCTGGGAGCCAAACATGCTTTAGAGCCAATTTGGAGAGGAGAGAGGTCCCAGGGGCCTGGGGACCACAACCCCTATGTTTCTCCATTTCTTTTGGAGACCCCCAAACAAAAGGGGAGACCCCCACCTTTCAGACCTTTTCCAAAAGGCCACCCAGTTCTGGCGGCTTCACCTTTCCAAGGATTGGCTTTACTTTTCCAAGACTGGAGCACAAAGTAGTCTCACTGACTCCCACCCAGGGCCCCCACTCTAAGATCTTACTTTCCCAAGCCTCCAATCTCCGGCAACGCAGGGCTGGAGCACCCTAGAGGGTGGTGGGGTGACCCTTTCCCTATATGCCTCATAAACTGCCCAGACTGCGATGGAAGCCCAGCGGCTGGGTCAGTACGCCTTTTACTGCTCAGCTCGATTGCACACCATAAACCCGACCTCACAATGGAATTGCCCCGGAAATTCTCCTCTGAGTTATAGAGTTTGATTCCTTGTGTACAAAGCCCATCACTTTCAGAGGGTTCAGGCCGTCCCGTTCACCGCACACTCTCAGGGGGTCCCAGAAGCACAAAAGGTGACAGGAGGGTTCACGCTTGGATGAAAACGAAGTCCCAGCTCTGGCCTAGTGGACTGCCTGAGGCATAGGTGGGGAAGTGGGGGCTGTCTGAGCAGGTTGGTGCCTGGTGGTTTCCCCTGGGGGTGCAGGGGCCATGGTGTGGCAATATCCAGGGATGCCCTTTATGGAGGACTAGGGTGACAGTGTGTCCCCGTTGGGGAATGGAGGGGTAAGACTGACAGGAATGAAAAAAACAAATATTCCAAATAACATTACTTTCTGGCAGGAAATAAAAACCTAAGAAAATTAAAGAAAGACCAAACAAACAAGGCTAGGAGATCAAAGAAGCGGAATTAGACAGCTTTAGACCAATAAATTGTTCCTCGGGTGACACAGAGCAAGATGCAAAGAGAAAGACCGGCTCCGCCGCCCGCCGCCGCCGTCTGTCTAGACTCCAGGGGCTGGAGCAGCCAACAGCTATGGCGTTTGTAGTAGAACCTGCCCTAGTGGGGCGACCCAACAGACCAGACCGAGGGGGAGCGATTTCTGGGAGCCCTGGAAAGGGCCCGTTCCCAGCCAAGGGGTCTGGGAGCCCGTGCCACAAGCTCATCCCTGCCCAAGTTTTGTCGGGAGCAGGTCCAAGCCATCCTGGCAGAACGCACTGATCCTCCTCCTGGGCCAAAGAGGATCCAGATACTCCCAGCAAGGCCTCAGTCTTTCTGGGCCCAAGTCAGCCAGTCCGGCCGAACCCCACGGATGCTGAAACCTCCCTTTCGTTTCTGAGCTTCTCTCTCCTCACTTGCCTTGTGCAGCGGGGTTTTAAAACGGAAAAGCCAGACAAGACCAGGCTTTCAATATGGCCTCTTTAAATGTGTGTTCTCCAGCCTTCGGCTTTCTGTTTATTTGGCCGAACAGACACATACACTGGATTAAATGTGATAATAGTCACACAAATACTCGTTGACCTGAAGCAGGCCACGTGAAGGCGGGTTTCTTATCAGCCGAGCGGTCTTTAGATAAAGACATTTTCCTAGGGCCTTCCTGGAGCTAGGGTCCTACCTACCTAGCAAAGTGTTTCCCCTGCTTCTCTTTACCAAACAGTCCTCAATATTGAAATCCAGCTAAGAAGGTAAACCCAGCTCTGGGGCTGTGAGTGGAGCCTGCCTGGAGCAGGGCGGCTGAAGATTTGCTTCTATAAACGTTGCCACACGCACCCCGCGCTCGGGTTGCGCGCCTCTTATGCAGGCAATGCGCAGTCTTCCATCGCAACTCGGACACCGACTCATCCCTGACGAGTGCAGAGGCGCTCGGCGGACGCGGGGTCCCGTCTGCGCGGCTCCCGGACACCCGCCGGCCAAGGGCAAGAGAAGCCTTGCCCCGGGCAGTCCACGAGGCCTCTGAGTTCCCGACCGGCTTGCACCTACCTGGGGCCTCCGTGACCGGTAACCACCGATCTGCTCCTTAGCCGTTTGTTTAAAGTCACATAAATCGAGCTTTGTATCTGCGACTTGGAGACACGGCCACGGGCGACTCTTGGGGAAGCTATAAAACCCCTTTCACCAAAGGCTGTGATATTTTATGTATTAAGTAAGGAAATATAATGAAGGCGTGTGTCTGTAATACCAACGTGTGTATATAAACAGAAAAGGGAGGGGAGAGAGACACACGGATAGTGACGCCCAGGAGAGATGTCAACCAAAAAAACGCAGTACCGGGTTTTACAGCGTGTACAGCGCCGAGATGTAGGTTGTAAACATTTTGTGGGCTTGGCGGAGATTATTACAACCCAAATAAACGCACCGCGTAGCGTGCACACAGGGCTCAGGAGTGCTTCGGAGGGGTTCCCTGTTTGCTTTTGCATTTTCCTTCTGAAGCCATTCTGCACCAGGGGCTGGTCCTCGGAAACGCAGGAAAGCACCCAGCCTCCTCCTGGAAGGGTCTGAGGCGTATACCCCCGCCCAGTGTCGAGGGTAGGCTCAAATGGGATTGGGGTTCCCTCCCTCCCCGTCCTCGCCTCTTAAGCTGGGGACGGACGCCGGAGTAGCCTTGGTGCCTCCACTACCCAGGAAATTCGGAGGCGAGAGAAAGCAAGGGCAGCTTTCACCACGTGAACTGTCCTGGAGCTGGGATGTAAATATTATTATTTTAAATATCATGTATTTTAGA
Source organism: Moschus berezovskii (assembly GCF_049115385.1). Lineage (NCBI taxonomy): Eukaryota > Metazoa > Chordata > Mammalia > Artiodactyla > Moschidae > Moschus > Moschus berezovskii. The sequence goes on along the minus strand of NC_142462.1, from coordinate 77,998,122 downwards.
AGAACCAAAGCAGTTCCTGGTCCAGGTCCCGGGATTCCCCATCCTTCCAGACCCACACTAGACAATTACCAAGAATGCCTTTACGCCCAATTATCAGCCGCCTGATTGTACCGTGACGTTTTTAAGGCGGCCGAGTCCCGGGGTCCTGGCTCGCTTGAGAGTGCTGACTCTCCCCGCACCGGGACGCAGCCTTCGGGCGGTCTCTCGGGTCGCCACAGGACCCTTGGCCACTGTGTGCCCTCTGCGCGCCCTCTGGAGGGTCACCAGGTCCACGGGCTGTAGGCCTTAGTCCTGGTGTCTGTCCGCCGGTCGGTCGCGTTCTCCGAGTGTCGTGAGGCCCCGAGGCCTGTCCCAGGGTGGGAACGGTCACCCTAGATCGGTCCCCGCGATTGGAGCTACCGCCCCGCAGCCTCGGGACAGCAGCAGCACCGCAGCGCTAGGCCCCCGCCCAGGATGGGGAGCGGAGCGGAGCGAAGAGGGCGCGACCTGTGCAGCTCAGGCGAGGCCCCGCCGCTCGCTTTTTTTGTTCCCCAGCGAGGTTTCTGGCCAGGCGTGAGCGGCACCGAAAATATACGACCGCCGTTCGCTCAAATCTGGGGCTCCCATTCCAGAAGAGCTTGCATCAAGTCGACATCTTAGGAACTTCCCGGGGTCTTGGCGGCGGGAGATGGCGGCGCGGGTGCCTCTTGCGTGGAGTCATACTGCCATCTGCTGGCCGCGCCTTGACACTGCAGCCCAGCCGCCGGGCCTGAACTTCGTCCGCAGCCGCCGCAGGTCGGGGGTACCACTTTCCAACCCTGGCAAGAGCCCATCCCCAGGGGGTCTGCACGGAGCCCGGAATCTACGCTGTCGAGAGGGCAGTGCCCATAAAAAAGAGAGCTGTTTCCGCAGCCGCTTTATCGGCGGCAGACAGAGCCAACAAATGAAAGGGCTTTGGTGGAAAATCTTAATTGGGCCTGGACAGTTGTAAACCCATTAAGGGCCGAATTCCAGACAGTTCGCAGACCCGGCCTTTATGGCACACCCTCACTGCCCATTCTTTGAAGTTTCCTCTGTCTGCAACAACAGAGGGCGTCCCAACCTGGCGGCAGGGTGGGGGTGGGGGTGAGCGGACGCCCCATCCTCCGTTGTCCCCGGTCCCCTTTTCCGCGCCCAAACAGATAACTTTGCAGAAATCGAGGGTGGAGGGCGGGGGGCGGGGAGGCGAGAAAAGAAAAGTGGGGTAGGAGGCTGAACCCTCCGCCACATCTAGAAGGCGCTCGGGCCTCCGAAGTTGTGGCCGTTCCCCCCGCAGCCCTTTACACCCCATAAACGGTAACAGCCCTCATTTTCTTTTATGGCGCTTGGGGCTGGTCGGTTGCCTGGGCTCTGCCTCTGTCAGGACTTGTGCTTGCGAGAGGTGTGCGGGGCGGGCCGGCCTGGCAGGATGCGGGGGGCGGGGTGCGGGGGAGCAGGCAAAATCCAGTCCCCTGGGAGCCGCCAACTGTCCCTGCCCGCGGCCACGTTGGGGCAGCCGAGCTCCAGATTCCCCCCTGGTAGAGGCCTTAGGAGGAAGCTCTCAGGCCTGCCACCGCCTTCCCAGCACCCCCTACCCACCCCGCCAGGGAAGATCCAGGCCCCCCTCCAGTCGCAGTGGATCCGGGTTTGGGGAATTCTTGGGGCGCCAAGACGAAAGAATGGCCATTCCCAGCCACTGGACAGCCGTAAGCGACATCCCAGCCCTGCCAACTTCTCTGACGCCTCCCCGCAGTCCCGCAACCGGACACAAAGCCGGGAGCAGGGCCGCTCCGCCCCTTGTTGTCCACCCTTCCTCTGTTCGCTGCCTGCAGTCGCCAGGCAGCCGGCGGGGGAGGCAGAGTGGAGGGTCGCCTGGGTCTGGCTGCTGCAGGTTCATGCTCCCAAGCCAGAGACACAACTGAGCTCTGTCCTCCTTAATTTCAGCCGATCTGCCGCCCCCCGCCCCCGCCCCAGACTACCCAGGCTCCCCTGCCCTGGAGAAGAAGGTGCAAAGAGCTGACCCGCAAAAATTAGAAAAGAATCAATATATTTTATTGGCAAAAAGTTAAATATCATTTCAACACAACGATTTGGTCAGTAGGCCTTGAGGTAACTATTGCAAAATATACAGTGTGCGTTCAGCCGGATGGAAACCCCAGATTCATCAAGGATACAAATCTACAGTAGCCCAATGGCGGTTTCATAGTGTATAATTTATTATCAATAAAATTAACTCCATTACAATAAGCATTCATTTTCCCCCCAATTAAAATTAAACGTAAACCATAGGTAGTAACCATCTGCACATAACGTATAGCTCCAAATTTCCTCACTGTTTGGTGCAAAAACAATATTCAAGCTTGTTTACTTTTTCTTTAACATGTGGATTATATATATACAATGGACAAAACAGGTCTAGAGAGCATGTAGAAACTAAAATGTCTGCATTTCAAAAATGGAGAAACCCATGAATCTATGCGTCCTGGAGAACGCTTTCTTTTTTTGTTTTAAAATTTTATGTCACTGGGAAATCCTTACAGCTAGTTTACAATCAAAGGTTAACAGCCTAGTTACACAGAAGACATATTCCACTACAGAGCTATACTCTATGCATAAACTGCTTTCTCCCCTCGTAAACAACCTGAGTTCAAATCGAATTCTAGCTTTCACAATCACAACGGGTGCGTCACCCATCACAGAAGTTTGAGTCACAAAACATAATTACCACAATAAAACACGGTATTCAAGTATCTGGGCAGATCACTCTGCCGCACAAAGAGCAAATTAAATTAACTACACACAATCTAAAAACTATACAGCCCGCCGTCAATAGTTGTGCATTATAAAAAGGTAGTTTTTTTGTTTGTTTGAAGTCAGGAACAGGTAGATTTTTTTTTTTTTTAATATATACAAGCTAGCACATAGAGCCATCAGCACTAATGCCCCCACCTTTTTTTTTTTTTTAATCTTATAGAAAATGGAAAGTTTACAATACCTCCTCCATCAAAGTGGCAGGCCAAGGAACCAGCCTGAACAGGGTTTGCCTAGGACATGAGACCTGGAGTTTCCAACCGCCTTGTTCGGGGTGGTGGAGGCTCGGGTGGGGTGGGGTGGCGTGGGGTGGGGTGGGGGTAGGAGAAGGGGACGGGCAATTCTTTCTCTCTAGCTCACTCTCTCTTTTCTAAATGAACTCGAATCGCATCACTCGTCTTTTGCTCGGTCCTTGTTGATTTTCTTCATTTTCATCCTGCGGTTCTGGAACCAGATCTTGACCTGCCTCTCCGTAAGGTTGAGCAGTCGGGCCACCTCGTACCTGCGGTCCCGGGTGAGGTACATGTTGAACAGAAATTCCTTCTCCAGTTCCAGCGTTTGGTGTTTTGTATAGGGGCAGCGTTTCTTCCGCGTGGAGCGAGCGTGGAGCCAGTTGGCAGCCGGGTTACCTGCGGGTGGGGGACAGAGAGGGGGGGATTTAGGAGGCGAATAAGCACACCCACCCCCCTCCGCTGGGGGCTAGGGAAACTCCTGGGGTCTTCAGCCAAAGTGCAGGACGCTGCTGAACTGGTTAGAGAAGGCAGCCGAGCCTCGGATACAATGGAACCCCGGCAGACAGGCGCAGGGACGGTCACTTACAATTGCACTCCGGAAACCTTGGCTCCCCCCACCCCACCCCAGACCCTCCTTTCTCCTCCTCTGCTTCCTCCCACTCTCCACACGTTGTGTAAGAAGTGAAATTTGCAGACAGATCTCTCTCTTGCCACACAGGAGGAAACCACGCTGCCCCGTTTCTTAGCGAGCTTAATATTCTGTTCCCCCTCCACTGACTCCCTTTCCTTCCCACCTTTCCGTCTACTCTCCCCACTCCTTATTCTGAGCTCCCTCGAAGGCCGTGGGAGCTGGCCAGGCCGGTATGGCGCCCCTAGGCACCCCGAGGCCGTTGATCACTTCTCCAGTTTATGTGAATAATCTAGCACGGGGACCCTCGCGTCCCGGTCGCCTGCAGCCGCATCTTGGGCAGGGTTTACGCCGCCACTGGCTGAAGCAAGAAGTGGAGGGAATCGGCCGTCTTCCCCAGAGTCCCGGGTCAGGCTGCCCGGGCTGCAGTTGCTACCGCCGCTCCCGGACAATCTAGCCGCACAAAAGGCTTTCACTGACGCGTCGCTTTCGAAGAATCTCGCCCAGAGTATCTCTGTCTTGGTCCCCGGCAAGCCAAGGAGAGGGTCACCAGGTCTCGGGTCGTCCCGCAGCGCCTGCCCCGCCCCCTCTCCAGGCAGCCGCCGCCTCCCCTCCCCCGAAGCCCGGCGGGCCGGCTTGTCACTGCTTTCTGGACTTGGGGGGCCCCATCCGAGGAGGCTTCCCAAACAGCAACTTCTGGCTCCCGGCCTTTGCTCAGGAGGCTCCCAGCGAAGGCGAAGGCAGGCTCCGGAGAAAGCTGGAGGGCCGGCAGATCCGGGTGGCCGGCGTGGAGGTGGTGGCCGGCCTGGAAGGAGGAGACACTTACTGGGATCGATGGGGGGCTTGTCTCCGCCGCTCTCATTCTCAGGATTGTTTTCGGAGAAGGCGCCTTCGCTGGGCTGTTTTTCTCTATCAACTGGAGGAGAACCACAAGCATAGTCAGTCAGGGACAAAGTGTGAGTGTCAAGCGTGGGACAGTCACCCCTTCTGGCCGACAGCGGTTCAGGTTTAATGCCATAAGGCCGGCTGGAGGGCAAGCCCGCGAAGGAGAGCGCGCCGGGCGTGGGCTCCAGCCAGGAGCGCATGTACCTGCCGTCCGGCGCCGCTGCCGCCACGGGCGCCTGGGGGTGCACGTAGGGGTGGTGGTGATGGTGGTGATATACGGCCGCGGGCACCGCGTTGGCGCCCGCCGCGTGCACCGGGTTCCACGAGGCGCCAAACACCGCCGCCTTTGACTGGAAGCTGCAAGGGCTGAAGTCAGGGTGCTCGGCCAACGCCGCGGCCTGCCTGGGGGGCTGGCCCAAAGCTCCCGGCGCGTAGCGGCCCGCGCCCAGCTCATCCGCGGCATCGGCGCCCAGCAGGAATGAGTCCACGTAGTAGTTGCCAAGGGCCCCGGTGGTGGCCATCGCCGTGCCCCGCGCCCGGCCGGCCCGGCCCGACCCGCGGAAATTATGAAACTGCAGATTTCATGTAACAACTTGGTGGCACCAGGGGGGGGAAGTACAGTCACCTAATAAGTTGCCGGCGCCCGCGCCCCCATTGGCCGCGCGCGTCACGTGCCCGCCCGGCAGAACAATAACGCGTAAATCACTCCGCACGCTATTAATGGCCCGGTGTTTTGCAGTCATAATTTTTATAGCAAAAGCCATATGTTTTTATGCAAAGGGATCGTGGCGCTCCGCGATCGGGTTTGTTTTAATTGTGGCCAACGAAGATTAAAAGATCAAATCTGGCCTTGCCTCTGTACTCCCTCCCCTCCCACCGCCACCACCAGACACACACTTCTTAAGCGGACTATTTTATATCACAATTAATCACGCCATCAGCAAGACGCGGGTTCCGCGCGCGAGTGCGGCCAGCAGAGCCCCTCACATAAAATTAGACAATAATTGAAGCCATAAAAAGGCAGCCAAATCGCATTCTCGCTCTACTGTATTTAAATCTATATTTATGATATTTCATAAGGAGTTATTGTTTCAGAAGCCACACAGGCTGGTGGGAAGTTGGGAACGACCAACAGATTCGTTTGCCTCCTCATGACTCGCAGCTGTAAAAATTTACGAGGACTTGGAAAGGTTAAATTAGACTGTTGTGTTTGGTTGGCGAGCTCCCTGTAAATAATCCTTGCGGTCCCTAGAGATGCGAGTTTACCCGGGGCTGGTCGAGAAAAGTCAAATTCAACGCAGTATCCGTCCCAGACGGAGCCACTACCACCTCTGCCGGCGGAGCGCGCTGGACAGGGACAGGCCACCGAGAAGGCAGCACCAATCGTGAACTCCCCCGGCATCTGCCCGACTGGAGCGCAGGGAGCCCGGGCAGCTCCCAAAATCGCCGCTGAGCCTCCAGCGAGGGCCCCACCGAGGAGCGGCCAGACTTCCCTGGGGCGACGGATTTGAGGACCTGATTGTGCCGAGCGCTCGGCTCCATCCTCGCGTACACGCACGACCGGCGCGCCCCGCTCGCGGTCCGCCGGAATCACTATCCACACCCCAGGCTGACCCAACAGGCGTCCCAGCCGTGTGTTCCGACCTTGGAGGCCCTAACGCTGAGCTCTGCAAGCCTCGTCGCATTCCCTGAACCCAAGCTGCGTAAAAACACGAGGCAGGATCAATGAAAGGCGAGTTTGCTGGCGAAAAAGCAGCTCCGCCTAAGAGACCCCTTGGCTCTAGTAGCTGGGGAGCCGGCACCGGAGCGGTTAGCCTCTGCGCCCCTCGTATGAGTCCTTGTGGACTCCTTCCTTTCTGACCACTATCCCGGACCCACCTAGGTTTCCCACCCGACCCACGGCTCGGCAGTTACAAGGCCCAAAACTCGGGGCTGTAGAACAAGTCCAGGGCTAGAAATTAAAACAGGGAGGGGCACAGGGCATTGACTTTTACTCCTATTTCTTAGCTTGGTCAAATTGAGGTAGGTATTTCTTACTCTTTAGAGTCTTTCAGAAGTAAAAGGCCTCGGCCTGCCTGTTAACTGGGGGAAAAAACAAAACAAAACCTACCCCCAATCCGAACAGAAAGAGGCGACTCCTAAAAATGGGGTAATTAAATTCACGTGTGAACACTGTGCCTGCAAGAGTGTGTTTCTCATTAGCCCTCTTCCCTGGCGGCGAGGGCGGGCCGGCGGCATCGGTCGCTTCCATCTTCTGTTTTTCCTTCATCCTCCCCAACAGATCCAGTAATCCCCCCAAACCCTGATACATCCCTGTCCCAGGCGGGAACCCGCAAATGCCAGGCTCTCCCGGAGAATGAGGCTGCGGAGCCGCGCTGAGAACCACCGGGTGCCCCTTCCTCTGCCCGCGCCGGAAGAGGGAAGTGGCCGACACAATGAACTCCGACGTGGCCGGTCCAGGCCGCCTCAGCCCCCTCCTCCCTAATATTTTCCTTTCCTTGTAAATTCCTCCGCCTATCCCCACCCCCACCGCAGCCCAGGGTGTCCTAAATATCGACCCCTTAGATTTTCATTAAGAAAAATTAACTCTGGAGGAAACCTTCACTCTTAATTGTAATTGTCTGCAAACAGGCTGGACACGCCTGGTTGCCTTTTCCATTTTTTTTTTTTTTTGGTAACTAGACAAGACACCAATTATTGTTAGTAATGTTTAAAATAAAACAGGCTATGTTTCTTTAAATAACCTTAGACTTTCCAAACAGAATGGCTTCTAAATAATTATCCAGCGTTGAGAATTAAGCAGTCCTTACTGGTGCCAGGAAAAGGGGGAAATCGCAAAACTAAATATTATTCCTATTTAGCTCACAGGTTTGGGGAGAGAATATTCAGTCTTTTGTGTTTGCTTTTATTTTGGAGGTGAAAGAGATTATGTGTGCATAAAGAAACAATTAATGGGTGTAATTACAAACTGCCTTTTCTAGCCTGAGAGTTCAAAAACCTTGGCCTCCAAAATGAATCCACTACTCAAGTCTTGAAAATGGCAGAGAGGAATTAAGGAGAATAATACCCTGTAACAGCCTCTCCGATAACAGGAGGGCAGGCTGGGCAGTGAAAATAGTTTCTGGGCTGCTGGAGTTGGGAAGGAAAGCGCAACTGTTTCTTGTGCTTGAGCCTGAAGGTCCATAGCCGTGTTGGATTCCCAGGGGTAGAAATTGTTTTCAGTTCCCAGTAGTGAGAATGGCCCCACTGGCTTCAAACTGTGCCCTACAACTTGGAACACAGACTCAGCATCTAGAATTTAGGCCTCCTTTCCCCTATTATTTGAAACACACTGGCACTGGAACAGTTCCCTTCTCTAGTACTGTCCCCACAAGGATCTAACATCCTCTGACCCTGATAGAAGCTACAGGCAAGCAAACAGCCAATCTTTGCCCTAGCGGGGCTCCCTTATCGCAATTAAAGCCGGAGCCTGGACCAGCAGGCCGGGAAAGCAGAGGAAGCTTTGTGGCAGTTTCCTGCGTGTCATTCCACCGAGCCTGGCTGAGCCCAGGACTCAGCCTCATCTCCTCAATGAAATCAGGGAAGGACTCCTTGCCCTCGGAATGGGCACACAAAAACGACGTGAATTCCCCCCAATCAGATCGCCTAGGCTGCTGGTCAGGACCCGCGGAGTAGGAACGCCAGGCCGCCGCCATCCGGTCGTGATCATAACCGAGGCCTTGCCTGGGCCACAGCACACCAGGCCGAGATCCACAGCCCTAGACAGCCGCACCCCTCCAGCTCTTCCTCAGCAGATTCCCACCTCTGCTTGAACGCGCATGGAAAAATAAGAACCCCCCCCCACCCCGCTTTCCCCAAACAAGCCCTGTATCTCTCCCCCGGGTTCCTCCCAAAGGAATAGTTGGGGAGGAGACAGACAGAAAGAAAACTGGACACCGACTGAAGGTGAAAGAAAAAAGGAAGGAATAAACAAGGAAAAAAGAGGAAGGAAGGAGGGAAGGGAAGAAGGAAGAAAGAGTCAAAGGCAACTCCTGGGAGTAGACAGAGGTTTACACAGAGAAGGGTAAGTGACAAGACCAGTATCCCAGCCCCTGTCAGCCCTGTCCGCTTCCTAGTTTAGGCTGAATCTCCACTGGCAAAGCTATCTTTCCTCATCTGGTACCCCGGATTGGGCTGGAGGTGCCCCGGCCTTGCAGGAGAATGGCAGAGTCCCTGGCCAGGCGCAGGCCGGGAGCGGGAGAGGCCCAGGACAGAGGCGTGCGCCCCTGACCTTGAATGGCCCGGGGCTCAGAATTCCTACCACGCCCCTGGCGTCCGCGAAGAAGCAGGTAACCTGACCGTACCTGCTCCAGGCCAGGTAGGGGGGCGGGGGAGGGGGATGAGGCCGGCAGCCTGGCAGAGCATTGAGGAGGCAGGGTCCAGGCTCCCGTGCGGGATAAGCCGAGGTTGCCACCGCAGGCCTGGCACGACCAGGGGTTTGATGCCCCGCCCGGCCCGGCCCGGCCTCCGCGCTCACAGGTACCTGGAGACGATTTCAACTGAAGTAATGAAGGCAGTGTCGTGCTGTCGAGAGAAAGGTGGATCCCAACAACAGGAAACTACCTAAATCACCGACCAGTTCTGTTGCTGCCCGCTTGGAGCTGCCTCGCCCGCCACCGCCGCCGCCGCCGCCGCCGCCGCCGCCGCCGCCGCCGCCGCCAAGTGAGAACCCTGCGATCGCGCCTGGCCCCTCGCCAACCTGCGCCCGCCGCTGCCGCTGAGCGCCCCCGGGGCTGCCGCTAAGGCATCGCAGAGGAAGAAGCCACCGGCCCCGGTAAGGTAAACCTGGGAGAAGGAAGGTAAAGGGGAGAGGAAAATGGAAGGAGGCGAGAAAGCCAGAAGAGCGGAGGGAACGAGCAGTGTGCGCGCCTGTTTCCCAAATCTTGCAGCTCAGCGAGCCGGCGCGGCGCCGAGCGGCGGCAGCCCAGGGCGATTCGCATGCGCCAGGGACAGCTCGGAGCCCGGCTCCCTGTCTGGCCTCGGCCTCCCGCGCTCGCTCCCCACCACTCGCTCTCCCCCTCTCTCCCTCCCCGCCAGCCAGCCAGCCGGGGCTCGCGCTCCCGCGCCCCCTCCCCCCTGCTGTCGCCCCCCCCCCCCGCCTCCCGCGAGCAGGAAACGCGTGGCCCCGCCGAGGGCGACCAGGTGGGGGAGGCCGTGCTGGGGGCGGGAGGACCCAGGCAGCCCCGCCGCGGTCTACCTAGCCGCTGCCGCGGACGCTAGTGACCCGCTGTGGGCCCATCCTGCTCCCCGGAATCCTAGGCTGGGGGTCGTCGAGGACCAAGAGACCCACGAAAGAGCCAGCCTCTGCGAACCTCCCAGGGGGCTCCCGAAACAAATCCTGTTTGGCTTCCTCTGTCTATGCAGCTCCCTTCTCAACTGAAACCACTGGTCCAAGACAGCCACAATCCAGATATACTAGCAAGTCATAAAACTGAACAAAAGCCGACAAACCTTACGGCACCAGGGCTATAGGGCCCAGACAAATTACGACCGTCTAGGTAATATTTAAATAGATGCCTAAAGTAATTGCAGGGGGCGCGGGCTAGTCCTCCTGTTGTAAAAGCGGTGGACGGGATAAAGTGGAAGGTGAAGATAAGAAGTCAAAAAAAGAGGTAAAATTAAAAAGCTTCATTCCACAGCTTTTATTCTTCTATAAGAACATAAACATCATCTTTTTTTCCACGCACAGCAGCATTACAATATTAATTTATTCTGATTTAAGATTAGAAGTAAATAGAGCTAGAACTAACATTTATAATAATGATAGAATGCATTTGCATAAAACAAGATTGGCAATTTTCATAATAATAGACATTTATACAGATTTGTATTTTATAGTTTTTTCTTTTTCTGCACCTACAGGTTTGACCCTTTTATGCATGTAACTTCACAGTATAAAGGAAACCCAGCAATGTCTCCCTTCTCTAGTCTATTCCTCTTGCTCCAGACCTCCTCGGCTTCTGTGAATTTTGGAAAGAAAAGGGGGGAAAAGGGGGCAGAAACCTCTGCAGAACAGGGAGAATTGTGGTGTGCTTGTCGTATGTTACCAGTGGTAACAATTATTTAATGACAAAAAATGCACTAAATCTGCATGTATAAACAAAACTACATTCTATTATTTATCTACAGCCAGAAGGACATGGAAATTCAAAGTAACTGAAATAATTTAGTCCCACAATGCAAGACCTTACACAAACTGGAAGAGACGTTTCCTTCTCCTGGTCATTTCTTCTTCTTTTAAAGCTGAGCTATCTTACAGAGGAAGGAAAAATGAATCTTTCTGACTTTCTCAGTTTTACCAATCAGCCAAAGTCAAACCCTTTTGCCAACCTGCATGTCCATTTCTGCAAGCCCTTCTCTTTGCCAAGGAAAAAAAGAGAAAAGAAACCCAGGGGCCTGTGCCCCCTGATTAAACACAGCCCTGCACTCCAGGCAGGCAAGCCCGGTGGCGGCTCCTTGCACCATTGACCTCAGGCCAGACACCTCAGCTGCCTACAATGGGACCTCCGCCTTCCGGCTAGGTCGCCGGCCCCGCAGGAAACCAGCTGCACCCGGAGGACAGAGGCCATTTCAAGCAGTGGAACCCCGAGACAGCAAACCATCCCAGTCACCACTTGACACTTAGGACAGCATCTGTCTATGGAATTTTAGCGCGATATGGCTTTTTCCCCCAGAAAACAACAAATAAACCGGCACCAAGCAAACAGACAAAGAAACGAAAAGTCAGAACAAACCAGCCCTGCACAGATGTAACGGCCAGCGAGATGGCGAGTGTGGGAGGGAAGAATGGGGGGCTCCGGCACAGGTGCGAGTTCCTGGGCAGAGCCGAAGACAAGAGGGAGGAGAACGGTTCTCTGGACGCGAAAAGAACCACATTGCCTGGAGCTTCATCAGGAAAAATTAAAGTTGGCTGTGAGCTCCCGGATCCGGTTTTCTCGGTTCATTTTCTTCAGTTTCATCCTGCGGTTCTGAAACCAGATTTTAACTTGTCTGTCCGTGAGGTGGACGCTGCGGCTGATCTCTAGGCGCCGCTCTCGAGTAAGGTACATGTTGAACAGAAACTCCTTCTCCAGCTCCAGCGTCTGGTGCTTGGTGTAGGGGCAGCGCTTCTTCCGGCCGCTCTTTGCAGTGAGCCAGTTGGCTGCATTTTCGCCTTTGGAATTGCCTGGCATTTGAGAGAATAAAGAGGGGAAGGTTAAATCGAGGCCATGTGGGCTGCACGCAGGGTCGTCTCTACAGTATGAGGAATGCCCTAAGTCACCCAGAGAGAGTTATGCCCCCCCCCAGCCCCTTTTAGTTTGCCCAGGGACAGCAGTTCCTCCAAAAGTCATGTGTAAAATCAAGTGGGCCTCCCATCCACACCTACTCTCTTACATTTTCTTCCATTTTTCCCCCCAAACACCTGTTTTAGCACAAAGCTGCCATGCGCTTGCAGAGGGAATGGACTGGGAGGGCAGGCTGTATATCTTGAACTTAACGCCTTTTTTTTTTTTTTGCCTCTTGCCCCAAGGCAGACAAGCATTTCCCGCAACCCCCAGGATGGGGAGACAGGGGTGCTCACTTGGAAGGGGGGGCGGGCAACGTGGTTGTCTCACTCTAGCCCCGTGGTTACCCAAGGCCTGTTGAGGAGAGGGAGAAGGGCACAGCTGGGAGCTAGAGAAGGCACCAAAAACTGATTGGGGTCAAGGGCCCTCCCTCACGTCTCTCCAGGAGCCAGGGACGTGCAGTCTGGGCGGTTTCGAGTTCCAGGGGAAACGAAATGACCCCTCTCTGACTCTCAGATCAGGGCCCAGGCGTCCGGGACGGATCTGCCTTTTCTTGTCCCCGCAACGAGGATTCCCGCCCCTCAAGCAAGTTTGAAAAAAAGCAAGGGGGATCGTAAACTCGAACTTCGCCGGTTAATGGGCTTATTTATTGGTGCTGGCGGCTGCTTATTTTGGATGCCTTACAAACATCCGCGCTATCTGCGGGCGAGCCGCTTTCCCTCCCTCCCCCTCCCCCCCGCGTGGGCCGCGCCTCGCAGGCTGGGCCCAGACTGGGTTTTGGGTGCTCCGGGGCACGGAGAAGGGCATGCACAAGAAGGGAGTTGCTCGCCGGTGTCCTCGGCTCCAGTCGGAGTGAGGGGAGGCGAGAGCAGAGAACATCTCGGTGTGGGGCGCTAAGCCGGGACATGAATTTTTTACTGCGTCCCCACGCCCAAATATTAAAAAAGCAAGTTCACAAGGTCAGCCTGCCTGCAGCTCGGGCCAAGGCCGGCCGGCTGCTGTGCGGACTCCTGGCTCTCTGCTCCTTTCCCTTCTCTGGGTTTGCCTGTCTGCCAGCCCGCCTGACTGCGGAGCCCTTCAGCGCGCCCTGCTTACCCAGGGAGTCCTTCTCGGGCGAGGCTTTGCTGCTCTCGGAAGGGGCCGGGGAGAGCTCCTCCGCGGCCGAGGACGACGCGTGCGCCTCCTCGTCGCCCTGCGAGCCCCCGCCGCCGCCGCCACCGCAAGCCAGCGTGGGGGGCGGCGGCGAATCGAGGGCTCGCTCCTTCCGGGCTGCATCCACCGAACTGGAGGCGAGTGCGGGTGGCGGGTCGAAGCCGCGCCCCGGGGGCTGAGCGGGGAACGGGCCGGCGCCGAGCTGCGGCGCGCCGCCACCGCCGCCGCCGTAGCCCTTGGCGGTGCCATAGGCCTGAGAGAGGCGGAAGTAGCCGGGCACTGGCACCCCGCTGGAGGTACCCAGGGTGCAGCCGTCGGGCGGCGGGCCCCGCGGGAAGGGGGCCAGCTCGGCAGCGGCGGACGAGCCTTTGGGGCATTTGTCAGCCGAGTCGTAGAGGCAGTAGGAGCTCTCCTCTTTGATGTTCTGCGCGAAAGAGCACGAGGTGGCCTGCGGCGGGGGCTGGGGTGGTTGCGGTGGGGGCGGCGGCTGGGGCTGCTGCGGCGGCGGCGGCCCTTCGGGCTGCTCCATACGGCACGACCGGGGCGCTTCCAGCCACAGGTCTATAGGCGCCGGCGCGTAGCCGTGCGCCCCGGGACCCAGGCCCCCGCTGCCACCACCGCCGCCCGGCGACGCCGCCTCATTGCGCTTGCCTCCCAGAGCCGGGAAGATCCCGCAGCTCTGCAGCCCATAGGGCAGGTCGGCGGCGGACGGCAGGTAGACCCCGCCGTGGGCGTAGTAGCCGCCGCCGCCGCCGCCCCCAGCGCCGCCGCCACCACCGCCAGCCTCGCCTCTGCCGGAGCTGATGAGCGAGTCGACCAAAAAAGAGTTCGCGGCGGGGCTCTCCGAGCATGACATTGTTGTGGGATAATTTGGCGAAGGGAGCAGATAGCCCTTTCTGGCTGACATTTCTTGTGCAAAACATGCTGAATACGATTAGCAATCCCCCCGCACCGCGGCGGGCGCCCGCAGCCAATCCTGAGCCAGAGTTTCCGCGCGACCACTCCCAGTTTGGTTTCGTAGGCGCGGGGCCGCTCTCCGAGGGCGCCCTCCGAGCCCGCGATTGATATAAATATGTAATCTGTATTGATGGGCCGCAAGACGCACACCCGATACCTCAACCCAAAGGCCAGAAGCGACGGGGGCTGCCCCAACGTGGCTGGTGGGGGGCCTGGCCCCTGGGCTTGCTCCGCCCATGCCCGGACGCACGCCCTCCTTTGGGGTCTGTTTGAAGGGCCCCTGGGCCCCATGCAGTTAACAAGTGGTGTGTTTATGGTGCGCACCCCGGCCCTCTTTGGGGGCTCCCTGCTTTAATTTTTCGAATCAGCCACCAGACTTGGGTGCACTCTTAAAACACTAAGGGGGGGCTCAGTGCCTCAGGTTCTTCCCATTCAGCCCCAGACCCGGAGTTCTATCCCCAAGGTGGGGGACCTAGTCCTAAAATCACCAGGATCTTCAGAGTTTCCGAAATCCAGAGGAGACTGGAAGCTGGCAATCGCCACTTCTTTCTAGCATCCCTCACCGAACTTTCCCCAAAATGCAATGCCCTGGCCTCTCGGCCCCAAACCCGCTCCACTCCTCCTCCGCCAGTGGGTTGATCCATTTAGGATCTTTGCCTATGGTGTGCTCACCTGGCTTGCCTTCTCTGTAGCTCCTGTTGGTGAACTTTGGTGGGCTGGCATCAGTCGGGGGGCGGGGGTCGAGGCGACTGACAGCTTTGGCTGAAAGACTTCCCCACCCTTGCCCCCAGGCCAGAGCCAGGTCCAGGTACCCCACAGCCAATCACCCTGACAGCCTCCAAGCTCATACGCCTTTTGGGGGGAAGTGAAAAAAGGGTTGATCTTGAGGGCCTTTGGCTTATCCGGAGGGGAAGACCTGGAGGAGGAAATTGGGGTGGGGGACGGCCAACGAACACCTCTGCCACCCAATTCTCGAATTCTCCCTTTAGCCTTGGCATTCGCACCCGGGGGCTACGACAAGAACCAGTGTCACCACACTCCTGCCTCTGTCCCCTCCCCTTCTCCCCCTCCCCCTCCCCCCTCCCCTCCAAACCCACGGATGGGGCAGCCCTCACTCCCGTGGTGTGAGCATTTTAACGAGGCCCGTGGTGAGGAAATCCGTTCCCTGTGAGGCCTGGCTGGGCTCGTGGCCCAGTTATAGGCGCGTTCGGAGGCCAGGCCCTTTGCTCAACAGACACCCAGGCCGCCTCCTTCCCTGGTCGTAGGGACCGCGCTCTTAGTGAACTGGAAACGGCCGGCCCAGGGCGCTAGCCCCCAAGTGTGGGCCTCATACATGTCTCAGGAAACGCGACGTTTTCCGGCCGGATCCAGGGAGCCCAGGAGGTCGTTGCCTTGTCCCTGGCCTGCGGGCTAGGGCTAGAGCTCTCCAGGATGCCCCAGGCCTGCCCGCTCCGCCAGCTCCGGCCCCTGCAGCGGGCTTGAGTCGCGCGGCTGCACGCCGGCATCTCGGGAAGCAGACCGCTCAGGCCTCGGCGGTCGGCGGCGGGGAAAGACCCTTGCATCCCGGGTGATTTGCCGGGCACTTGGCCTTGTTCTTCCCAATATGAACCCAGGCGGAGGAGGAAGCCGAGTCTGGGAGGACCCAGAGAGAGAGTACGGGAGAGCAGGCGGCAGAGCCCCGGCGCTGGCTTCTGAGATGTCAGCACGCAGTTGCGGTCTCTGCCGGCAGCGGCTGCTCAGCTCGGCGCGCAGCACCCGGAGGCCGCGCCACCGCTTGCGCTGCGCTCCAGCCACTTCTACTTCTGCGCCCCGCGGTGACCGGCTCCGAGGACTGGGCCTCTGGGGTGGAGAAGAGAACAGAAAGAAAGGAAAAGAGGAGAGGACAGAGGGAGAGAAAAGAGAGAGGTAGAAAAGGAGAGAGCCACCTCTCTCCAATCAGGATCTTGAGGCGGCCGAGCAACGCCGCCGAATCAAGTGAAGGGTCGGTGCCGAGCTCAGGAAATGTCCTTCGCTCTCCGTATCGCTCAAATGCCTCAAACGCACAAGGCCAAGGCAAATTTCCATCAGGCTAGGCCCACGAGATCAACGAACTTGAGGACCAGAAGTTTCAGAGTAAGGCAGCCTAGGACCTCTCCCCAGATGGGCTTAGTCCTTACCCAGCTTGTCAGGAGAGTGAAACTGACTGGGACTGTTGTGTTCAGCAGAGCTACTGGGAAATGCCACAGAGCCAAGGGCTGCCTGAGAAGGAGGCTTTGCCCCTTAGTACTGTTCATGCCTATCAGGAAATTTCTGCCCGGAGAGAAGTAGGTTCCGCCTATAGGAGAGGGTTCCTTGAGAAGAATGAGCCCCCGCAGGTAAGTGCGCCAGGACTGGGTGCTTTTTCAGTCAAAATGATGCAGAAAGCAACTTCCCAGACCACAGGTTTGGAAGGGCCAGTGGCCACAGGAGAAAAATGCTTGAGATAGTGGAGGCTAAATAAAATAAAGTGAAAGACAATGATCTAAACTTGTCTTTCTTAATATTTTTGAAAGTTGGACCCCCTTTGGTAAATCTAAGGCCACGTTCGGACTCTTACCCTGTGAAAAATGTGAATCTGTGCATTCCTACAATTTGACCCAGTCATTTTCAGGGAATTCACAGACTCCCTCAAAGCCTTTTCCTTGGCCTCTCCAGAATGTTCCAAGACTCTGGGAATTCAGTAGCCCTGCCAGTTTGACTGGTAAGACAAGCTGGGTTCCCGGCTGTAGGCAGCTCAGGCCCCATCTAGTCAGAGCTCTGTAGGGTGGCCAAATGGCCTTCTAGGCTGAATGGGATCCAAGAGCATGCACGCTCCAACAAGGTTACAAATATCAGTTTGGTGCCGTGTCTGTTATGAGAAGGCCACCGCGGCTGAGGAGTAGAGGAGGTGGAAAGGCGGCTGTGGGCTCACAGACCGTGGCATTGGCACTTGGGTCTTCACGGATCTTTGGGGAGAGTTGGATATTTCTCCCTATCATCTTTCCCCCTCTTCTAATAAGCCAAATGGGATGTTGAGTTTGTGCTTTCTTGTTTGGAAAAAAAAAGAAAGAAACAATATGTAAACCCGTGTGGGATCTTCTCTCTGGCCCTCTCTACCTCCTCTGCTGAGCCGAGAGCAAGAGTGAATGGAGAGCCCATGGGTGCACTTGGGACACAGATTGGCTTTCCCTGCTGACTTGGACAAGAAGATATCCAGAAAGCAAAAGCTCAAGTCAAATGCCGCTACCTTCTCAGTTAGTCTTGGAGCTCCCAGCACCCCCGATCGCCCCCAAGGCTCCACACTCCCCAGACTAACATGGAGGTGTTAGCCTCCTCAATAAAATATTCCATTTATTGATCATCTCAGCTTTCCCAGGGTTCCCCACCCCCAAGAAATTAAGAAAAGCAATTCAATGGTCGGCTTCTGGACACTCTCTCCCTCTCGTCCATTTGCCTTCTTTTTCTCTCTTTCCTCCTCTTTCCCAGCTGCCGAATTTCTCTCTTGGTGGTCAGAATGCCTTTGACCTAAAACTCTCTAGTGTCTGCCTGCTTCGAGGCCTGTGCAGTTGCCGGGGCCCACATTTTATTTAGGAGTAAATATTGCTCATTTCTACCTGGTTCATTACACCCCATTCAGCTATGGAGCTGAAGTAAATGCCAGGCTAGTGAAATAAGCCCTCTGTTGAGAATTACCCTGCAGTTTACCAGATAGTGGATTCCCTCTCCTGAGTAGGCCCTTGCAAACCACGAGAAATAATAAACTGTTATTACCAAAAAAATTCTTACAAAAAATACCAGGTACTGAGATTGAGATAGCCAGTAAACAATTTGTATCTGGAGGTTGCTCTCAGTGCTTTCTGGGTGCAGTATTATCTGATCGGCCGTGGAGTTGAGATGCAGCCCCGGAGAGGGAAAATAAATGCTACTTTGACATATTCCGCTTTAACAAAAATTCTGGACTTTTTCGATTCATGTATTTACTGCATAGTTTAAATTTTGGCAGGAGCAAAGACCTGCTTCTTCCATTCGTCTTTAAGAATGTCAACATTTTCAGGGATACAGAATTTGATGTGTCTTTTTAGAATCAGTCTATCCCTAAACATCCTGCTTAAAAGTTTTTTCTAAATCCAGCCACTGAACTGGCCCTTCTCTCCTGATGGGGGAAGTGTTGGAGACTTTTTTCGTACACCCCTCACATACACCCCTCAATTGCAGTATCCTCAGTTTTGTCCATCATAAACTGCCTCTGGCCTAGAAATGATATGAGGAAAGGCTTAAGCTGCAAAGAGCACTGTGTGGGCGCCCACTCCTTGCTTTATTCTGGTAGAGTTTGAGAGACCATACTCAACAAAGACTGGTGACTGTGATCGGCAAAATTATATACTCATACACGGCAGCATCTACGGCAGCATCTACTTTCTATGAGATTCCCCCCACCCCACTCACCCATGCACGGCATATTTGTAAAAAGAAAATAACCATTTCAAGAAACTAATGAAAACATACTGGAATAAAAAATTTAAATATAGGAAAAGAGGGAATTTGAGTTTGGCTTCCGAAATGTAAGTGACATGATTATTTTAAACGTGTTTTATGACACTCTGATGGAGAGATTGTTTGATCAGAGTTTATCCTCACTGCCAGCCTTGGGATCAATACAATTTTTGCACGTTTGCGAAATATGTAAAATATCTCATTTTTACATCTAAGAAATTGCTGCAAACCTCCAGCCAGGTTTATAGCGGTACAATCCAAATAAGCAACACAGGTTTCTTTGGTAGCCTCAAAAATATAACGCGACTTCTCCGAATTGGCCTTTTTCGGAACAAAGGTTACCTCCGGTCTGTTCGGCAAACCTAGAGAACGCACCTAGTAGGAAATCGGCTACTTCCCTGACTTCTGCCCCAGTGACCACAGTCGCTGACCACTTCATCATTTCGAGGAGAAACTCTGTTTTCCCCAGTCCCTCCATCTCCTACCCCGCCTTTTTTTTAACCACCATAAGCCGGTATGCCAGCACAGCCAGGAGGATGCTCCCCATCCCTGGTTCATCCTTTTTGAGTATTTCTACAAAATCTAAAGATCGCCTCAGGTGAAATGCTGGCGCAGAGAGTTAAAACCGTCAACCTCCACTGGGGCCTCCCCCTGCTTTCCAACCTTAGGGAGCGATGGGAGAAGGGGGGTGGGGTGGGTCGAGCGCCTATAGCGTCACCCCCGAGCTCACACACCCAGCCACTTTCCCCAGCCCTGCTCAGACACCCGGCCCCGCTCCCGCCCCAGCCAGATTGAAATTGCTAAACTTGTGGCCTCTTACCTTGACACATTTCCGAAATCACTGCCAAGGGACAGCTGGCTTCTCCGCGCCGCGACGCCTGCGAGGCCTAGAGAAGGCGCGTTGCTTTAAATTACAACACCAACCACTTCTTGAAGGTGAGCCCCCCTTTTTTTTGATACGGAGGAGAGCGGGACAAGTGAAATAAGGTAACGTGCTGCTCTTAGTACCAGAAGCGAACAAAGGCCAAGAATCGCGCTGGGGTTCCCCGCTCCCCGGCGGCTTTGACATTGATCGGAAGTGCGCCATCTCGTGGCGGCCGAGCGCCTAGACCCGGCCCGAACTCCGGCCCGCAGCCGGGAGAGGAGAGCAGGCTCAAGGCAGAGACAAGGAGAGAATGTGCCCAGCCCGCTGCTAAAGAGATCTCATTTTTACATCTAAGAAATTGCTGCAAAACCCCAGCCGGGTTTATAGCGGCGCATTCCAAATATGCAAATAGGCCGGCCCCGGACGGGTTTACGACCACATTGTCACAGCCATCGGAGGATGGGCTTTTATAGGGCTCAGAAATCAAACCCGCGCCCGCTCGCCGCCGCCCGCCCTCGAACAGTCCTCCTGGCTAGACTCTCCCTAGCAACTTGTGAGACTTTGGTTAATCTTTAACCGTCCCAAAGGAAGTCTTTCCTTAAATCCTGGGCTTCCCTGCCCGCTCCCTCCCTGCCCCGCAGGAGAGTCCTTGTTCACCTCTGTGTGTCTATCAACCTAGACATTCATCTCGGGGTCTGTCCCATTCCCCTTTGAGCTTGATTTTCCCAGTCGCGCCAGTTAGACAAACACACAAACAAATAAACAAAGCTGGGGTCTGGGGTCTGGGGTCTGGGGCCTCTCTCCAAATTCCATCCCCTCTGCTGCTCTCTCTGATCCTGCCTGGGTGGCTAGGGAGAGAGAATGGGATGGGGTGGGATGGGATGGGATGGGGTGGGGTGGGGTGGGGTGGGGTAGGGGTGAGAGTGGGGGGTAGTGGGGGTGGGTGAGGTGGGGGGTGGGGTGGGGTGGACAAACAAAAGGCACTGGCCTTTCACCCTGCCCCTCAAGGTTATGGGTGATGTCCAAATTTAAGGCAGAAGTTCAAAGGCAGGAAACAAAGAAAACCAGCATCTTTCTTTCCCCAAAGGGAAAAGGCAGCCTCAGCTGGGAGCTGGGGAGAAAGCGCCCTTAGATACTCCTGTGAGTCTGCTCTTTGTACCCAGACCAGTCTCCCCCTTGCTGAAGGGCACCCTAGAGTGTTTCCACTTCAGGCCTTCTAGTTTGGAGATGAGTGAGCCCAGCCTGGGATCAGACTCATTGGCCACCTCAAGTCCCAAGGCTTTCTCTCAGGTCTGGGTCAGTCTGAGGGGATGAAGCCCCATATTCCAGGCCCTGGGATACCCCATTCCTGAGACCTCACTTCCCCAAAGGACCTGGCCATTCACCTTGACTTCCTAAGCCTGGCTTCTAATGGAGTTAAACCCTGAATAAGCCACCTCCCCACCTCCTCAGAGGCCTAGTAACTTGCCTCTTTCCTAAGGGGGGTAGTGGTACTGGGGGGGTGACATTTGGCAGTAAAAGGCGAGTAGGGAGAGGAATGTCACACCAGGACCCAATACTCAAGTTTCCACAGACTTTATTTTCCTTGTGCCCTGTCGCCCATATACATGCTGCGACTTATGTGATGGGCTAGAACGGAGAAGAAGCCATTATTCCCTTTACACGCAGAGCCACCAGATGCTTCTTCACATGGGGAGGCACAGGAGATTTAATGGGAGGGTGTCTACCTTTCTCAGCTGAGGGCCCCAGACCCTGACTGGCTGAACTACCTCAAAGTATCTCCCTAATGCTTTTCAAATATTGCAAAAAATTAAAAATACCATTTCCAACACCCTTCCCATCCCCTCCAATACCCCAAAGACAATCAACTAATGGCAAAAAAAAAAAATGTATTCAAACAAAATAGGTTATGGTTCCTTTATTTACAAGTCTTTGAACACCATCCCTGTATGAAGCGTACATTCAAATATTTTTAGCAGTGAGTGAGTTTAACCGTGGAACACTGTAAACAGATAGAGCCTTTAAATATTCTCTTCATCATCTTTTTTCCCCCCCTCTACATTGCATCTTTTAAAATTCACTTTGGTTCTTGCAGGGAAATATATATATATAATATAATATTTATCTTTTAAAATAATTCCAAATCACTCTTGAGCTCTTGGAAGATCACCGAAAGCTTCCAAGCTCAGTTCTGGGGTGGCAAAGGGCAGAGTACGGCGTGGAAACTGGGCATTTGGGGGACTCAACCCCTCATAGCTGGGGACTGCTGGCCAGGCCCGCCGCTTCACTGAGCAAATCCAAGCTTGAATTAAGTGTGGCACAGACTTTGCCAAATTGCCGCACTCCACAGGCATTTCCTGCAGGGATCCGGGGGCCAGCGACCTGGGTGCAGCCTCTAGGCTTTTTGATGTCTTCCACCTCAGGGAATGGTCTGCTCTGCCACCAGGTTTTAGGCCCAAAGTGGCAGGCCAGACGAAGACCCTCGTCGGTAGGAAAAACTAGGTGGGTTGCAGAAGGCAGTCGACCGCTAGAAGCTCGGGCCTAGGACGGTGGGGTGAGTGCCTAGGAAGAGTGGAGAGCCACTGATGCCACCTAGGATGGTAGATTATTGTTCCCCTCAAGGATCAACAGCTCTTTCCCACCTTGCCTCGACCTCTTAATCCAGTCATCTTTCACATTAGCTTTGGAAAGCAGCCCCAATCCAGACATCTAGGAATCCTCCCCTTTCCTTCTGCTCCTTTTCCCAAACTGAATGGGGTTTGGCGATCTTGACACAGCCGTCCTAGAGGTGACCAGGCTCTGTGTGGAGGGTCCTGGGTTGGGATCATTTTCCTCGGGGGGCCGGGAAGGGGGCCCAGTCCCTGATGGAGACCACACCCAGCTCAGAGCTCTAGCAGTCTCCAAAGGTGAACCACCAGAGGCCCCACACCATTCATTCTCCTTGATGCACAACTCTCTGAATCCAAGTATCATTAGAAATCTTAACCACCACAGGGCGGCCTCCTTCCAGGCTGTCTCCGTGTATTGCCTTCTCGCTCTTGCACATCTCCTTTCTTCAAAAGTCACCACATGCCTTGACCTTGTCAAGGGCAAAATCTGCATATAATCTCCTGTGTATGAAGCCCCCCACCCAGGTCCAGCTGGCTGGAGCCTTTAGAGAAGCGGATTGGCCGAGTAGTACTGTAAACGGTCTCTGTTAATTTTTTTTTCCTTCATTCTTCTGTTCTGAAACCAGATTTTGACCTGACGGTCGGTGAGGTTGAGCATGCGGGATAGTTGCAGGCGTTTCTCTTTGTTGATGTACACACTGAAGAAGAACTCGCGCTCTAGCTCCCGGATCTGGTACTTGGTGTAGGGGCAGCGCTTCTTTCGGGTTCGTTGGCCACCTGTGAAGGACGAAAGAGGCAGGGCGTGAGCCAGGTGTGACGGTTGCAATCCATCCCAGAGCCCCAAGTGAAGGGAAAGGGCTGGCCTCAGGGAATGGAAGCCCTGCCCCAAGCCCAAGCAAGGTCCCCTTACTAGGTCCCTGCCTTCAGGCTCTTACTGCCGGCTGGGGGAGAGGCTGCGGGAGGAAGTTCAGCTCCGGATAAAAGCCAGCTCCCTAGATAGGCCCCCAGGGAAGCTGCTTACTCTGCTCCGGAGCAGAAAGGAGGGTTCCTCACTGCAACAGGCGAGTTAGTGCCCCGGAAACCTCTTTCAAGGCGGCGAGTGGGGGTTGCCGGCTGCCTCCAGGCCGGCCAGACTAAACAAACAGCCGCCCGCGACCATTTCACCTTCCAGCACCTGGGCGGCCGAGTCCCGAGGCAGTAAAGGCGGCCCCAGCCCCAGACTTTATCGGCTTCGGCGGGACTCGGCCCTCGTTAACATCTGGGGGCAGCTGCCAGGTCTTTGTCAACCTAAGTCCTGGCCACCAGCTCCTGCCTCCCCGGCCAGCCCCCTGGCTTCCGCGGGGTGGGGAGGGGGCAGCGGAAGCCCCCTACCTCGGGCCTTCCCTAAGGACCAAGGCCACCCAGCCATCCTGGTGCCCTGGCCGGGCTGGGGTGCTGTCCCCGATAGGCTGGAGGACAGAGGGGTTTCGCAGAGCTGCAGGCAGGCTCTACTTGTGCCCCTTTCAATAAAACGCCACCAGAAGTAAAGAAAAAACCCGCTTTTGACAGATTGAATAACAATTGTAACATGCAGTCGGACAGAAGGCAGCACACGTAATTGCCACTGCGCCCAAGGAAAATGGCTTCCTTTGGACAAAAAGGCCAACTTTGGGTTAATTTGTTTCTTTTAATATATTGCTCGAGCTAAGCGGGCTATTTTATCTGTTAAACACGCTCCTAGCGCCATCGTTAAACACCGATGCCTTTGAATCCCGGCCGGGACTACAGTCCCGGCGCAACACATGGCTTTTATAAAAATCTCCGGATTACCTCGCTATCAAAGGCTCCCGAACCCTTTCAGGGAGAATTTACAGGCGCCCACCTCCGGCTCCCCAGCCCCGAGCTGGCCCCGAGCGGGGTCGAGCTGCTGGGCTTGGGAGCCGAGAAGGGAAAAAAGGGGAAAAGGGAGTTTTTTTGTTGGTTTTTTTTTTTGCAGGCATGCCTTAGCCGGTGGGTATTTCACGGCCAATTTCAGCACTCGCCACGTGATCCCGCCTTTTATAACAAAGTTTTGTTGGGGGGAAACCTAAAGGCCCTTCATAAACCTTATATGCTTATAAAACAGCATATAAAAATTTAACAGCGGTGCTGCGCTAGATTTCCAACTCCCCTTTCATAAAGCGCAGGGCGCGCTGCCTTTTATACGTACTGGAGCCGCCGGCCTTGTCCTCAGTGTGGCCGGAAGACGACTCGGGGCTGCTGCTGCTCTCGGGGCGCCGCCGCCGCTCCTTTTCCTCCGCCGCCGCCGCCGCCTCCCGGCAGCCGCCGGCGCCGCTGTCCGAACTTGAAGTTGCCGGCGTGCCCGTGGCCGCTGCCGCCGCCGCCGCCGCCGCCGCGGAGGTCGCCGCGGCCGCCGGGGGCCCCTTCTCGGCGCTCTTGTCCCCTGGGTAGTCGGAGGAGGCGAGGTTTTCCGGGGTGCCGTAGGCCGTCTCGAAAAACTGGTCGAAAGCCTGCGGCAGGACGCCGTTCCTGCCCACCGTGCTATAGAAATTGGACGAGACGGCGGGGGTGGGGTGGTGGTAGACGTTGGCCGAGCTCTTGGCCAGCACGTCGCCAGGCACGCCGGCTGCGCTGGGCGCCTGCAGGCAGTCTCTGTGCACGAGCTCCTCCGCGGAGTAGCAGTGGGCCAGATTGCCGCGGGGGTGCCATTTAGTGGCGGGCTCAATGGCGTATTCTCTGAAGGTCACTTCGCGCACGGGTTGGACCTGGGGCAGGTTGGAAGAGTAGGAGTATGTCATTGGGCGCGAAGACGGGGTCTGGGGTAGAAAAGAAGGGAGGCTGGAGAAATCTGGACCCGAGACGTAGTAAGTACAACTTGGCAAATACATGTTAGAGGAGCAGGGACCACGCTCATCAAAATCCATCATTGGGCTACCTTGGGCTCTCCGCAGTAGCCGAGCTTAACATGATTCTCCACTGCAGCTGCCTCTTTGAAGCGGATCCGTGAAGTAGAAATTTGGAGACGTAAGCTGACGTGGAAATCTATCCCCATCCTTAGCAGGGAGGTGCTGGTCATGTGACCCGATGTTGAAATTGACAAGCTGCGAGCGAGTCCGGTTTTTTTTTTTTTTTCCCTTTCCTTTTTTCCCCCCCTCCCTCCCCGGCTTCCTTTCTTTGTAGCCACCTCAGGGGAAGCAACAGATCGTCACTCGGTGTTCTCACCGAAAGCACGTAATCGCCGGTGTAACTCATGTTGGCTGGGGGGCCTCCCGGCGCGCGGCGAGGCTGGGTGCTACCCCGTGCCAATTGCTTGTGCTCAGCTGCACGGTGCTGGCCCTTGAGTGCGCCGAGGGCGGTGAGAGAGCTCAACTGCCACCCACCTCTCCCCGGGTGAGGGATGCCACAGGCTGGGGGTGGCCGGGTGGGAGCTCGTCGCTGCGTGGCCCGTGCGTGGTCTTGGAATCTATCTGCCTGGAGGCTCGCGTTCGCACCTCCTTCTGCGCTGTCCCCCTCCCACAGGCTTGCTCTGGGAACCACCTCTGCCTCCGATCCTGGCTGGACCCCCTTCGGGGCCAGGGTTCGCAGCCGTGGATGTGACTGCCTCGTGGCTTGCCCGATTTGCACGGTGACTTGATTACACGCTCGCATTCATGGTCACTTCCGAAGCGCTTTAGTGCCTTCCGTCCCTAAACCGCCAACAACCAGGGCGGCTTCCCCCGCGGTTTGTCAGGGATCCGCAGGTCCCGGAAGGGCCTTCGTCTCACCCGGGATCCACCTCCCTTTCATTCTCCCTGCCGGCCTCCTCACCCACACGCCCTGCCCTTGGAGAAACCCTCTCCTTCTCGCCGTCTGCCGGGGTTCGGAGGGACTCAACAGAGCCAGAGGCGCGGGGGCTGCGCCGCTGCTCACTGATCCGCCTGCTGGGTCTTCCGGAGCTGAAGACTCGGGAAACCATGCGGTTGAGGCGAGCCTTGGGCGGCTTTACAGGCGCTGACATCCGAGGAGACTACTCCTGGGTATGCTGCACCTTCCCGGAGCCCACATTTGAGCTCCAGAGCTGCAGGGAGAGTGGGGGTCAGTGAGCAAGGGGCGAGGGCCCGGGGGCCGTGGCTGAGAAAGAGGTAACGCGCCTCCTTTCCTCTGCAAAGCTTGAGGGCCTGGGACGTGCAGGGCAAAAACTCAAAAGGACCAAGGCCTTTCCTGCTACTCATCCCACGGAAGGGACACAATGCCAAAGAAAAGCGATGTCCTTCCGAAACTCCCAGCACCTTGGATGAAAAGAACGCTTTGAAAAGGCTAGGTCTGAACTAAAGATACAGAGGTCATGGCGGCTAGGATGAGTCTAGGTTTCTTGGGAAGAGGAAAGACAGAAACTTGAGATGGTGAAAACTGCTTGCCATCCTTCAGGACTGAATGAACAATATTTGGGAGAAGCAGAAGAGGAGGGCATAGAGCAGCCAGGCAGGGCTAGGAGCGGGGAGGGGCCCAGCTCTGAGGCCTCCCCACACCTATCTTCTTGGAAGGAACTGGATGCCGCTGAAGGAAAGTTGAAAAATGAAAAAGGATAACCTTTTCCCTTTCCCCATCCAGGAAATAGCTGAAGGTATTTATATATCTTGGGGAGATTTAGAGTATAAATTCTAAGATCTTTGGTATTTAAGTGTCAACATCGATTTATTTATTTATTGCTGAGCTGACTGTAACTGACTCAATAACAAATCTAATCATGTATTGCACTGGAAAAGAAATTTCTCATTATGTATTTTCTCCAAATGATGGCCCACCATTGCATTTGAATACCCGCTGTAAATATCAATAATATCGGGTAATTACTCTGTAGTGGAGTAAACTAATTTATTAGCATTCATGTTTATGTGGCTCCTACCCCTCTCCATTACAGGGGTTGAATATCACAAATCAAACTACTGGGACACATTGGTTTAATGAACTCTTTATTCAGGATTTGCTGCAAGAACTTCCATGCCCCTTGAATCCCTGAGAGCTGAACTTAAAATTATTTGTGCATCTTCAGCTTGACATATTTGTCCACAGTGGCTTGTGCAGAGGGCAGTATCGGTGTGAGTGAGAAGGTCTGGTGGGAAAGAAGGTCGTTTGGAAAGGGTAGCTTGAGACCTCCTAAATCTGGGAATCACAGTTGCAGGATTGCTCTACAGCAAAAAAAAGAAAAGAAACCTTCTATTTCCAGCGGTGACCAACAAGGTAAAATATTTATTTCTCTACAGCATCTCTTTCTTGAAGACTGAATATAAAAGGGAGAAGGAGAGGTTTTCAAGCAGTAGTATTTAAGTCATTCCCAGGCTGATTTTGGCTCTTTCCAACTCTCTCCCAGCAGCCCACCCAGTCCCCGCCACCCCGACCCTCGAACAAAAGGAATGCTTGAGGGGTTTCAGTGACTTTGCCATAACAAAGGCGCCACCACTGCGGGGCTTGCCCCGCCCCTGGGTGAAGGCAAACAAATTCTTGCACTTGTATTAGGGCTTTTAAGACTATAATTGAGCCCGGGGGCGTCTAGGAGAACCGAAAACAGTTCTAGACAGACCTGGGGTTTTATAGCAGTGTTGGCAGTCAACTTCAGCTTGTGCCTGAGCAGACCGGCTGCGGTGGCCCGCCAGCGGGGGGACGCCAGGCTATCAACCCTGGCTGCACACAGCCCCTCTCCCAATTAGATCAGTTTTCCCCTTGATGCCAGGGAGAGGGGGGTCACTGCAGAAAGGTCGGTATAGGGATCTTCTCTTCCTCAGAACCAGTGCCTCCCACTTTCTTGAGAGCCGAGCTGAGAGGGTGCTGGTCAGTCTGGATCCCATAGGTGTCTGCAGGAGACAAAGGCGAATTCCCAGGGAGAGGCGGGGGGGTAGGGAAGGTGCTCTGGGAGCTGCTGGCAGAACTGAAACGGGGTGCGGGTAGGGTCCTGCAGCATGGAAGGGGGCAAGTGGGGGCGCTGCCGTGAAGATAGTGAGAATAAAAGCTTTTGATGCCAGAAGAAGGGAAACTGCCTGGGGCGGTGAACGCTTTTTAGTTCTGCAGCAGGGACAGGAGGGGTGCTCAGATTCCCAATGCTGCCCACAGTTCCCAGCTTTGCCTTCTTCTCCCCCTCTGGCCTGGAATATACTCATGCTGTGAATGTTTTTTGGGGGAGGTATTCGGAGGTGGGCGCAGCTCTGAGGATCAGACCAAATCTTGGGGAGGCAGAGCTTTGGGTCCTTGGTTTTAACTTTGCTTTGAGCCTAATTGACTCTTCCACTTTGCAGGAGGCCCAGCAGCCAAGTTGAGCCCACCCGGCTCAAGAGAACACCCGATGGGGTATAAGTCCGCCCTGGAAGGCCAAGTGCGAGTTGTATTTTTTTTTTTTTTGGTTTGAGGAGTTCAAGATAGACATGACTGTGACATTGGACCTGGAGACTGATTTCCCACGAGCTGTTCTTTCTCAGAAGCTCCACAGTGCAGGACCATCTCCAGAAAACACTCTTCAGCGTGTATTTCCTTTTATCGTCAACCCGGAGCCCCTCGGCAGCTAATGCGAGAGACCAAAAATGTTTTGGAGGAAGAAAAACAAAGGCAGGAAGTGGCGGCAGCCTGACGGTGCGTGTGTGTCTGCGGAGAAGGGAGGGAGCCATTTCAATCTCTTCTTGTTTTTCCAAACTTCAAGGTCTAGGCAGCCCTAGCAGGGCCGGCCCGTTGCTCCCAGTGCAGCGTTTGGAGATGGCCACCCGGACAGGAGAAGGCTGGTGCCCGAGCCAGCCTCCTCAGGCGGAAACGGCTAACGAGGCGATTTGCTCAGCAGAGCAGACCAAGTCTTTCCAAACTTCATTTGATTTGGCCTTAAAAGTCAGGGGTTGGGGGATTCTGCAATGCCTCCCAGACCTTCCTCGGCAGGCGGGCTGAGTGCGCCTTGCCGGGGATTCCTGAGCTCTGCACTCCACTCCACGCCTCTTCCCAGGCGGGATATGGGAATAAAGTGTGTCCAGGTGCATCTACCCAGCACTGCCGCCTCCCCCTTTTTCTTGCAGCCAAGGGGTCTGGGAAGCAGCCGGAGGGTGCCTGTTGGCAGTGCCCAGGCAGGGTAACCTTGGCATGGTCAGTGCGTACCAGGGCAAAGTGAGCCTTTTCACCGGAGTTATCCTATGTGTGCATGTGTGTTGCGGGGGGGGGCGCGGAGAGTCATTTCCAGCATAGTCATTCAAGGGATATGAGCAGAAAGGACCGTCACTTGATAGGCAGCCAAACAACTGTTCACTCCAAGGGAGGATGGAACTGGGGGGCAGGGAGTACCTCCAGACTCTGGGCTTCTCATCCCTAACTGATCATGCTCCTAAGTTGCCTTCTTCTCTCTTTGGGGCTGACATGGACTCTGGCAGCGGCTCATTGTCCCTGAATCTGAGAATGCAAAGTCTCAGCGCCTGCACTTGCAGCCCTCAGACTGCTCAGTGCATAACCCTTAACGTGAATGCCAACAGCAGGCTGCCCGCTCACTCCATTTTCTCTCTAACCATCATCTGTCTCTATTTCCCTGCGGCTTCTGCTTGCCAGTCACCTGCCCTGCCCCTTTCCAGCCAAGTCTCCCTTTCTGTGGCCTCTTGCCTCTTCTGATACTTACCCTACGCTGAACCAGAGCTGAGGTGCCACCCCTGGAGGGCACTCGGCTCGGAAGACACAGTTTCTCTGGAAGCTGGTTAGGTTCCTGACTCTTCTCCCAGTTCAGGCCTCCACCAGGGGTCTGAACTGGACCTCTCACCTCCTTCTTCTGAACAGTCTATTCCAAGGCCCTACCAGGCTCTTTTTCTCTCCCTCCCTCTCTCATCAACAATCCCTTCTCTTCTTGGAACTCAGCTCCTGCTTTTCTAGGCCTGGCAATCTTGGATAGTAACTGGCCTGGGAGTTGGCAAGGCCCACCTGACAGACCAAAATTCACTCCCAAAGATCTTTGGTTGTTTGTGGATCACATAAGTTACCTTTTTTTTTTTTTTTTCATGCTGATCTGAGCCCCTACCTTCCTCTGTTCCCTAATGTCACACCTGTTTCTAAAAAACCATAGCAAAGACTGTGGCAACCCTTCACACTGCACACAGGTGCAAGAGCCAGCTGGAGAACCCAGGATGAAAATGGCTATCAAGCCCTTCACAGGGTTGGAAGCCAGGTCCCCATTTGGGGGCTTTCTGTGTCCAAGTAGGAGATACCCTAGAGGTACATCTGTCTTCCTTGGTAAAGCCCAGGAGATCTCCTAGAATTTGTTCTTAGGAAATAGTCTATTGGCAGATCATGGCCAACTTATCACATTTCAAGACACTCTCTAGAAGAGACACTGAGGCTTCAATAAAATATCAAGAGACCTCCTTCTATCACTAAGGATGCTGGGGTTAATTTATCTCCTCGGCTGGGAGAGGCACCTGTTCCCCCCTCCCCCAAGCTCCTCCTCCCTTCCCTAAAGCACAGGAACAGGTAATGCCTTGAACTTGAACTTACAGTTGACTCTTTTCTGACTCAGTTTAAATCTCCAAGGTCCTTAAACATCTGAAGAAGTCCACATCCTTCCCGTGGCTACTGAGGCATCGGGTTTAGCAGAGGGTCTCAGACACCCAAGCAATCTGGTTACTATTTAGTGTGTCCCAAAGTGATGGGAGAAAGAGAGTTACTTCCTTTGAGAAGAACTATTTTTATTTTTATTGTTGTGGACTCATTAAATATTTTTCCCCCTACTGAGTGGGAACAGATGAGGGGGTGGGGGCTGAAGGGCAAAGCCCTGGTTCCCAGTGTCTGCCTTCCATTCTCCCTGCAACTTCACCCCAAACGGAGTTTCCCCAGCCAAGTGTATCTGTAATAAAGAGGACAAAAGGCAGAGGGCAGCCCGACCCAAAGGCCAGCTCTGGTCCTGGGGTGGGGGTGGGGGCGTGTCTTAGTCTTGATCGCTGTGGCTCACAGGAAGCTCCTATACCCCAAGCTTCAGCTACCACTGAGGGCAGTTCCCCCAGGCTCCTCTGGTTCTGCTGCTGCTGCTGCTAAGTCACTTCAGTCATGTCTGACTGTGTGACCCCATAGACGGAAGCCCTCTGGTTCTACTCAGCCTGAATCCATGGCTCACATTCCAGGCTGGAGAAGAGCTAGCTCCTGCCTCCTCAAACCCTGCCCTAGGAGTCTCCCACATGGGCCCTAATACTCAGTTCTGTGATGGTACCTATTCACGGACAATCCTTCTGCCTACTACTATCCCCTGAAGACCCTGCTCCACACCTGCAGCCCTAGGGATAAAGCCCTACTTTTCGATATGCTGTGAAAAAAAGACAAAATCAGTCATTTACAGGGCCTCTTTGATTCATCTGGAGCAATAAACTCAGAAGAGGACCAGATTTAAGCGATTGACCACTAGGCCTGAAGTCATGACCTGCTGCAAGCAGGCAATGTGCAGAGGGAAGGGACCCCCACCCCTCCTCAGCACAGTGAAGGGATTGTGGGGTGGGGTGGGGCTGGGAGTCAGAGAGTTTTACCTTTGGCAGAGTGCACCTCACTTCGTGGCCCATATTTTAGGCAGGAGAAGGAGCACATGCAAGTTTTCACCAAAGGCCTGCCATGCACTGAGGGAGCAGACCTGGACTCAGGGACCTCAGGAGAAGCTCCTAGCAGGTTCCTTGCTTCCCCATCGTATTCTACGCCCACCTGGCCTGGTGGCCCCTACCAGGTCCCTGTCTCTCCCAGAGCTCAGAACTCAGATCCAGCCGCATCCACTCTACTGATCTCGCAGGTTTTGCCTCTCACCCCGGCTAGGCCTCCGCGGGCTCAGTTCTTCCGGACTCGATGGGAACATAGCCTGGGCCACCTCTGGCAGCGGGAACTCCGCTTCAGTATGGCTGGAGGCGAAGGAGTCGGTCACCAGGAAAGGGCTGCCTCCAATCCGTGATCTCCGGTTATCAGAACCCGCTTGCAGCCGGCCGGTTGCGTGTCCTGTGCTTTCTCGCGGCGACCGGCCCTGGGCGTGGAGACGGCGGTGGCGCAGAGGACCTGACCTTTATGGCGCGAGAGGAGAGCGCTCTATAAGCTGCCAGGAGGGGGGTTCTGAGGTTTCCAACCTCTCCCACCCAATAGCAGCCCAGACACCCACGCATGCCCCTCAACCCGGTTTCCCCCTCCGTTTCGTGCATTGTCCGCAGACCGGCAGCCAGAACAAAGCCCACAGCAGTGGTCTCTCCATCGCCTTCGCGAGCTCTTGTCCCTACCTCGTCTGCGCCAAAAGGCTCGGAGCTTAAGTGGAGCGGTCTGAGTCCACCCCCCGCCTCCCACCCCAGCGCCCTCTTCTCTCCCTTAGCCCCAGCCGCCCTCAGCCAGAGCCAGGGTACTACTCTGCATGCCAGTCGGGCCCCTGCCCGTGCCAGCCTCCCATGCGCCCCGTCCTGGCCTCGGACTGCGGGCGGCCCCAGGCCTACAGCCGAGTCCAGTGCGGGCGAGGCGCGGGGCACAGCGAGGCCGAGCCTGCTTTCCGGTCCCGGGGCGGGAGACCCGAATTGGGCCGCCTGGGTCTGCTACGTGCCCGGCTCACTCTGGGTTCCCTCGGATCCCAGCCCACCCATCAGGCCGGGGCTCAGAAAGCGGAAGTATTTGGTGGAGAAAAACACGGTTTCTTTTCAGCCCGTCTCAGAACCCCTTTTAGAGCAAATGCTCCTGTCAAGTTTTATTTCCCGTTGCAAACCACCTTCCACGCTGCCAAGAATTAAGACCGGGAGAGATTAAATACCCGATTCTTCTCGTGGGGAGGGAGGGGCGGGAGCGGAGAAGAGGAACCCGCACCAAGACTTTCGTTGGACTCGGTTCGTCCGCATCAAATAATGCCGGGCGAGACCCGCGAAGGCCCGCGCGGGCGGCGGTGACGTCAGCCTGCAGCTGCGGGGCGCCGCGCGGGCCTGGGGGGCCTGGGCCTTGGCCTCTGCTGGCGGCCCGCTGCACGCCCCCTCCGGCCACTGGCCGTCCGGGCGAGGCAGGCTCTCTAAAGCTTTGCGCCTCCATTTTGAGAGAGTGTGCCTAGCGACGCGCGGAGGATTCTGAGCCTCCTCGGCCCACGAGGGGCGCGGCACGGGTGGCTTCCCGGGTCCGCTGCAGCGCCTCTCCCGCGCGTCCTCGGTCCCTGCACCGAGGGAGGGGTGGGGGGCGGCCCCCGCGCCGCTGCGCGACTGCCCGCCGAGGTTCGCACATCTCCAAGGCCTCGCTGCGATGACCGCTTCCCGGCGAATCCAGCTCTTCGGCGGCGCGACGGAGCCAGGCAGAAATGAAATCAACTGTGGCGAGGTCTTGGCTGCTTCCACGGAGTTTTTCTGTCCAGCCTCTTTTTTTTTTTTTACTTTCCTTGAAAATCAAATTAAAAATAGCAAACACCTTTCAGACATTGGTCGGGCGCTAGGTAGATGCTCTAGGATTGAAGCAGACGATCAGCAAGTGGGTATTTTCATAAAGAATGAAGCCGGCTGTTATTTACACGGCGGCCTGGCGGATGAAACCCTAATTATTGTGTGCGTGTCCTAAGCCGAAGCATAAATCTCCCCAGGCCTCTTGGATAACGTTACATCTCTGCTTATGAAAAATGGGATGTGAGCAACTCGCTGCACATTTCTCTGATTCTCCAGGTCTTGGGCTGCTGACACGCATTCGATCAACTTTAAAGGAATGCGCATAAATCAGCGAGCCCCTAGCGTCTCCTCCATAGAAGTTCGCAAATCCGGAAGGGCGCCTCTGAACCCACCCGGTCTGGGGCTTAGCAGTCCCGGGAAGGCTCCGTCTCCGCTACGAAAGAAACTCGGGAATTCGCAGACGGGAGCGAGAACCCGCATCCTCAACAAACCCTCCAAACACACTCAGCAGGATGTAATCCACACATATATTATACGGTGAAATGTGTCATTAGCTACCCGAATACATATGTTAT
Source organism: Moschus berezovskii (assembly GCF_049115385.1). Lineage (NCBI taxonomy): Eukaryota > Metazoa > Chordata > Mammalia > Artiodactyla > Moschidae > Moschus > Moschus berezovskii. Next base: position 77,964,288 of record NC_142462.1, on the reverse strand, counting down.
CATCCTCAGCTGAATTTCGCTGCCTCGTGAAGTTTTAAGAAAATATCTCAAAATAGGTTGAATTTTTAAAAAGAATAATTTTCTCACCCTTTCTTGAACATTTTAGTTTTCTGTTAAAAAATAAAAAGCACCGTTTAAATAGATGGCTCAAGCTCTGTATCAAGCATAAGTAGTAGTGAAATGCAAAGTGACATTTTACAATCATCCACTTAAAATACCTTAATAAATTTGACACTATTAAGAGCAGATGGAAAGAGTAGTTTTTTTAAGTCCCATATTTACAATTTTAAAAAATGGTAACATGACGGGCCATTACAGGATTAAAAATCATTGTTAATTTGATAGATGGAAATGGTGTCTAGTTGTTTCCATATTATAATTTCTTACTCTGAAAGTAGTATCCCTTTTGGGGAAAAAAATATACCTGAATCAGGGATTCAACACTATCCCAGTGTCTGGCATTATTATTCCTATATGGTGGCTGGCATCCTCCTGGATGTCTGTTTTCTAAAGGTTTAGATTAATTGCTATTTGGGTATTAGGGAACCATTACACTCCATCCTTACTTCAGGTTATTTGGTAAATCCATGAGAATTTTAAGTAAAAGGTAAAATCAACATTATCAATAACTGTTTCAGAAGAGAGAGGAAGAGAAAAAAAAAAAAAAACAATCCCTGAAATACCTTGTCATTAATTTCAAAAACTGAAGAAAAAAAAGAAAACTACTTTACCCAGAGTTCCTGCAGTGGCGATGGCTTGTGAAAAGGGTGGTATTCCTGCTGCAGAGCTGCTGTTGGCCTTCTTCCTAGGCCTGAGGCTCAGAATATTTCTTACATCTAAAGAAAAATATCCCCCATCAACAGAAGAGTCCCCTTTGGAGCTGTTCGTAAACACACAGTTTGATCCAGCTTTGAGGGGATTTTCCACCACTTTAAACATTTTGCGAGAAAGTTGTTACTTTGGCTTGGTGGCAGCTCATTTAGAAACAGAGTGCTGTAGAACAAGATGTGGGGAGGTTGATTTGAAGCACCATTTTCATTTGTTTCCACAAGTGGAGTGAAAATCCTCAGGGCAGCAAAACTTGATTGCACTTCACGAGACCATTCCATGTGTACGTTTCAAGACCATGCTGTTTTTAGACAGCTTTAGAGATTCTTTCTACAATTCTCCATCTATAAAGGAGTTCTAAGTCTTCAGGTTGGAGAGGTTTCTGTCAGCGTCAGCCAAGTTTGTAATCAACTGATAATATTTTCCATAAAATGATGAATAAGATTACCCAGTTCACAATTACTTTCATCTTAACATAAAGATAAAATTCACCTCATCTTAAAATTTTGCATCCTAAAGATCTTGGTTCCACCAACATTTCAATGCATATATGCGTAGCATAGCATGTTTTTGACAAAAATTCATCACCTTATGTGTATATTAAATATAGAAACATACATATGTATTAGTTATGACTCTAAACACAGCATCCAATGTGTCATTAGGGGTCAATAAGTAGTAGATATGATTGTTATTGCCCGTATAGTTTTGATGGTGGTTGTTAATATTAAATGTATATATTTCTTCCATAAATCAAATGGCAGCTTAGAAAACATCAGTATAAGATTGCACACCACCCAGGCGCAGCACTCGACTCGGAGCTATCCAGGATAACTCTCCTTCTGCATCCATATTATGGTCATTTTATAGATATGAGATCTTTAAGCTCTCCATACTGACCTCTTAAGAGGTGAGTTTCTTTGAATTTCTGAAATGTAACTCTAGAGCTCTAGAGTTAGCAAGGCATCTGAAACTTTTTATTTACCGTATAGATCCCTTACAGCTCTAGTTAGGATGGTAGACCACCTTGGAGGGCGAGGGCCAAGAAAGAAAGGTTATTTAAGAACACCTCTTAGACTGTAACAAAAATGTACAGCTTTAAAGCAGATCTGCAGAAATCTGATGCAGAGGAAGCTGCTATGCATACAAATCAAATTTGGCCATTAAAGAAAAGGAGCAAAACTTCATGTAAGGTACATTTTGGACCTCAACACTCAAATCATCTTAAATTACACCATCTTGGGTCATCAGTAATTAACGATACTCTATCTGTACAGATTCTACAAATATATATACAAGCACACACAAGCACTAATATGCAAATGTATACATGTATACACATATGATATATATTCACATATATACAGGCACATGTATAACTTACATATATTCAAATTTGCTCCATCTGGTGCCAAAGAGATGAGTACTAAATCTCTAAAACAAGGAGTCAAGGAGGTAAGACCTTTTGATTCCCTTGAAGCTGAAGAATTACAAGGAAGCTTGTCAACGCGAGGTGGCGCCCTTGATCTACTAATCCAGCTGAGGCCAATTCATGAGCTGTCAAAAGTCAAGGTCACAAATTGTCTTTTTTCATCAAGGTCAAGGTTTAAGGCCTTTCCTAGTCCTGTCATTTCAACAAATATCAAAACCTGCCTTTTCAGACACATGCAGACCCAACAGCAGATTTTAAAATACGACAGCCTGGGCATCGCTGATACTAAACAACTGGTTTTCATTTTCCACAGGGAGCCTGGGAATTTATACCATCTCCTCCTCCTTTCTTTTCTCTCCTTTTCAGAATACCTGACACTTTAACCTTCTTAAAGCACTTATCTAAATTTTTAGGATTTTAGTTGTGAGGGATTTCTCCCTTTGCTTAAAAAATTTGTAGCAAAAAAAAAAAAGCTGAATAATAATAGAAAAGAATGGTCCTTGGTTTGTATAGGACAAACCACTGGCTCCTTTTCTTTCTGTGAAGTGCATGTATAGCACAGGAAAATAATGACTATTTCCTTCAGATTTTAATGACAGTGTCTATTTTATTAACATAATTAATACCACTATATCAACTATCTACAGGTCTAAGGTTTTTAAAAAAAAAACTATTACTTTTAGTAGAAATATTTGAAAAGCAGGTGCACAAATACATTTTCACAGTGTGCTGAATGTCTTTATTTACAAGATAGCATTTTATAGTGAATATGAACAAAATGAATGTGCTGGTTGAAATAACTGCTTGATTAAAGATGTGCTGTGAAGATGAACCCCTAAGCTTTCTAATGCAGTCTCATAACACAATAAACAAGGAAAAAAATACTAATCCCTTAACAGATCAAAAATATAGAATGTAAACTTCTAAATGTTTTAGGGGAATGGATTTCCATTTTGAGTTTTCTAAAAATAAAAAAAGAAAATTATTTCTCTAGCCAATGTTTAGTAAATATTGGGAAATATCAATTTATGTTAAAAATTAATTGTATTCAAACCAAAGGCCACCATGTTAGGGTGGGACCTCTCAGAAGATCTGACATAAAGTGAATTCTGTGGATTATCTGATGCTTTAAATATTTTTAAACATATCAAATCATTTGAAAAGTAGATTATATTGGGGCAGAAAATATTGTCCAAATGCCACAAAAAAAAAAACTTGTCATAAGCAATTAAAAATTATTATCAGAAGGACATTCCCAACCCGGGGTTCTCCTATGGCCTCAAAGGCTCACTCCGATGGTTGTATTTACTCCCAAGACAAACGATCCTCCTCGGAAGAGCTTTCTCTCCCTTTGCCCCTTCATAGTAAATAGTCCAAGATCATTATTTCAGTACCTTCTCCTTTCCTTTCTAAATCTATACATGATGTGTTTTGCAGAATACACAACAACGGTAGAAATTTCACTAAGATTTACCTGAGCAGTCACTTAACATGCAAAGGGGATGGTAATGGTGACCCAGAAGACAAGCAAATGTTTACAACAGCCTCTTGCATTTGTAACCAACTTTCCGATCATTGATCATTATCACATAACATAGTGTCCTAAAATATAACGGTCACATAAATACTTACAAGATTTCAGTAAAAGGGTAAACTTATCTGAAATTGCGTATTAGGGGGGCTGATATTTGACTCTAGAGTTTGTCATTTAATGGTCTGTCGGAGTTGGCGGGAGAACTGGCAGTCTTTACCATTTCTTAAAGTTTTAAAAGAGTTGTAGATTCCACAGGAGAAAGAGATCCCCCTTAGAAAAGCAAAATGCCAGTGGCTCTCTCTTTCTCTTTCCCATTCTTCCATTATTATTAGCATTATAACCATTATCTGGGCAAAGCAACGAGTTCTGAAGCATTTCTTCAAGTTGCCCTCTAGCTCCACTTTTAATCCATTAACTAGTGGTCTTGAGTTTGTTGATAACTTTTTTCTCTTTGACCCTCCTGTTTTGGAACCAGATTGTAACCTGTCGCTCCGAGAGATTCGTCGTGGCTGATATCCGCCTCCGTTTGTCCTTGGTAATGAATTTGTTTGTAGCGTATTCCCGTTCGAGTTCTTTTAATTGCACCTTGGTGTAAGGGACGCGCTTCTTTCTCCCCCGCCTGTAGGAGCTGGCGTCTGAGGGATGCGAGACCACGTCTGGAAGATAGGGAAGAAGGCAAGTTATAGAGGGATCAGATCCAGGCCAGGACACAGGCGACAGCTCTCTCTGAGCCACCGCCTTGCAGTGCCCGGCTGCCCTTTGCCACCCGCTGTACAATCCAGCCCTTCAGCCAAAACCTGGAGGGTCAGCGGGGAGGGTGGGGAGTTCTGCACTGAAATGAAATGCCGAGATCCAATGACTACCCCAGCCTGGGCCACTCTGCCCGCACAGCGGCGGAGCTTCTCTTGATCTTCTGGCCCAGCGGCTCAAATCTTAGCCTCCAGGCTCAGGGGACAACACTTCCATTCCTGATTTCTTTCTATATCGCCAAAGCCCCAACACTTGATGCTTCTACACTGAAGACATTTTTGACAGAATGAATACGGGCAATTTGATAAACCATTTCCAGGTCAATTTCCCATCCTTAAAGTCCATGTCAGGGGCTGGCGAGGGTGGAGCGCAGAGGGCGAAGGAAGCCAGCGAGGGTCCGCACGAGCTTCTTCCCAGTCATCCCTCACCCAGGGAGAGCCAGGACCAGCCCAGCTCCAGGGCAGTGAGGGCTGCGCCAGCCTGCTAGGGTCGGGCTCCCAGGGGTGCAGCACCACTAGGACAGGCCAGGGAGAGAGCAGAGGGGCACGAGGGTGACCCAGGAGCGAGCGGAGGAGAAGCTGGGGCGGAACCGCAGGACCGGGGCTGAGAGGGGGGCGCCATTTACCGGGCAGAGTGGACTTCCAGAGGTGGGGAGGCTGCGCCTGCTCTTTGGGGCAGTACATTTGGCCGTTCCAGCCGTTGGGCAGCGCCCAGGGCTGGTAGCTTTCCATGGGAAGACCCAGGGGCTCGTGGCGCGACTCGCCGGGGCCCCCGAGGCCCGGCACCACCGGCATATCCAGGTAGCCAGGCACGGGCTGGTGGTGGTGGTAAGGCCCGGGTGCGTAGCCCTGGTGGTAGAAGGCGAACTCCTTAGCGCGGGAGCTGAACTCCTCGGCCGCGGGGCCGGCGGTGTCCATGTACTTGTCCGCGAAGGCAGCGGCGGCGGCGGCCGAGGCGGGCTGCGCGCACGACTTGATGGCGTTGGGGTGCGGGCCCATGCGCGCGCAAGGATAGTAGCCGCTGCCGAAATAGCCGTAGGGCAGCGCTGCGGGCCCCGACGAGCTCTGCGCCGCCGCCGAGCAGGGACTACACTGCTTGGCGGCCTCGGCGCCTGCTGGGCCCGCGGGGCCCGGTCCTCCTGAGGACGACGCCGCCGCCGCCGCCGCTGCAGCGGCGGCGGCGGCGGCAGCGGCGGCGGCGGCCGACGGGGGCGCCTCCCCGGGCGCGCTGCTGTAGGCGGCCGCGGCGCCGGGCGCCAGGGGCGCCGGGTGCGCCATCAGGTTGCGGCACTGGTTGGCCGCGGCCGCCGCCGCCGCCGCGGCCGCCGCCGCCACCGAGAAGTTGCCCCCCGCGGCCGCAGCCGCCGGGTGGGGGAAGCCCCCGCCCCCGGCCCCAGCCGCTGCCGCCGCTGCCGCCGCCGCCGCCGCCGCCGCCGCCCCTTCCATGTTCTTGTTGAGCTCGTCGGCCACCAGGCCGCCGCCGTTGTCGTAGAGAAACATGACGGTGGGCTCGATCCAGCGGGGGTGGAGGAGCACGGAGGCTGTCATAGCACGAGCCGCATGGAGAAGACCCCAGTGGCGCTGTTTTAAAAAGCCCCCAAGAAGTGAAGAGCGCGCGGCGCGGGGCCGGGGCCCGAGCGAGGGGGGCGGATCGCGCCCCGCGGGGTCGCGCCAGGCGGCCGCCCATTGGCCCGGCCCCCCCTTCCTCCCGCTCCGCCCACGGCGTATGCAAAGCGGGCGGCTCCAAGCCCGGCTCTGCCCCGTACACTCGCCGTCCCCACCGCCGCCCGCGCCGTCCCCAGCGCCAGCGCCCGCCGCGCGGCCGCGCACCATTCACCCAGGGGAGAGACGGGGGGTGCGGTAGGGTGGGGGCGGAGGACCTGGCGGGCGGGGAGGGGAGGCAACGGCGACCTCCTCGCAGATCGCTTTCCCTTCGCCTCTCCCAGTGGGGCTCGGAGCGGCGCACGGCGGGGAGGGGATGGGGCGAGATGTTGGGTGACGACCTGAGGCGGTGGGGACAAGTCAGGTAAACCTGTGGGCATCTGGGGACGGTAAAGTAGCGCGGCGCAGACCTGGCTGGGTGTTTCCTGGGGCCTCTGTCGCCGTTTTCCTTACAGGTATCCGCGCCCCTTTCTGCAGCGAGACGCCTGCACCGACACTTGCGTTTTCGGCTGTCGGCTTCGACAGCGTCGCGATTTGGCTGTCTTTCCGGGGAGCCGTGGCGGGGTGTTTGCGGATGCGCCTGGCTCATGAGTCCCAGGACATTCCACTGGAAAGCTCGGACTGCATGTAGAAGCTTTCTCCGCTTCTCTGTCCATAGTGTTGGTGGGCAATCTCCTAGACTCGCCTTTAGGCCCATAGACTCAGGACGACCCATCACAATCACACACGGACACAAGCGCATACACAATCAAGTGTACTCTGGTGTCACACTCACACGTTTATATACAGACTTTGTTCGTCACTTTGTCCCAGTAGCAACTCTTCTTCCTCCAGAAGCTTTGAGATGGAGAGAGCGATTTCTGGGCATCGTTTTTCAGTGATCCCTTGTCTCCAGCCAGTCTGGCCTGTCTTGGAAGGAGTTTAAGAGGAACAGGCCCCAGCTGGGTGCTGAGTTGGGACTCCCTTCTGGGGTTTAATGAGGCTTCACAAAGCCTGGGCCAGAGCTGACTCTCCAGGCACCTGGGCACTCTCTATCACACTCTGTTTGGGGACAAGAGAAAGAGACTCTTTGGGGACATTTCACATCTCCCTCCCCACCTTCCCCAGGTAGGACTGGGGAAGAGCACTGTCTCTGGCCGGCAGAGAGGATGCCTGGCCCTCCTCTGTCCATGAACCAGCTCAAGAAGCCTTTTGCCCTCTGTGCCTGGAAAATGCAGCCCTTTCCTGAGAGCACGGTGGGGTTTTGATGCTGGAAAAGCCAAGTGGCCGCCACATTTTGGTGAGGGATTCTGGGGTCCTGTGCCTTTGGGATCATATACTTCCATCTCCGATTGTGGATGTTGTGAGTTGCTCAGATGCCCAGAAAGGGGACTTGCGTTCAAAGTGAAAGTGGGTGCATTCCATCGGGACATCAGGGTTGGGAAGAGTGCTGGACTCCCATCCCAGGCAGACTGGTGAGCAGCCAGGCTTGGACCTGCCTCCTGTCTCAGCTTGCAGACTCAGCCCTAAGCTCAAGGCACTGTGAACATCCCCATCCCAGTCTGCTCTCTAAGGTTTCTGGTCTTCTTGAAGTGTCTGAACCAAGGAGGCTGAGCTCCGGCTTTTATCCACCCTGATCCCGGGTTTGTCCGGACCAATGTAAGTGTTGCCCGATAAAACCTTCTATGACTGCCCCCTCCCTGCCATACACATACCCAGTGTGCCCTTTCGCTCCTGCCTTTTTAGTAGCTCCGGGTAAATATTGATTTGCCCCCAGTTTACCTCCTCCCTGACTTGGCCATTTGCAGCCTAAAGAACCAGCCCCTGTAGGGACTTGATTTTTGTGTTACTTTCCGGCCTGTTCACCCCCCTTCCTTCCTCCAAGTGGCATTGTAAAACTCATGATGACAAAGAGACAGGGTAGGGTTTGAGGCCCCAGTTCCCAAGGACTTGAGGGCTGTTTTACATACAGGTCAGACACGGCTGGAGGCCAAGGTCAAGTTGAACGATCCAGTCTAGCCATGATGAGAACTGCCCTGCAACTCTTGAGACTCCGGCAGCTTCTAAAGGAATACCGCCCACCTCCCCTCACTCCTGATTCCTTTTTCCTTTAGAATTCCTCCTGTTTCTGGCTCCGTTTGGTTACCCAGCTTTTTTTTCACTGCCTTCTCGGAGTTTTGGGGGCAGTGTTTACAGACTCTTCTTCTCTGCCTCCGCCCTGCTCTTTGCCTGAGCTTCGTGCCTCTTCTGTTTTCTAGCCAGACCCAGAAAAACGAAAACACTGCTCCGAGAGCCCCCACCAGCCGGCGCCTGTGCCAGTTCACCTCTGGCCATGGCATGGCACGGCTGCCTGCCGGTGCACACCGCGGCCAAGGCCAGCTCCACATTCTTCCCTCACTCTCCCCACTTCGTCGGAGACCAAGCCCTGAATGCAGAGGAAGGGCCCCAGCTCCACAGACTGCCAAAGCCAACTGGGTCCCTCCTCACCAAAAATGGTGAGACGAGATTTCATTTTGTCTGCTGAGGAGCCCTAAGCAGGTTTGTCTGGGAGGGACAGCACTGAGGGGAAGACTTTGGGTTGCATCTTGAATTAGGTTTTGCTACCCAAGCTTGCTGACCCCTCTAAGGAAGGGCTTCAGGCAGGCCTGAATTATTTATTGCGCTTTGAGGTGGATCTTTAGTGATCAGTTTATGGGGATGTTTTCTTATTCTAAATATCTGTATCAACTTTTGAAAACTCTTGAGATGTGATTACTTAGGGGGAGGCAGCCTGCCTGTTTCCTTCTTGTCTTAGATCTCAGTCTACATGAAGTGATTTTTCTACCAGACAATTTAGTGACGTCCTGGCATGCCTTCACTGTTTTTAAAAGTCTGCAGGTCCCGTTAGCTATTGAGTTATATATAGTGGGGATGGTTTGCAGAATTTGGATGAACTCTGTGAATAATTTTGGTTTTCCAGAATTTCTCCTTACTTTGAAGAAAACCTCTTTCTCTCCATCTTCTTGTCCATTGCTGAGGGACCTAAGAGATGCATTATAAGTTCCCAGTATTGTTTCTTAGCCTCTTAGTCCTCCAGGCAGCCACCAAACCCGCTTGCTGGAAAAAGAAAGGTCGGAGGGCAGTAAAGAACTGGAGAGCCTCCTGGGAAGCAAGCACAGACTCTTTCCAACGGCAAAGTCAAGACTCCCTTGCCTGCCCAGTTCTTGGGCCAGACCCTCTGAACTGTCCCTCTGCTTTTTTTTTTTTTTTGGTGGGGGGGGTCTACCAGGCTCAGGAATTCCTGTGGGATTGCAGGGAGATGCCTCAACTTGAATCCTGGCAATGACAGTTTTATCCTCAGACTCTTTGTAGGCTAGGCTAGGAAGCCATGGCACCCATTGAATTCTGCAGACAGCAGATCCATGGCCCATTGAGCAAAAGGGCAGCAGAGTGGAGGTTGATTTTGACCCATGCTCCCTGATTTCTTTTAGAGGGGCCCTCAGTGGGCAGCAAGGGCAAGATCAGAGGCCAGCAGCTTTTGTTCCAGAAGTTGCCAGATCCTTTCTCTTACCAGCCCCTTGGCAGACATGGTTTCAGACCTCCTAGGGCAGGCTGGGGTGCCCTGAGGGGTTTTGGTTGCTCTGGAGCTGAAGAAAAATACCTTGGCTGGGTGTTATTTTGAGGGGGTATGATGGGGAGGGGGACTCGCTGCCAGCCTGGGCCATGAAGCCCTGGGTTCCCAGGGTTGGAAGAGAAGAGGACAAAGGGAAACCCAGGTTTAATCAAGTTTGATTTTCACTAGCAAATGAAATTTACCTGCTCTCACTTTAAGTTGGAAGAGGCTGTCAGCACTGCTCTCTGGCACTATTTCTCTGCATCCATCCAGCATTAGGATAAACATTCCTGGGTTGGTTTTAAAGACACTTTGTATTTCAGGATATTCATGTGTTTCTAATGTATCCAAGCAGCTTTACGAGCTGCATTTGCAGAACATCTTAACCCTCTCTCTCCCAGGGTACAAGGGATAGGGGCTCAGAGATAATGGCAAAGGAAGAAAGACCCAGAGAAGGGGAAAGGGCTGAGGAGCTGACGCTAGCTAAGAGAGAAAGAAAGAAAAGGAAAAACACTTGAACAGGACAGCACTTCCAAAACTGTAGTCAACTAGACTTTTTGGGATGCAGGTGAGGGACAGCTTTGTTCATGGTGGATTTTGTGGAAGCTGAACTGTTCCTTAAGGAGAAGGGGTAGGTTTTCAAGAAATTTGGGTCAATGCTGGCCAGCAGGCAGAGAAATGGCATGTCCTGAGTCACTTGCTCAAGCTTTAGTTTTTTTGTTTGTTCGGTTTTTTTTTTTTTTTAATTTGACACGTGAATAAGGCAGCACAAGGCCCAAGGTGACAGGAACAGTGTTGGGCTGGGAAGTCACTTGGCATTGTGGTGACCAAACGCTAACATGGTGAAAATGGGAGGGTGTGCAAGGTCTAAGAAGATCCACAAAGACCCCTACTTTGTCTTGAAAGATGCCCTCATCCTGTGAATTTTGAGGAGAGTTAGGTTTTGGAGGCAGCAGCTCTGCCTGGTGGGTTCTTTCCGGTACCAGACCTTCAAGGCCACCAGTGCCCAAAGCGTCAGGAAGGACCCCACTTCCCGCACTGCCCTTCCCTAGTCCTCACAGAAAGTCCCTGAGCAGGGAGAGGGGCGCCATCCCCGTTTTAGAACAATTAGTCCCAAGTCTCCCAGGTTCCCTTGAGGACCCTCTGCACAGCGCCAGCCAGCCAGCGGCGCCCAGACTCCGCAAGTCTGGTGCAAACTTGGGAGTGAAGGTGGAGTTCCGCCCTCTGAGACCCGCCGCCTTCGGGCTCAGGATGGGTGGGTGATTCCGCCAGTGGCGGTGGCCTGGGTGAGGATGAGGTTGAGTGCTGTCTGCCCCCGCCGCTGCCGCCGCTGCCCGGCTCTTGACTGGACCTGGAAACTCAGCCTCCGCTTAAAGGACCGAAGCCTGCGTTAGAAGCAGAGGGAACCCGGAGAAGCGCTCCTTGCAGGGGGGAAGCGCCTTCGCGCTGTCCTCAGCTGGCTGGCGGATTCCGGGACCCACGCCGCCAGGGGAGTGAGCTCGCCGTCACCCCGCCGGGCCGCTGGGAGAGCGCAGAACTGCAGAGGAATCCCGGGAGGTCGCGGCGGGCGTGAAAGAGGCGAGAGATCTCCGTCCCGACGCTGTCCGTACGGCCCTGCCACAGCCCAAGAGAAGTCCCACCCGCCGGCCCCCACCCCCTTCCTCGCTCGATGCTCACTCAGGCCCCACAACAAAACAGGAAATCGGCTCTTGCGGGGAGGTGGGGGGGCTGTGGATTCATTATGTCAACAAATACACTGAAGACATTCGAACGCTTGAAGGAAACTGGAGCTTGGACAGTAAACCTGGCCCCGCGGAGCCCCCAGCTTTCTTGCCGAGAAACCGGTGCAGACGACCAGCGGCCACGCGGCCTGGGCCCGCGGGAGTTCGTTCCTCCCCAAAGACTCCCAGGTCCCTGACCCGGGATGCAAATTCTTAACGCATCGAGCAACTAAGGGATGAAACTCACTAGCGCGGCCACGAGAAAGGGGGACTCAGAACAGAGAGGTGTGATCAGACTTTTACAGGCAAGTTATATGTGGTAATCATAACGATGCGTGTGCCTGATAAGGCACTCAGATTCACGCATCAGTGAACACGGACAGCCACTGTCCTGTGGGTGAAACACAGGCATCCTACCAAGTCCTGAGGAAGAATAGTTCACCCTGTCGGACCAGTCTGGTGACATATTTCGGGGTGGCTGGCGTCTCCCTACCCTTGCTGATTTTTCCATCCACTCACCATTCCTTCACCCGCCGCCGTTTTGCAAATACACCTGTCCTCAGGGGAAGGCAAGCCCCCATTGGCATTTACCTGGTTTGGATGTTCTCCCCAGAAACTCCGGCTGGCTCTGGGGGCCGCGCCAAGCCGACCAAAAACGCCGACATTTCTTGTGGCTCAGCTGCCGCTCCTTTGTCCCGATGCTCTGGCCCCGCTCGGCCCAACGCTCAGGGAAACGAAGCAGCTCAATAAAAACTTTTGATATTAGTTTTTATGGGTATTTACACTCTGTTCAGAGGAGCTGAGTACGGAAGCTCCATTAATCAGCCCCCAACCTCGGGTTTGGATGCTCAGTTTATGGGTTGAGAAAGGGAGATTGCCGGAAAGAAAGCGTGGGGATGGCCGGCTGATTCCGGAGAAATGAAAAAGGGAGCAAGGTCGTTTACCATTCTTGAAAAACGAAGATTAAAAGGGTAACTCCAGGTGCTACCCGATGGACTACGTTTTTATTTGAGCCCCCTGGCATGGATAATTTTTCCACCTTTGCCTAACACATTAAAAAAAAAAAAACTTTTATTATGGAATTTTCCAAACACACAGAAAAGTACAATGAACCCCTATATACCCAACTCAGTTTCAACCCCTATTATCATTTTGTCTTTCATGTTTCACTGTCCACTTCTCATTTCTTTTTCCTGGAGTATTTTAAAGTAAATCCCTGACAGCACATCATTCCACTCCCAAGATAGGATTTTGAAAATAAATTTCAAGGTTGAACAAAATAACAAAAGGAATCCTTCCTGTGTCTGAGGGTAAGAGGTCAGTGTGTTTGAACTTGAATTGTTCTGATTACAATCTAGAAAGAACCTGAGGGTCCACCCAAGAGAAATCTAGATAAAGAAGGAGTCTGGCTTGTGGGGCATCTTGCCTGAATTTTTATGTCTCTTCATCAAAAATATGTATGTAGACACTTATGTTACCCTTCTCCATGAGCATGTCATCCTTTAATTGAAGATTTCTACTGCTGCATCAGGATTTGGGGGAGAGATGAAAATCATGCCTCCATCCTTTCTATGTCCTAAATTGACTATTTCCTTCTTATTGGGCAAATAACCATTTCTCATTTCAACACACCTCCTCCCCTCTTAGAAAGCAAAGAACGATTTCTAATGATTAAGGGACAGGTTTTCTGGGTTGATGTATCATCGCAGTAACCACAGTTTTCAAGACGAAATTCAATTCTGTGTATTTTTTAAAAATCTCAACAGTAAAATATTTTTTTAAAAAGAAGTACTAATGGTGTTGTAGCTTGGTTTGTTTTAATTTGGTGATCGAATTGACAATGCACGTGATCCTCCTTTGAAACATAATTTAACTTAAAGAGTTGGCAATTTTAGAAAGCAAGAAAGTAAAAATGGAAAATAGCAAACCGTTGAATCTGAAAATCCTGCACCAATCAGTTACTCAATAAATTCTAATCCTACTTGTCTCAGTGGATATCAGTCACCCTTTCTGTGGCAGAGTATTGGGTTATTTTGTATTTGGAGTGTTTATGGCTCCTTAACGTTTTTGAGGGGTTGTTAAACATCTGGGACACTTTTACTCGAGGATGTTTTTATGCTAATAATATATGCTAAAATGTTAATAATGTATGCTAAAACTCCTCATTACATTAGAAAAGAACTATTTGGCTAAACTCATTAGGGATGTGTAAACTAAACAAGAGAAGAAATTATGTGCACAGATTTTTATATAACTTTCTGACAACCCCAACTACAGCTAGCAGAAGCCCCTGGAGACACTGGCAAGAGTCCCTTTCCTGCAGTCTGTAGGTCATCAGCAAGATCAATCCCTGCCAGGTCTCTGGGCAGCTCCTTCAGGGCTCTCCTGGTCTCCTGATTCTAGGATGGAGTTCACCATGGGGGTTAAGGTTCCGGCCAGGGTCAGGGTGGAGACTGCGGAAATGGGAAGATTCAGAGGAAGAGGGAGAAGGGAAGAAAGATATTGCAGCAAAGCCAGGAGGCAAAGAGGAAAGGGGAGATGGGAGGGTACAAAATAAAAAGTAAGGAAACCATGTGTGTTTGTGTGCTCAGTCGCTAAGTCATGTCCGACTCTTTGCGACCCCATGGACTGTAGCCCACCAAGCTCAGACTCTGTCCATGGGATTCCCCAGGCAAGAATACTGGAGTAGATTGCCATTTCTTTCTCCAATGAAACCATAATTCTCGTCAAAAAGTCAGGCCATGGCCGCCCAAGTCAGATCCGTGTTTTTAAAGCTCCAGAGAAACCTGTTCTCTGTGGAAGCCCGACTTCCCCCGACACCCCCCCCCCAACACCCCACCTCGCTAGTCACTGGTATGGAAAAGATGCTAAGGTTGCAAGTCTCCCTGAAATTTAACTTCACAAAAATAATCTGAACTTTCTAAAACTGATTAGAGTCCAGAGTTAAATGTGGACATAACCTTCTGACCATAGGGAGCCCAAGCAAGGAATTCTGGCTGGTCTCTGCTGCCCTGTCATAGGACTTGAGCCATACTTGGGACAACCTCCCGAGCCTGCTAGCAATTACGTGCTCTCAGTCACTTTTAAAAAGGCCATATTTCTTTACATTTCTAGGACCTAATGTGGGGTTATGTCGGGTCATGGGACCCTTGGCTGGTGCAAAGTAATTTGATGTCACTGAGAGCAAACAGACTCGTTTGTCACCCAGAGGAATAGACATCCCCGCGGGTCTGAGCTGGGAGCAGAGCAAAGCGGGCAAGCTGGGGCTGTGGGATCCAGCCATGGGTCTAGTGCTTACTTAACCAGGTGGCTGGGAGGGGGGGCTGTCTGAATTGTTCATGTAGGTGCAGGGGAGTGAAGGGTCAGCTCTGTTCCAAGCACACACATCAGCTAGTAGAGTTTGCATGGGACCCAAATTGTTTCAGGCTCTTGGATCCTAAGTTCATTTTCTACAGGATCCAAGTCTCAGTTTTTCACTCCCTAAAGTTAAGGCTGGTTATATCAGCAGCAGTCCTTCCCCCTAAACCTCACTCCACTCACTACTACTCTAAGGTCTGTATCAGTTTCAACAAAACCTAAGGGAGTCTCTACCTGAGGAGTAAGATTCACCCAGCTAAGAGGTATGAAGAGAAGGCAGAAAGAACCATACCTCTTATTACTCCTTTGGGGATGCACTTCAGGAAAGAAGATGCACTTCAGTGTGTGAAAGGGCTGGCTAACACCTTGGTAAAGGGCTTCAAAGCATTTGCCTACAATGGTATCCACTGTTTCTAGTTACTTTCATTTTTTTTGAGGGGGGTAGGGTAACACAAAGCCAAAGAACAGGGTTCTCTAAGCCCTCCTGTGAGAATCAGGGAGTGTTTAAGCCCTGGAGTATAGTAAGCTGGGCTTCCCTGATAGCTCATTTGATAAAGAATCTGCCTGCAATGCAGGAGACCTTGGTTCAATCCCTGGGTCAGGAAGATTGGCTGGAGAAGGGATAGGCTACCCACTCCAGTATTCTTTGGCTTCCCTTGTGGCTCAGCTGGTAAAGAATCCGCCTGCAATATGGGAGACCTGGGTTCGATCCCTGAGTTGAGAAGATCCCCTGGAGAAGGGAAAGGGCTACCCACTCCAGTATTCTGGCCTGGAGAATTCCATGGACTGTATAGTCCATGGGGTCACAAAGAGTTGGACATGACTGAGTTTGGAGAAGGCAACTTGACGGGCAAAAGGAGGGAGGAGGCCATTTCTGACAGCCCTGGAATGAGCATAAGATGGGGTCTTCCTATCGAGGGCAACTCTCAGCATCATCAATGTCCCCTCAGGCCCCACCCCAGAGGGCCTGGAAAGTCTATCAGTGGA
This sequence comes from Moschus berezovskii, assembly GCF_049115385.1. Taxonomy (NCBI): domain Eukaryota; kingdom Metazoa; phylum Chordata; class Mammalia; order Artiodactyla; family Moschidae; genus Moschus; species Moschus berezovskii. The sequence continues at coordinate 77,948,447 of NC_142462.1, read as the reverse complement.
TCTATGAAGTCCCAGGATTCACACATAGAAATGTGACACATACACATGCCTTGTCCTTCTGTATCATTGGAAAGTGTCCTGAGGCTGCTCCTCCTCCCTAGTAATTCTTAGATGATGTGTGCCACAATCAGTGGAACAAAAGGGAAAACTTAAGATCCAGTTAACGTGGTCAGCCGTGAGGGCCCGAGGAGAAGACCCTACTTTAAACAGGTGAAGCTGCTAACAGAGAAGCTGTAATTGGCATCTCTGAGGAGGAGGTCTGCCCAGAATCTGCCTTTCTGCCCACCTCCACATTAGGGAGAGGCACTGGTGCAGCTGGGAGAGCTAATATAAGAGATGGCACTCATAGTGGGGTTCATTTTCCCAGGGTCCTGAAAGGCACCAGGTCCTCCATAGAAATGAGACAGTCTGGGCAAGAAGAAGAAGATGGAGCAAGGTGCAACTGCTCTACAACGCAGATGCAGTGAGAACACACTGCATCTGGCTGTGCACCTGGGCACAGTTTTGCAATGTGCCTGGCCACCACCAGCAGGTGTTGAGGGTGATGAGAGCTCAAAGCAGATAACTGGGTGGGGTGGCCTTCAGGGGATCTGCCTCCTGTGAATTCTGCCGCTGTCTGTGGTTCCAAGTCACTCAGTACCCTGGAGAAGAACCCACACCTGCACTCCACCACTCTATTGGCTCTGGGTTCAGGATCCCTAGTAAGGGTTGAATGAAAATCAGGGGAACCTGGGTCCAAGTGGCCTCAGCTGGCTGATTAGGACCACAATCTGGAGACTGGAAAGCCAGTGAGGGGTGGACCTGTCCTCTCCGAGGTAGAAATAGTGTCCCGGCCCTGAGTGGAATTTCTGCCCTGACTGGAAAACTTTGAGATAGTCGCCTGCTTTGAAGGCACGGCCAGGGAGAAAGAGTCTTCTCTTTTTGGCCCTCCCACCCTCACAATTAAGCAGTAGTCAGGATCGCGGCAGGCAGAGGCCGAGGATGCTCGCCAGACGCCGCTGCAGTTGCGACCTCTTCCCACTAGATGTCTTCCCAGTTAATCGGAATTGAAGGGCGCTGTCTGTTCCCCAGCCCCGAGACTCGGTTTCCCTCGCTGCTTTTTGAAGTCTGGAGTTCCGCTGGGAAAGCAAACCTTTTTCTATCTTTCTTATGGCCCCCTGCCACGGCCCGTGCTCCAAATCCTGGCTGTGGAAATCCATCAGAATTAAACGCTTACTCCCTGCAGGCCCGCGTTGGACCCGCTCATGGCATTGGAATCCTTTTATGACCTTTGATGTGTTTAAATGACATGGCAAGGTTGAGGACACACCTCGGATTAAACTTTAATCGGTTGCTGTCAAGGTCGCCCAGGTGGTAAATGTGTTTCCTCCGGCGTTTTCTGGCAGACACTGTGGGGTCCAAGGTTTGAGGCTGAGGTCCCACTGTGCCCTCCTGCCTCTGCTCAGGCCTGGGTAGGGGCCAGGATGAGAGCCATCCCATTGGGCCCCAAGGAGAACTGAGGAAATAGGATCGATGGAGGCAGACACCCAGGGTGGGCACAGTTTTTATAGCTATTAGACAAAATAGTTAAAAATTCCAAGAGACACTTCCAATTTCCCCTGACTCCAGAAAATAGTTGTAGATCGAAAGTCATGGTCAGTGCCTTGATTATTTCCCCCAGCATGGTTCTGGTCACTTAAGGAGTGACTGGGGTTGCTGGTAATGATGGGTGGTGAGCCAAGTTAGTTGATTGTTTTGCAGGTTGCCAAGTCCTTTAGAAGTATGTCAGGATCTAGAATCCAGGCTATAATGACCCTTCCCCCGTGCCAGGCCACACAAGGTTAGCATGAATATCAGCTGGGTTGAGTCACCAGGGCTGAACATAACTTTCTGAACCAATACATGTGTCATCGAGAATTGTCTTGGACAGTTACTTAGGAAAAAAAATCCAAGGCCAGGGCAGCATGCATATTGAGGGCTACCAGTGTGGTTTAAAAAAGGAGGTGTGTAATAAGAGCTGGAAGGATAGTCAAGCCACCAATAACAGCAGCTTCCTATGGAGTAAACTGGGGGTCAGAGGGACAGATGGTGAATTCATTTTTTGCTGTGAATTCTCTTGTATTGTTTGCAATTTGTACCGATTTCATGTGTTAGCCAGTGGGGTAGCACTTGTCAGGAAACAGGGTAACTTGTTCATCTCCTGGCCAAACATGCCTGTAGGAAATTCCCTCCACATATCAACCTAGATTTGTACTCAGAGGAGACATTGAAATCAGATCAGATCAGATCAGATCAGTCGCTCAGTCGTGTCCGACTCTCCGCGACCCCATGAATCACAGCACGCCAGGCCTCCCTGTCCATCACCAACTCCCGGAGTACACTCAAACTCATGTCCACAGAGTCGGTGATGCCATCCAGCCATCTCATTCTCCGTCGTCCCCTTCTCCTCCCGCCCCCAACCTTTCCCAGCATCAGAGTCTTTTCCAGTGAGTCAACTCGTCGCATGAGGTGGCCAAAGTATTAAGACACCCCAAAACTTAGACCTTGCCCCTGCAGGCATCTACTCAGATTCCTATCCCTTGGGAGGGGTTCTCAGGCCTTTCTCTAACCTTGCCCTAACATGGAATTGAGCATGCCAGCCCAGGATAAAGTCCCAGCTGCACATAGCAACAGGAGAACCCCATGGTCTCAAAATGAACTGAAGTCTTATCTTCAATTTTCCCCAAATCTCCGTGTGCCTGAGGGTTTGCAGACAAAAACCCATTCATGCTCCTTCAGTTCAGAGATTCTCACAGCCCTTACCCATGGTGTGAATAGTAAATATCCTTTCTGTGTACATCTGGTTTGTCAATTTTTGTTGCTGAGGGTCAGGAGGCTCCACATACTTGACCAGGGTGTTGACTTCTTGAGTTAGAGACAATAATGTTATCGCTGACTAAAGTTAGTTTTAAAAGTGCTTCTTCATGGAGCCTTTTGGGGGTTAGTAATTCTCTGTATCTTGATCTGGGTGGTAGTTACACTAGTATATACACATATAAAAATTCAGTGAGCTGGGCGCTTAAGATTTTTATGCTTCACTATATATGTAAGTTATATGGCAATAAAAAAAAATTTAAGTGCTTCCTCATAACAACCTGTGAAGTAGGTCCCGTGGTTATTATAATCATCTCCTTTTTACAGACACAGCAAGTAAGACTCAAGGGAAGCTAGAGCGTCCCTGGCCTTTTGAGAAAATAACCACTCCCAGCTTCCTCTTCCCAATCTTGCTGCTTCAGTAGGGAGCTCTTTCTTTCCCAGCAGATTTCTCAGGTAACAGGAACCAGCCCCGTCTAAAGACACCCTTCTCAGGATGGTTGTGAGGTGGGGGAGGTGATAACCAGCTCCTTCTCCAAAATGGTTAGCCTCTGAAGAGGAAAAGGATGGGGAGAGCAGTGTCCAGAGTCTGTAAGGCCTAGAGGGCCCCACTTATATCCCTCAAATGAGGAAAGCAGCCTCAGGCTGGGAACCTATTTTCTTCTCCCTATTCCAGTCACCCCTGCCCAGGCACAGAGCCCTGGGAGCCCTCCCTCATTGCGGGACACCTCTCCAAGAGGCTGCACCCTCCTTCCCATACACAGACGCCCCCTCACCTCAGGCACCTTTTCTCAAAAACACCAGAAGGGATGGGGTGGGGGTGCTCTGAAATTACGGTGGCTGCAGTTTGGATGGCTGAGGATATAGAAAGCGGTTGTTATTTATTCCAGGCACAGTCGCAAAAGGCTTCCAAAAATATCGAGCCGAGATATTTTATTGTTCAGGCTGTCTGCAGCCTGTAATTATGCGTTCAAGATGTTTAATGTGTGCAAATGCATTAGCCGCTTTCGCTGGTGAAAACCCTAGCTGGGAGCAGGGGAGAGGCAAGTCTGGAGATAATTATGTCGTACAGTCGCAAACATTATTCTGCTCTTACTGTAAACGGCCTCAGCCACCTTTCCGAGAAGCCAGGAAAACTTGGAGAGTGCCTCGTAGCGTTTACTCCGGCAAAGCGGTTTCTCTCTTTCGTTCTTTCTTTATCTCCCGCATTGTTCGAAGTGTCTATTGGCGGCGTCTGTGCCAAGTTCAGGGGCGCGCCAGAGAGAAGGCGCCGGCCGAGGAGCGCCCGGAGCGGCCCGCGCGGGTGTACGGAGCCCGGGGCCCTTGGAGGCCGGGCCTGGCGCGCGGGCCTAGCAGCCGGAGGGGGCTGGGCTGGTGGCCTGGAGCCCTGGCGGCCGCGTACAGCCCCTAGCTTGGGCAGGAGCGAGCGCTGCAGCTCTTCCCGGCCGTTCGAGTCTCATCCGCACTCTCCGCACCTTCCCACCAGGCCGCGATCCGCGCACCCGCAACACCCCTGCGAGACTGCTCCGGGTGGAAATGCGACCGCTGGGCAGAGGCCCTGGGCCCGCGATCCCTTGCTGGGGAGCGGTGCGGGTTCGGCTCTCATCCGGCTGACCCGGGGTGAACTGGCTATTTTGGGTCCCGGGTGCTGCGGGGCCAAGAGAACAGCTGGGATGGGGGACCCCCTCCCGGGCCGGCACGTCCGCGCCCCCATCCCCACCCGGCCCTGTGGCGCCAGGGGCTCTCCGGGAAATTGGTACAGGCCTTGTGCAGGCACCTCCCACCGCGCGACACGTACATCTCGGTCCCCATATTCAGTCAGCGGCTCCGCCAGCCGAGTGTGAGTGACCAGCACAGGGGCTGCAGTCCAGGGCAGGGACCGGCCCCCTGGGGGACCAAGGCGCACGTGTGCAAGCCAAACACAGCCTCGACTCCCCAGCTTTCTATTTCAGCTCAGGCTTTTAGGACAAAAACAAGGTCGCCGTGTGGAGCAGCAGGAGCGGCTCTTGCCAGAGTGCCAGGACTTGGGTGCACCTCTGGCTCCGCGATCCCCGGAAACCCCTGAAGCGCGGCCTTTGGGAGGCGGGCGGGGTCAGCTGCAGGAGGCTCCTCTTTTGCTGGAGGCCGGAATCACTGGGTCCCGGCTCAGTTAGCTCAACATTCAACCTCGGGCTTGTGTCCTCTCATTTCTCCTTCGGAAACCAGATTTTGAAACTCATTTTTGGCCGCTGATTTAAAACAAAACAAAACGAAAACATTGGGCGTTCATTCTATCTTATGGGACACGTTAGAAAATCCGTGTAGGATCCAGGGTGTATTTTCTAAGACCTGGCAGCGCTGTTGTCCCCCAGCTCCGGGGCATGGAGAATAGGTGGGTGTGGAAGGATCTAGAAGGAAGATGTAATCCCATGAGGGGAAATAGAGAAGAAAAACAAAACCCAGGAGACATACATGATTTGCTCTTGCTTCAAATGCATTATCCAAGGGGAATCACTTTGGGTTGCACTTGAGCTCAGGGGTCTGGGTCCTTACATCTTCCAATATTGGGCAAGGTGTGAGCTTCTCACCTCTCCCTTGAGGGTGTAGGCTCTTGTTAAGGGAGATGGAAGGGAGAAGAAAAGCCTAGTGTAAACTCCATGACTTGTATGCCTCCACATAATAAACTCCACAAAGTAAACTCCATGACTTGTATGCCTCCACATAATAAAGTCGTCAAGATTCCCAGACTTGGTTAGTGATGCAGCATCTAGAAATTTGGGGACAGCAAGACCCTGGCAGGAGGTGTAGATAGAAGCTTTCATAGACGCTTTCAGACTCTCCTTGTTCTTCCTGTGTCTCCCTTTCTCCCTCCTATCTTTACTCCACTCAAGAGGTCAGACCTCCAGGTACAAGTGGCTTTGCTCCCAGACCCTACTTGGATGAGATGGAGAGACTGGGAAGTTTGAGGAAGGGTCTCTCACTGGTGGTTCACACCTCAGAGATTCCAGAAGTGGCCACAACCTATTTCCATGCCCGCCCGCCCCCCCCAAAAAACCCCTACAAACTTAACCACATTCAGTGTCCCACAAGATTGTGACCTGGAGAGCCTAAAAATGCCATCTTCTAACCCAGAGGTTCCTGGTTGCCTGAGAAACTAAGCAGGAATTTTGCAAGTAGAAGGGAACAGGGAGGGGAAAAGCCATGGTTTCTGCTGATTTCCTTAGTCCAAAATCAGTGCTTACAGAAGAAGGAGGGCACATGCCCTGTTTTGCTCTCTGGAATGTAATTTTTCTTTCTCTCATATGAAACTGAGGGTTTCTAAATGCCCTCACAGCAATTCGATATTTGATCCTTCCTATGGGAAATGAATCTGATCATGGCCTTCCTTGCGCTCCTCCTCCTATGTTCTTCAGCCTCCTCAGAAGAGCCCACAGAAACATGCGAAGGCCCAAGGGGAATCTCTTGCTGCTGAAAATGACACGACGTGGGACCCAGAATCCAGAAATGGTGAGTGGTTTCTCTTCAAAGCTGCCTGGGTCCTGGGGCTGGAGGGATGTTGGGCTGGGCAGCCAGGGGGCCTCCCTTGCCACTGCACCCAGCCAGGAAAAGGGGTGGGCCCTCATGAAAATGGGTGAATATAAGGCCACCTGGAAAAATTAGCTTTCTCAGCTCTCTAGATCACCCAGAGGAGGAATTCTCTGGCTGGGAGTGATTGTTGCCAATTCCAGTTTCCAGATTTGATTTTCCGGCCCAGGAAAATTGGGGCCTTGTTTAAGTCTTTTCCTAGAAGTTATATGCTTGCTCATTCTTTGGCTGTTTTCTATTAGTCAAATAGAGACTTCGCATGAGATAATCTCGGTTTCTCCCTCTGACCTCTGAAACATATAATTTGGGGGAGATACTGTATTTAAAATGCCAATCCCCATAATGAGCCCAGCTTACCAGTATGAGCTCCCACCCTCCCCTTAATGAACAGAGCTGTCGAGAAATAATTTCACTTTGATCTAGTTTGTGACCTGATTTTTTGGCTTAAAGAAGACTGGGCAGCTAATTGGATTCTTCAGTTGCCTTTAATCTCCACCTCAACACTTGGAAACTGACCAAGCTGAATTAAATCAAGTCTGATAAACAAGAATGGAGCTGGCTCCCAGGTTAACAGCAGCAAGAAAATCCCCCCACCATGGTGGGGTTTAATGATCACAGCGTGGCTGGCACCTCACAAAAAAACATGAGGCTGTAGGCCCCCAGAACCTGCAGCACGGAAGTCTTCAGAATCCTTTCCCCTTCCCTCCCAACACCCTGGATGTGGTTTAATTAGAGAGAAAAGGCGGGGTAGAGGGAGGTGGGGAAGACAAACTTACAGTTGGTGAGAGAGGCAGGGTTGGGGGGTTCATCTCAAAGGGAGGCAGGACGTTGAGGAGACTTTGTCCCTGGGAGAGGAAGCAGGCTGAGCCTTTGAGGGCTGGACAGTAAAAGATTGCAATTTGAATTTCCAACTGCGCTCCAAGAGTGAGGGGGTGCAGGAGGGAAATAAGAGATGAGGGGCAGAGTTATGCAGCCTGAGGGGCTGGGAATCATGGGTTTTGTTTAATCTTTTCAGATGCCGGGATTTTGTGTTCTGCAGGCAAAGCAGAAGGAGGAAGGAATATGTTGGGACCTCCCCATTCTTGGTGTGGGGCCCAAGAAAGCCTTCTCTTGGGCTCCTCCCCACCAGCCCCATGCTCCAATTTGCTCTCTGCTGGAGAATTCTGAGGGATTATTTCCTCCAAGGCAGTGGGCTTTTGGTTTAGGTCAGGATCTCTCAATCTAGGCACTATTGACATTTTGGCCTGGAATATTTTTTGCTGTGGAAGGTGTCTTGTGCACTGCAGAATGTTTAGCATCATCTCTGGCTTCTACCCACTAGATGCCAGTAGACCCTACCCCAGTTGTGACAATCTAAAATGTCTGCAGACTTTGCCAAATGTTCCCTGAGGGCCATAATCATCCCCCTGTGGAGAATTACTGATTCAGGCATAGGTGAAGCAGGCATTTCTGGGGGGAAAAGTGGAGTACTCAGAGGGGGGGCCCAGTTCTTAAAGTGCTAACCTACTGTGTTCCTCTTGAAAATCACACTTTCTTTCTCAAAAAAAAAAAAAAAAAAATGGAGTGCTCTGCTTGAAATGATCTTTGTAGGGTTCCAGAGAGCTGGGGAAGCAGGATGGGAGCCAGTCTCTTCTTTTTTGGCCTTCTGGCCAGCTGGGTCATGAGCACCTTCTCAGGGCTGCCTTGAACCTCCACTTGGAACACCCTCATGAAGCCTTTTAGAAACCTATAGCTTCTAGAGCATATAATCCAAGCCATTAGACATACTGAATCCAGGACAAATGTGTGTATGTTTAGATGCTGGAGGAAGGGGATACAGGCCTCACCTTTTCAGGCAGGCTTGAGTGAAAGAAGGGCTTCCTAGGTGGCGCCAGTGGTAAAGAATCCACCTGCAATGCAGGAGACTTGGGTTTGGGTCGGGAAGATCCCTAGAGGAGGAAATGGCAACCCACTCCAGTATTCTTGCCTGGAAAATTCCATGGACAGGGGAGCTTGGCAGGCTACAGTCTATGGGGTTGAAAAAGAGTCGGACACGACTGAGCACCAAGTGAAAGAAAGCTGCTTTCCTTGTCATTCCTGGTCTTGAAGTGGGAAATGGCTGAGTTTTGTGCAACCTGTGCTGTTGATGCTATCAGGGAGTGGAGGGCCTATTTCAAGAGTGGAGGTGGGAGTCCCTGTGATGCTGGTGGGCAGATGCTTATCCTTTGGCTGCAGCCATTGGTTCCCTCCATGTCTGAGACCTAGCTGACCTGGCCCAGCAATGTCTTCTGACCTAGATTTTCTAGAAACTGTAAGGTCCAGGAAATTATGAGTTGGGCATTATTTATTGAACATTTGGCATTATTATTCTAATTCTGATGGAAAATAATTTTTAAAATAAGAATTTTTATCACAATTCAGCCATCTCAACCTGATCCTTCCTCTCTTCTTCCCCCTTCCTCGTTCCCTCCCTTCTTCCTCTCTCTACCTCCCCTTCTTTCCTTTCTTGTTTTCCTTTCAGAATGTGTCCATGCACATATAACACAAATGAAGGAAAGTAAAGATTGAGAGAGATTAGTTTATTCCCAAGTACAGTTCTATCAAGCTTAAATATCAATAAGAAGACCAGGGTTAAACTAGGTGATTCTTGTGCATATCTTTACCACAGGTATCCTGGGTCTCTTTTTCAGAACAGTTTACAAGCATTTAGGGCTAACTAGACACCTTTAGGACTTCACTTTCACACAATGGAGAAGAAAATGGCAGCCCGCTCTGGTGTTCTTGCCTGGAGAATCCCAGGGACAGGGAAGCCTGGTGGGCTTCCGTCTATGGGGTCACACAGAGTCGGACACAACTGAAGTGACTTAGCAGCAGCAGCAGCAGCAGCAGACACCTTTAGGAGTCAGGGTCTCTAGCTGTATTAAGCTTTAGGGATGTGACAAAAATCACTGAGTGCTTACAGAGTGCTAATCACTGTACAGATATGAACTCATTAATCTGCCTAACAACTCTAGGAATTATTATTGTCATCATCCTCATATCACAGATGGAGAGACAGAGACACAGACAGGTTAAGGGGCAATGCCAGGACTGAACTCAAGCACTGGATCTGGGGGCCGTGTTTTCAACCGCTAATCTGCTGTCTCTTGTTACTGTACTGTGTGCAGACAGGGGCCCAGGGGACAGAAGTTAGAGAGGTGGGCATCTCTGTGCTAAGCAGGTAACCACTGCTCTAGAAACCTTACTCTCAGCTTCAAAGCCAGGTTCCCTATCAATAACACGTCTATTAATAGAAGCTTTTCTGATCATTGAAAGTAAGTTATGGGAAATGTAATGTATCCCGGGTATTTACTGCTTCAGGAACACAGGAGACATAATGAAGGAGGGAAGGTTGTAATTGTAGAAAAACATCAATTCTAGGAACAGAAATCAGTGGCAGCCAGAGACGTTCTCCCCAGGTTTCCGGCCCTGCTGGTGGCCCCTCCACCAGGCTCCATAGAGGCAGGAACCCCCCAGAGGAGGAAAGGGGCCTGTTATAGAAGTCATCAACCTGTCACCACGGCTAGGGTGAATATGGCTTCTGAGTTGGGGGGAGGGGGTGGAGGCTTAGTCTTTAGCATCACCAGCTGCAGAGAAAGGGAGGGGGTTGTGAGGTGGGGGTTGGGAGGAGGCTAGAGGTGGAGCAGACCTTCTCTACCTACCGCCCCACAACAGACATTTATTGGACTGGCAAGTGTCCGTGCTAGGCACCACTTGGCATTTAACATGAGCAAGGTGGTACTCATCCTCCAACAGCCTTAATAATGTGCAAGTGTGTGCGTGTGTGAGTTTGTGAGAGAAAGGTGGGGTGACACAGCTACATAAATGTCCACACTGAAGGTTGAGATAAGGACCCAGGGACAGCATGCCTCGTGTGCTGAGAGGTATGGGGGAGTGAAGGCTAGGGCAGGCAGCAAGAAGGCTGGAGTGCTTGTGCCAGGCCTAGAGAGTGTCTCTGATTCAGGCCAGGCAGAGAGAGAGGGTTTTGGGAACAAGCACAAAAGGCAGTTTGGCTAAGGTTGGGGAGGCTAAGGAAGTATTGTCCAGCACCCACGACCTTCTAAATGCCGTAATTTGCAGGGGCATCTCATTTCACTCTCACGCCCAGCCCCCATGAATTGGACAGGGCTATTATTCCAATCTTACAGATGAGGGAAACTGAGGCAGGAGGTCCACGACTCGTGCTAGGTCCCGGGGCTGGGTGGCCAAGGCCAGGATCTGTGTGACCCGGGAGACCCTCTCTCAGCCACTCTGAGCCAGGTCCATAGGCTTGTGGAGTTACGTCGTGGTCAAGGCGAGCCCAAGTGGGAGGTTTTTGTTTGCGGTCTAAGAAAAAGCTGTGTTGTTCTTACATTTCTGTATTTTCCCACTGCTGCCATCACATCCAATGGATGATATCCAATAGTGATGGGAAGCTGGGGCTTTTTTTCCGAGGCTGGTCGGACGGCACCGTAGTTCGGGGAAGGGGACCATGGCGCTGAGAGCGCGAAGGCGTGGGCCGACGGACCGGCGCGGCCTGGAGGACAGCGGGCCCGGCGAGCGAGCGCGGGAACGCGGAGCCGGGGAAGCCCCCGCGGGCCGGGCCGAGCGCAGCGATGCCTCCTTCCGTCCGCTCCGGTCGCGTCCTCGGAGCTCGCTCGCTGCCGCGGGCTGGAGAGCCGCCTCCGGCCGCCCGGCTTCTTCCGGCCAGCCTCGCTGGGGACTGTGGCGGGACCCCGCCCGCGCGGCGGCGAAACCGAAATGGGGCGGTGATCCACCCTCTTCCGGCTCGGTGTCAGGAACCAAGGCTCCCGGCCCCGCGACTTAACCAACTGTGTGACCGGGCCAAGATCCTGGAACGTCTTCCAACCTGTGAAGAAAGGTTAATAATGACGACAGTATCAACAGTATCCTTCGGTTACCCCACGTGATGGGATCAAATGCGATCCTTTATTCAATGATCACAAACGCGATGTCCACCTACTATTGAAATGCTACGTACAAAAAAAGTGTATAGTATCACAAAATACCTGTGTAACCAGCAAGAGAATAAGAAACAGATGTAGCCCCTTACTACCCTCCATCCCCCTGCCTCCAGCCACTATCCTGAAATCTAACACCAACAAAGTTATTTTCATTTGACGAATAAATGATACTGTTAAAGGACACTGCACACAGGCAGTAAAATGCTATCATCACCAAAGTTAGGTGCTATTGAGCTGGAGTGGCATTTTTCTGAGCACCTGTCTCTCCTGGATCTTTCCAATGGGCTGGAAGACTTGGTTTCTCGTCCACAGAAACACCTAGTCATCCTCTTGTGATCTCTGGGATTCTTCCATGCAATAAGGGGCTTGATTTCCATTCTGACGACCCTTCCTTCTGCAGCTGATGAGGGTGGCATGGGTATATCTCAGAAATGATAGCACAGATTTGGAGCATGACTTGTTGTAGTATTTATTAACACAGCAAATATTATTAGTGTATTCCTAATAACAACACATTTTTGAAGGTGAATGTCACCAGCCTGAGGCTCATCATAAAATGTCAATTAGGTTTTACTTAAACAACTGGAGATTTCTTTAGAAATCTTTAGACAAGGGTGTTTAGACAAGTGTGGCAGCAGAAATTTCCTATTAAACAGTTTTCTCAAGTACCACTGGGTAGTGGATGGACATTGAAATGGTCCATCTTCAGTGTTACAGTATGCTGCTATGAGTTCCAGTCTAAATATTACTAACAGTATGAGTCACGGGGTTCCTAAGGCCCCCCCCCCCCACCATATGTTCATTTCCTGTTAGACAGGGTGATGGGTAAAGGTTTAGTTTCCCTCTCCAGGCTGCCTGAGGATGCACTAGGGCAGTGCCAGGAGCAACATCTTTAGATATCAGAAGTCCTTATCCAGCCAAATTGAGTCCTTTATGCTACCAGCTTTCTCCCAAGGGAGAACAGGGCTGCATCAGGGATGGAGAATATGATGGAGAACAAACTCCTTACATATGAGTGGGGATTTACAATTGACAAAGCCCTGGCCATTTCTCTCTCTCTTTGGTGGGGTTTATATGAATATTTCCTTGAATTTTGTTTTTGTGATGATGGAAGGTATGAAATTTCAAAATCTGTTAATTTTGAAGGTGACTCTGGCTTTCGTTCTGGTGTCAAACAGATTCAGGTTTAAGTCTCCACCCTACCGCCGACTTGATTTGTGACAATTCTAAACTTGTTTCATCAACTCAAAAATGAATATGATGTTACCCAGATAACCCATAAGGCTGTTGTGAAGTTTAAGTTTTGTGATACAGATAAAGCAGTTAGCTCAGTGCCTAGAATAATATAGGTGTAATAGTAATTTTAATTATATAATATCAATATTGCTATATAATGTAATTCTCATAGACATGGTAGAAATAATTCTAATTGTATACACAGTAAAATAGGAAATATTGAGCCACTAACATATGCTACCGGAGAAGGCAATGGCAAGCCACTCCAGTACTATTGCCTAGAAAATCCCATGGATGGAGGAGCCTGGTAGGCTGCAGTCCGTGGCATCGCTAAGGGTCAGACACGACTGAGCGACTTCACTTTCACTTTTCACTTTCACACATTGAAGAAGGAAATGGCAACCCACTCCAGTGTTCTTGCCTGGAGAATCCCAGGAGCCTGGTGGGCTTCCGTCTATGGGGTCGCACAGAGTCGCACACGACTGAAGTGACGTAGCAGCAACATATGCTACATCATGGGTGAGTCTTAAAAAATTATGCCAAGTGAAAGAAGACACAAAAGATTAGCTATTGTATGATTCCATTCATCTAAAATATCCAGAAAAGGTAAATTTTTAGTGACGGAAAGTGGATTACTGGGTGCCTCAAGCTGGAGGGAAGTAAGATTAACTGTAGGGCATGAGGGATCCTGGCAGGGCCAGGGGGATGAAAATGTTCGAAAAATGATTTATTGTGATGATTGCACCACACAGTAGAGTTACTAAAAATCATGGAATCATACACCTGAAATGGGTGAGTTTAATAACATAAAATATACGTCAGCAAAGTTGTCTTAAAAACTCAGAGACTATCACAGAGGAAGAACAGAATACAGGTTTCCAACTAGGTGTTCTTTGAAAGTGAAAGTAGCTTGAGTGAGTGAGTGAAGTCGCTCAGTTGTGTCCGACTCTGCGACCCCGTGGACTGTAGCCCACCAGGCTCCTCTATCCATGGGATTCTCCAGGTAAGAATACTAGAGTGGGTTACCATTTCCTTCTCCAGGGGATCTTCCTCACCCAGGGATTGAACCCAGGTCTCCCGCATTGCAGGCAGATGCCTTAACCTCTGAGCCACCAGGGACATATCAAGTGATATGAAAATTAGGTGAATAGTTATTTTCAGCATCTTAAAAGTTTAGCACAGAAGTGCTAAAATTAAAGTTCAAACTGTTTCCTTAGAGAGGTATTCATCACTTCCAAAGAAAATGCTATTGACAGTAAAGTGAAAGTGAAAGTAGCTTAGTCATGTCCAACTCTTTGTGAACCCACAAACTATACAATCCATGGAATTCTCCAGGTTAGAACACTGGAGTGGGTAGCTGTTCCCTTCTCTAGTGGATCTTCCTAAGCCAGGAATCAAACCGGGGTCTCCTGCATTGCAGGCAGATTTGGTATTTGCCTCCCATTGGGTAGGAGAGAGGAGGCAAACAGCAGGGGTGGAGCTATTGTTAGAATCTCCATTAAATCAGGGATGGAGCTAACCAATACAATTAAGAGAATGTGGAGATGGCAGTGTCTTAAGGGGAGAATGAAGGAAGCATAAGCTTTCCTAGGGAATATAACAGTAGGCAACAATTATGGGTAACTTTCATTAAACTCAGTATTCTAGCAAGCATTATATTCTAAAGCTATATTCTCAGGATTCTAAAGTGCTTAGTGTTCTAACTCAAAAATGGACATAATAACATTACCCATTTTACAATGTTATGCAGCATATACAAGGTTTTGTATATGCTGCATAACATTGTAAAATGGGTAATGTTATTATGTCCATATTTGAGGTGATGAACTTGAAACCCAGAGAAGTTAAATAACTTGACCAAAGTCATAATTTAATATATGGCAGAGTCAGGATTAGAACCAGGGTAGTTTGTTCCAGAACACCTGCCTTTTATACTGATACTATTAATGCATATGAAAAGGAGGAGAAAGATAACAGGGGTCTGAGCAAAAATCTTGACTTAAGCGTGTGTGTGATTTTGGTATATTCTGAGATTTTTGCCTAAGGAAATATGGTGTTGTTTTGTGTGTAACTACGAATCACAACAGACATCTTGATAGGGGTGGATGCTCTTGGCTTGTTGTTGCTGGGTGCCATTTTTCTATATGAATCTTTTAAAAGGCCAGACAATCCCTGCATTTCTGCATGTTTGAAGTGTGGCCATGCTTATATTTCCCATAATATGAATGGAGCTCATGTTTCTGGGACAATGTTCAGATTGATTTAAACAATCCCAGAGTCATATCCCCCTCTCCCAGCTCTTTCACAGTATCCCTCCTTCAGCCAAGAGTGCCCTGCCTGCTCCAATCCTTGTCCCTGGAAATCCTATTCAACTTTCTAAGATTATTTCCGCTAGAAATTATGAAGTCTTTATGGATTAAAAACAAAAAATTTTTAAACCCTTATTTTAAAGATCTACTTTCATGGTTTACTGTATTGAGAGAGAATATGTGTTGCTAGAAGAAAAAATTACTCAGAACTTGAGAAGTAAGGAGGATTAAAAACTTCATTGCTTTCAAAGGCCAAAAAATACTATACCTAATATTTTCATTTGAATAGATTAAGTGGAAATAATATTCTCAATTCTTTTATTCTTGCAGTTGAAAGCAGTTAAAAGTTATTTGCACATATGAAACAAGAAGTTTATAAGGTATAATGAAAGGAATGAATTTTCTTGGATACTGTACAGGGAGGAGAAGAGGTTGAAGGGAAAAATAACACTAATGAAACAACCAGTAATGAAAAGTGATAACAATCTGGTGGTCTGGAGATGAGGAAAGTCTACGATTTTTAAAAATACCTTTGTTATTTTTTGAGCATGGGAAATGCAAAACTAATGCATGGTTATGTAAAAAGAAATCAAAATTTGAAGAAATATGTAATGTGGTAAGTTAACGCCTCCTCTCATCATACCTCAAAGCTAAACAATGTAGCAGCTGAGTGTATATACCTCTAGATGTATGTACATATAAAATATACATATGCTTCCTATATAATCATCTATAAGAAGCCAATAATCACATCTGAGTGAGTTGCAGGATTTACTTAAAATTTCTTTCTGCACCTTAACAAAAGAGTAATCATACCATGTCATTTTTTTTACAACTTATTATTTTTTCATTTAATGTAAATTTAGACCCATTTGCCTGTGAACTCACACTTTTATATAGAGTTTTTCCATTACTTGTTGAATCAGTTTATATGTAGTTGGATGGTTAGGTTGTTTCCACTTTTTCATTATCACTAAAGAGATGCAATAAATATTTTTGAGTGCATTGTGTAGGAAAATTTTCAGGAAGTGAGACTGTGGGGACAAAAGGAGTAATAACTACATTCACAGCTATCAAAATTACCTCGAAAGAGGTTTTAAATGTTTGTATATTTATTTTTATGTTTTGCCAGTAGTGTGAGGGTGAGTGTCCTTGTACACTGTTGTCAGATTCCTTTGTACAAACTGAATCAGTAGAAAAATAGGTTTTTGTGTTTGAACTTGACAGAGTTCCGCCTGTGTAAAGGGCAGGCTGGAGTAGGTGATGGGTCTGGAAAGAACACCACGTCTGGGTGCTCTGGGGTGTATTCAAAGGAGAGGCCCCGGGAGTCAGGGTGTCTGCAGGGCTTCAAAACTAGAGGGGTGGGACCCGGCCGCCTGGAGCCCAGGCTTTCGGGCAGATGGAGAATCCCTGTTGAAACCGGCAGGAATGCGCTCGCCCAGCCCACTGTTGCTCCAGGGTCGAATTTCCTTCCGACAAATACGTGGCGTCGCTTTGGGGGTTCCTTGGCCGCTTGGCCTCTTCCCCACCATCCGCAGCCCGCCGGCGCCGGGATGCCGCTTCCCCGGGGTTCTCGGAGGGAGCGGCGGTGCCCACCCCGCGCCAACCTGCCCCTAGCCGCCAGAAGCTGAGTGGCGGGCCGCGGGAGCCCAGCACCTGCCCCAGGCGTTGTTGGCAGCGAGCCTGCATGTCTCAGCTGTGACCGGACCCTGGAGGCCTGGTACCTGCAGGCCAAGGGTCATTTCCTGTCCCCTACATCCTCTTTCCAACCGCTACTGGCAGACCACCCGGTTAGAAGCAAACAGGCCCAGGCAGACCCAGATCACTGCAGGTGCACCAGGAAAACAGGCTGAGGTAGGAGCTCAGACCAGACTAGCCAGCTCAGTCTTGGCCAACCCAGCCTTGTTCTCCACTTGGGGGACCCTGCATCAACTGGGCTCCCAGCCAGGTCCCCACCTAATCTGTTTCTTCCTCCAGTCAGCGGAAAGCAGAAGTCCCCCCAACTGGACTAGTAGGGAACTTCTAGTTACCAGCTAGTACAGAATTTTATAACAATTTGAATTAGCTGCCAACATGTAAAAACATTTGCAAATGAAATATTTGGCAACACTATTAGCTGATGCTAATCTGGCATCCCAGTCTCTGCCATCCTCAATTTCTTAATATGACCAAGCCATCTCTCTCACTGCTACTACCAGGCTACTGCTATAGGCATCAGCGTGTTACTCCTGCTGGAGTTGCAGAATGTTGTGGTTGGGACACTCTACATACAAATCCCTTCAGCTTCCTCTGATACACAGTGCTGTGAATTTGTCAAGGTCACCAGTGTGTGGCAGAGTTGGGACTGCACTCTATTTACTGACAAAGATCCAGAGGAGTGAAGTGACCTGTCCAAGGTCACCCAGCCAGGCAATGGCAGGGGCAGTACTAGAGTCCATTTCCCTGACCACTGGCCCATTCTCTTGACTGCCCAGGAGCCTCAGTACCACACAGTCATTGGCCAGAGATGCTGTGCGTGACCCTGACCTGGGTTCTTGGCTTTTGACCTAGTCATTGGTTAAACTCTATCCTACAGGTGTAGATGGAAACAAAGTTTCCCTTGCTACCATCTATGCCTATAGAATGTAGACAATCCTTAATGGCTGGCATGTGTCTTATTTCCACCTTTCAGGGGCTGGATTCTTGTCTAAGAAAAATCAGAGACCCATTGGCAGCTTTTCCTCATCCTGGTGCACAGGTCTGAAAACAGACCTGGCCGGTAGTACAGCGATTCTACTTGAATGTGCTAATCTGATCCCACTAGAAATCCACTGTCTAGCCATCAGGGGGATTTTCCCAGACCTTTAAACTCGCCACCTACAGAGTGGATGAAGACAGCAAAAGCAAGAGCCCCTTTATATGGCCAGCCCTGTCACAATTCTGTGTTCTGTTCGCCATTTTTCACTGGGGAGCCAGGAAGAATTTGTCTCACAGTGGTGAGACTCCCTATCATAAAACGAACATAGGGAAACACGGTGGGTTAAAAGGGAATTGTTACAGTTAATAATTGATGTGGAAAAGGAGAAAGACTTCTGAAATGGTTTCTTATTTTATTTAAGAGCACATCCCACCCAAGACTAAAGCACATAAAATAAGCCAGAGACCCTGATGTTCCTCCATCAAGGATATAAAAATTTGAGGCATTTATGTTAAGTTAGCATATGGAGTATCTATCTGCGTTAGCTCTTCAAACATATCCTCCTACCTCCTTAGCAGAAAGTGAACAGCTTTTTACAAAACCTGCATTTTTGCATGTGAGAGGCTCAATTTGGATTTGAAATCACTCACTCTATATGAAATTACCACTCCATTTTAAGAAGGTCCAAGATGTTTAATAGCTCACTTAAGGTTTCACAGCAAATTGAGAACAGAAACAGAAATAGAAGGATTGGCTGTTTTTCTCAATTGGTCTCCTGAGAACTGCTTGTTCCTTTTCATTCTGTCTCCAGAGAAACTTCTCACTTGCCATCTTCACAATCCCTCTATAATATCTTACTTAGTTATCACTGCAGGTTAAATTCTATTTTTTAAGTGGCATATTGTGCATGTAAAAATAATTAGGTCTCTGTTATACTCTAGCAATTTTTTCTTTGGTTCAGCTGCTTGCCTGGAAAAAGGTTTAGGGTAGCCTGAAGTTCTCTGAAGATGTTTTATAATTTGTCAGTGGAAAATCTCTCACACGCATGCATACATCCACACCCTTTATCACAACTCTGAAACCTTGGGAAATTTACATTTTCTCATAGGTCTCTCCTTTCTATCTCTCCACCTCTCTCCCTCCCTCCCCTTTCTTGCTCTCTCTTTTTAATTTGGAAAACAGAATTCCTTCATTTCCCATTCTCCTGGTGTGGTGCTCCATGATGTCAGAGATCCAGGCTTCTTCCACCTTGTTGCTCTGCCATGTGTAGGTCTGGGATCTCGGTAGACAAGCTCCAGGCAGGACAGAGAAACAGTAAACATGACTGTGTAAGGGTTTATACACTTCTGTCTTTCAGGGATCATGCCTGGAAGCTGCCACATAACATTCTGCTGACATCACTGGGTCAGAATTTACTTCCAGTGATACCCCTACTTGCAAGGGAGGCAGGGCAATGTGGTTTTTAGATATGAAAGCCATGTGCACTGCTGAATTTTGGAACTTTTTCATTACGAAAGAAGGGGAGAAAGTTAGCAGTCTCTGTTACAGTTACTCTGTGACTGAGTGTTATCCTCTGTAAGAGGATATGGCACACAGCACGTCCATGTGTGCTGTCACTTCAGTCGTCTCCGACTCTGGGACCCTATGAACTGTAGCCCACCAGGCTCCTCTGTCCATGGGATTCTCCAGTCAAGAGTACCGGAGTGGGTTGCCATTCCCTCCTCCAAGGAATCCTCCAGACACAGGGGTCAACTCTGCGTCTTTCATGTCTCCTGCTTTGGCAGGCAGGTACTTTACCACTAGTGCCACCTGGGGAGCCCCAGGGTGCACAGTAGGACCCCAGCAAATATTTTTTAGATTGAGTTTATCTTTTGAGGATTTCTGAGACGTTCACCAGGAAGACTAATAACATTGGAACCTTCTGCTGGGCATAGGGACAAAAAGTTGGGAGTGGAAGCTGGTGAAGCGGAATCAAATAGTTTTGCTTTCCAAATTGGCTGTACCCTTAAGCCAGCCAGCTGGAGAAAGGAGAAATCTTTGTAATGTATTCCCTCCATCTTCCAACATCCACTGAAAACATTACCCAACATGGCAGCCTCCTTGCATTTCTTATACAATCCACCTCCCACAGACATCAAAGAAAGTCCCGTGCCACCAAAACTCTATCTCTTCCCTCAAAATAGAAGAGAGACTATCAGGAGTAGTTCTCATTTAGCAATTTATTTTTTTTAATATTTATTTTTATTTATTTGGCTGCACAAGGTCTTAGTTGTGGCATGTGGGATCTACCCCAACCAGGGATCAAACCCAGGGCCCCAGCATTGAGAGGTCAGCGTTTTTAGCCCCTGGACTACTAGGGGAGTCCCTCATTTAGCTATTTGGTATATTTGCGGCATTAAGCCAGCAACATTACTGTAAGACACCGGGTGCAGAACTTCTCAAGTAGACAATGTGAAGGAAGTGAGAGGTCTTGGAAATCCACTCATGTCCTAGTCTCATTTCCTCAATCCTGCTATTAAGCCTGCCCCTCCCGTGCCCCCGCCTTCTTCTCACCCACTCTCACAACCCTGGTAAAGTGTTGTTGGGTCGCTAAGGACTGAGAGGTGATGGCTTAAAATGGGACTCCTCCCAGAGGGTGTGCTCCTTAATAAGCAGAAGAAAATCTTTATGAGTCCAAAGATTAAGAGCTAAAATGGCAGGCAATAGGGCTCTATCTGGGCTAGTAACTGCAGGAAGATGACCAGGCAGCTATTGTTTATCCCGATTTTATAGGGAAGCTCCTGAATGTTCAGCAACTTGTCCTAGCCCACTAGTGGTGGAGCCAGAACTGAACCCTATGTCTCTCTGCTGCTGCTGCTAAGTCGCTTCAGTTGTGTCCGACTCTGTGCGACCCCATAGACGGCAGCTGACCAGGCTCCCCCGTCCCTGGGATTCTCCAGGCAAGAACACTAGAGTGGGTTGCCATTTCCTTCTCCAATGCAGGAAAGTGAAAAGTCAAAGTGAAGTCTCTCTAGCTCTGATTATAAGTGGCTGCCCACTGGTATATTGCCCCAAGTGTGGAATACTTGCTTCACTCATCTTTCTTTCATTCCACAAACTTACAAAACTCCCTTGGGCTTATAGTCAGGTAAGTAACACATCACAGTAGTAACAGCTAAATTGAAACTTACTACAAGCTAGATACTCTTCTAAGTTCTATATATATAAAACTAACTCATTTTATCTTCATATGACCCCATTTTATATATGAAGAAACCGAGGCTTTAAGAAGTTAAGTAACTTGCCCAACATTACTCAGCTGCTATAGTGAATGTCAGAACTGGAATCAGAACCCAAGCTGTCTAACTTGAGTCTGGGCACTTAAGTTTTAGGCTAGTTCAGTTCAGTTCAGTTCAGTCACTCAGTCGTGTCCGACTCTTTGCAACCCCATGAATCACAGCACGCCAGGCCTCCCTGTCCCAACTCCCGGAGTTCACTCCAACTCATGTCCATCGAGTTGGTGATGCCATCCAGCCATCTCATTCTCTGTCGTCTTACCACTATAGGTAAGAGGGCAATAGTGGTTCCCTATTTATTTATGTATTATCTGCCTATACCTTTAAACTACCATAAAGGGGAAAGTCCATCATCACACTAGGCATGTCTTGATTTTTCTTCTCCCTATCCAAGTTCCCAGTGAATGGAGTTATAGAAAGGACTCAGAAACCTGGATGCCATCTATGATGTTACCGCAAAGATGGTACCAACCAGATAGTTTCTTTACTTCAGTTATACACTTACCATCCCCATATTTGTTTGAACTCCAACAAGTGCATGAATGCACCTTAGTTTTGCTGTGTAATTTTTTCTGGGAAATGTTAGCCATCATGCGAGAAGGGCATATCATACAGTGGTTCTCTGGGTACCATTCCCCTTTACTTCACATTCACTGCTGGTTCTCACTCACCAAGAGTATAATGTTGGGTAAGGAGAATCAGAAACACAGGGTGAAGTACGGGCATTTCCCTGGTAGCTCAGCTGGTAAGGAATCTGCCTGCAATGCAGGAGACCTGGGTTCGATCCCTGGGTTGGGAAGATCCCCTGGAAGAGGGCATAGCAACCCACTCCAGTATTCTTGCCTTGAGAATCCCCATGGACAGAGGAGCCTGGTGGGCTACAGTCCATGGAGT
The DNA here is from genome assembly GCF_049115385.1 of Moschus berezovskii. Lineage (NCBI taxonomy): Eukaryota > Metazoa > Chordata > Mammalia > Artiodactyla > Moschidae > Moschus > Moschus berezovskii. The sequence goes on along the minus strand of NC_142462.1, from coordinate 77,926,678 downwards.
CATAAATAGTCTGATATGAGTGAGTGAATAAGCACACAGCACAGGGACACTGAAGTGAGTATCCACCATAGGCCAGACACTGTGCTAGGCCCTTTCCACTTGGCATCTCATCAAATCTTCAGGACAGCTCCACGAGGCAGACCTCATATCATCCCTGAGATTTAACGTCCTGCAGCTGTGGTCTGCACAGGGTCATTGGAGTAAGTGCCAGAACTGAGGTTCAAACTCAGGTTCATCTGGCTCCAAGTGTATACTCTTACCTTGAAACCAAGTGTCTTTGCAGCACCAGAAGTCTTGGCTGGGTGAGTTTGAGAGCACTCCTCCATTACTGATTCTGTTCTCATAAAAGTTACAGGTCATCTTATATCTTCCCAAAGTTCTCTGGAATCTGTCTCTCTTCCTCCTGGACTCAAAATTCAGGCCTCACTACACTCCTTTTTGCTCCTTTTCTGCTGGATCAGACCTCAAAATCTACATCCATAGTGAGAGTGAATTTATAGCTACTGGAAATAAAATTTGGTATTTGCAAACCTGGGTTTCCTCCCTGACTCTCCCTTTGCTATCTGTGCGATCTCAGGCCAGTTGCTTAACCTTTTTACGCCTCAGTTTCCTCTTCTGTAAAATTGGGAGACCGATATGTCCCTCTGAGACTTGTTGTGAGGCTTGGATGAGAGCATGCATCATGTCCTTAGCTTAGAGCCTAAGCACACAGGCTTTTGTTCTTTTCATTGTATTGGGAAAAAATTAGGATTGTGTTGAAAGGAAGATTCTAATAAAAGGAAAACTGGTCAATTTTTGGAGGTAGTCTGGCTCTTCAGTTGTGAATGGGCCATATTCAGGATTAAAAGTATAGTCTGAGTGTTAGCACTTGGGAAAGCGTAAACCCCTGCCTCAGGCCTAAGACCAGGGCAGAGTTACATCCTGGGTATGGGTTTCTTTGGCCCTTTCCATGCCTATTTTTAAAACTGACCTTTCTTTCCTCTTCTAATTCTTTCCAAGAACAGTAAGACTGACTCCAAAATAATTAGGAAAACATTCCAAAGTTAATGCCAATAATTGAAGTTATGAAAGAACTTGAAATCCATTATAACAAAAACATGCACTAACAGCTGAGAGTCCCTTGGACTGCCAGGAGATCCAACCAGTCCATTCTAAAGGAGATCAATCCTGGGTGTTCACTGGAAGGACTGATGGTAAAGCTGAAACTTCAATACTTTGGCCACCTCATGTGACGAGTTGACTCACTGGAAAAGACTCTGATGCTGGGAAGGATTGGGGACAGGAGGAGAAGGAGACGACAGAGAATGAGATGGCTGGATGGCCTCACCGACTCGATGGACATGAGTTTGAGTGAACTCCGGGAGTTGGTGATGGACAGGGAGGCCTGGCTTGCTGTGATTCATGGGGTCACAGAGACTCGTACACAACTGAGCGACTGAACTGAACTGAACAGCACATTACATTTTGAATACTTATAAATTGTCAGTAGTACAATTGTCTGGCTTTCTTTTGAGTGTCTGTCTGTATTGCCAAGCTTTAAGGATGGGCAGGGACTAAGACGGAGAAGGCAATGGCAAGCCACTCCAGTACTCTTGCCTAGAAAATCCCATGGATGGAGGAGCCTGGTGGGCTGCAGTCCGTGGGGTTGCTATGGGTCGGACACGACTGAGCGACTTCACTTTCACTTTTCACTTTTACACATTGGAGAAGGAAATGGCAACCCACTCCAGTGTTCTTGCCTGGAGAATCCCAGGGACGGGGGAGCCTGGTGGGCTTCCGTCTATGGGGTCACACAGAGTCAGACACGACCGAAGTGACTTAGCAGCAGCAGCAGCAGCAGGGACTAAGAATCATTCATTCATTCTGTAGAATTCTCTACAAAATTCATATGCTTATCTGTGAAGTGCCTGAGACTTCACATGCTTATTGAAGCTCTGTGACCTTGGTCAAGTCCTCTGAACTCTCTGGATCTTTGCTTTCTCAACTGGAAACTGAAAATAACAACTCTGGCCTCTTTGACATCATTAGAGAGCTGGGGAGGAACAAACAAAATGCTGGACAGAGAAGTCTTTCAAAGCAACCTAAATGAACAGGTAAGTGTCAAGGATTAATATGATGATACAGGTATGTGTGTCTAAAGTGAGAATGAAAGAAAAAAATAAGAAGCAAAACCAAAGAAGTCAAAAGGAGCAACCATATTCCTTGCTTTGCCATTCATCAACTGAGTGATTTGAGGGGAGGCACTTAACTTCCATGGGTCTCAGTTTCCTCATCTGTAAAATAGGAATTATAGTAATAGCTGTTCTTCCTATTATACAGAATTATTGTCAAATGGGACTGTGGGTGTAAAAATGTTACCTAAATAAGAACAGGCTAACCACCTGTTAATTGTCATTAATATTAGAAGTAGTAATGCCTGGTGAAGTTGCAGTATTCTTCACAGGCATCCAACTAGTTTAGTCTTCTTTGGAAATGAAATCAATCCATTTAGATCCTAGGGCATGATCTGTTGGCTTTCACAGGCAGGGGCTGAATCCCATGAGTAGGAGACTGGCCTGTAGCATCACACTGTTGGATTTAGATCTCACCTCTGTCACTAACAGGATGTGTGATTTTGAGTAAGCATTTAACCCTTCTTCAACTTGGTTTCTCTATTTTACCTGGAGTTATGAGGATTAAACAATATAACACATGTAAAGCATTTACAGTAGCACCCAGTAAACAAAGATATTTATGGCCATCTTTATTCTTGGTGGCACTCTGGCCTCATGATGCCTAATTTATAACATTAGTTGTATATTTATCAAATAACATCCCAGAGTATGTCTGATACTAGAAAAATCTGAATGAACAAGCATTTGTGTCTATAGTTAAATGGCTAGACCTTTTGATTCCTGGTAAAGCTGCTTGCTTTTAACCAGCTACCACAGCTGCCTAAATCACCATCTTGAGAAATCTGGAAAGAAAAATACTTGTATACATCAGGACAGGAGGTGCTGGCAAACCCTGCTGAGTCCCTGTCCATAGTCCTTGGGGGCCCATTAAAACCTATTGCTATGCCTCACCTTTCCTTGTCCCCAGTTACTCCTGTGACCTTCCTTTCCATTCTATCTGTTCTCTAGCAGGACAGGGGATACCCATGGAAGATCTACTCTTCCCCACTCTACAGCCAGCAAACCAATCACATCTCAAGGCCTCTGATTCTTTTCTGTGAAGGAAATGTCTGGGTAGGGCAAGATTTCCACTGTGCTCCAGCTGTTGTACTTCCAGGGTAGTTTGTAATACACCAGTGAGTAAGGAAGGTCCTTAGGCAACAGATGAATGAGATGAGTGAGGAGCTAAATTAAATAATGATATCATTAGGTAGTAAGTTAGTGCACAAAGAGACACATGGAGGTGATAACGTGTAAAGAACAAGGGTGAATAAACATGGGTAAATGAGGCATAAAGCTCTGCACCAGAGGTTGGAAAAAGTCAACTTAAAAAAAGCTGTTTCAGGCAGAGTGAAGAATCATGGGAACTTAGAAACCAGGGTAATGGAATCCATAGGGCAGCAGTTCTTAAATTGGAGTGTGCACCAAAATGACCTGGAGGGCTTGTTAAAACGCAGATTGCTGCCCACCCACCCCCACCAGAGTTTCTGATTCAGTAAGTCTGGAGTGGGACAGAGAATTCACATTTCTAACAAGTTCCCAGGTGATGCAGGGAGCACACTTCAAGAAGCACCTCGAAGGGACTCTGAAAAGACTTGCTGCCAGGAGAGTTACTGCTCAGAACTAAGTGAGGTTCAAAGAACCCCTTGAGGTCTGCGGAGACAGGGGTGTCCAAGGGGACCCCCTGGGCATTCTGCACCACAACAAATTGGGTGGATTCTTGCTTTTGGGGTGTGATTTGCTAATACTGGCTGACCAAGGGAATCGATAAGACACCCTCACCTATGTGACCCTCCTTTAGGCAAGCTTCGACTGGTTGGGGGGAGATGTTCTCTGCCGGCTTTGAAAGGAGTGGGTAGGGTAGCATCTCAGAGTTGTTTGCTCTTTCCAGCCTCTCACGGGTAATAACCGGTCCCTAGAAGACAAGGCTAAGGGGCTTCGACCTGCCACCCATTCCTCCTGGGGTCCAGCTCGGAAGGCGGGAGCTTAGGGCGAGGGGAGACTCCCTACCGAGCGAAGGTGGGCTTCAGGGACGGGATTTGGGCTGCCGCCCCCCGCAAAGTCGCAGGATCGGAGCCAGCGGAGATCATCGCGACTTCCTCCTCTGGCGGTCGGCAGTGGGGGGCGCACCAAGACAGCAGTTCAGGAGCTGCGCTTTGTCACCGCGGCGGCCAGGGGAGGGAGCGGAGGAGGGCGCAGAAAAGGGTCAAGGGGACAGGATGGGGCGGTTGACCGGCTCTCCGGCCGGACAGGGACGTTCAAAGGGCTGCGGGCCACACTTCTCACGGCCCTGCGGGGGAAAGGAAAGGACTGAGATTCCAGGCCTGGGCCTAGACTGCGCGGGCACTCCTATGCTGGGCCTTTGGCACCCTGTTCTCCACGGCGACATTCCTCCTGCTCTTCCTCCACTACAACAAACCCTTGATAGCCTGTACCCCACCTACGAAACTCAGCGCTGCAGGGAAGTGGGCACCCTCACTGGCTTGCTAAAAGGTTTCTGAGCCGGGAACGCACAGTCCCTCCACGTCGCGGCGCCCTCCGGCCCTCCGGGTTCTTAGCCAGCCTTTTCACTATGCGCCACTCCTCTGAGACTTACGGTAACAGCTGAAACTGGCTCTCGCTCCATGCCCACCCTCTGCAGTGGCGGAAGCAGCATCCATCCATCCAGCCTTGAGGAGGGTGGCCACTGCCGGGTCTTTCAGTGTTACCCGAGGCACTGCAGTGGTTTATCTGCGGTGTCAGGAGACGTAGTCCTCGGCCCTGGGAGCTCAGTGTTAACCTCACAAACAGAATCTGACGTTTGAAGGCTGGACGACTTGGGTTAAAATCCCAGCTCCGGCCACTTCCCAGCTGAGTAACCCTGGGCGAGTTTCTCAACCTCTCTGAGATTCAGTTTTCCCTCTGCACATCCGGAGGAACTGTACCCCATCGGGACTCCCTAAAGCTCAGTTGGAGAAAGGGGCTAGCCCGGGCCGGGAGGGGCTCTATAAAACTCAGTCCCCGTAACTTCTCACACAAAGGTTTTTTTCATTTCGGAGGGAGCGGCTTAGCCGACCCAACTGGTTGGACTTCCTCGCGTGCCGGCGGTTCCCCACCCCTCACCCGGGAGACCGACTCCCCCGTTCGCATTCCGGCGCCACCGAGTCTCCTGGCCTGGCGAAGCCGAGAAGGCGGAGAGGAAGGGACTGCGGCCTCCTCCTTGTCCCGGGAACAGGGAGAGACAGGCGGTCAGTGAGCATACAGAAACAGACTCACAGGGAGATCCGCAACCGGGGAGAGCCTTTAGGGCATTTAAATCGTATTAGACAGATCCCACTGGGTAATGACGCCACCAAGATAGGGGTCCTCCGGCTGGACCACCCAGATGGGTGCCTCAGTAAGCGGGCTTCCTCTACCATCACCAGGATGCGGGGTGGGTGTGTTCCACTGCGGGAAGAAGGGGAGCTGTCAGGCTCTTCTGGCCTTTGGACAGTCTAGAAAGTTTGGAAACGGTTTGCACCCAGTCAAAATTTATTAAAAACAAAACTGAAGGACTACTCTCCCCTCCCTTCTCCTCCCCAGGAGGGAAAGCAACCCATAATGGACTCCATAATAACTGTCTAGCTCCTTGCACTGTGGCTCACCCTTATCCCAAGGGAAGGTCAGCCCAAATGAAGTCCTGCCTTTAACAACAGAAGCACTAGACCCACCATTCTCTCCACCCAGATGCCACCTCCAAGGTCTGGTTTTGAATGGAGGCCTGTGCAGAGCCTGGAGGATGTGTGGGCAGGCTGGGCCAGTCCCTAAGGTTTTGGCCCTTGGGCCAATCAATGCTGGAAGACAGTTTGACAGAGGTAGCTGCCGTTTAAGGGAAAACATCTGGTAAAGCCATACCTCCTTATCAGAGGGATTAGGCAATTGTGTCTGAAGTTTGGTGGCTCTATTTGGGTTGTAGAGGGCATGGGAAACTGAAGGCTAACTTCAGTGTCTCTGTGCATTTTTCTGGAGAGAGGTTTGCCAGATACGTGGAGGCCATAATGCCCTAGATGTTAAAACTGGCTAGGGAAGCTTGACGAGTTTTGCTCCTTTTCAGATAGTCGCTCAGGGCCTCAGTGGATTGTGATGGTCAGAGAAACCAGACTTTCTCTCTCAGGGTCTCCAGAATCACCAGCTGCAATTACATTCTTACTTGGAATTCAGGCCCTGAAGACTCTTCCCACCTGCAGTTAGTCTCTCTTACCCCATACCATGCAGGGTGGCTCCAGCCTCTCTGTAGGTCATGCATAATCCCCACTCAGCCTCTGATTCCTTTCTTAGAAGAAAGGAATTTCTTCTTTTTTCTTCTTTTCTTAAAAGAAGAGGCCTTTTCTAGAACAAGTTTCCAAATGACTTTGGGCCATTTTATTCCTTACTTTTCTTCTTCATGCCTAAGATGAGTGGTTAGAGGTTAGTTGCCTATACCTCTGCCTGCTCCCCCACCTCCCCTACCCCAACACACATTTTTCCTAGACCCTGTGAATTAATCTTGGCAAAAGTCCACAAGTGGAGGTTTTGGAAAGAAAGGCTCAGAATATGATGCCTGGCACTTTCTAATAGCTGCGGTTGTTGTGAGTGTGGTCCTGAAGTTAGAGGGATGGGAGATGAGTCATTTATATGAGCCTCCTCTCTGTGCTTCAGAAAGTAGGAGTGATTCACAAGATCTTCCTTAGTCTTGTGACAATGAAAAGAGATAATACAGGTGAAATGCAACAACAGTGACTGCTTTTATCATGTGGGGTTTCCAGACTTCCACATGCATTTTCTCTTTGCCCTCCTGGGAAATTACAGAGAAGCAGGGTGAGGACAGTTTAGGTATGTGGGTCTTTGAGCCTCCTGATTCTGAGGGCATGTGGATAACCTCTCTGTGAGGCCTCTGAACCGTGCTTGACCCCAGAAAAGGGTGGGAGGTTGTGGAGGCTGCCTTGTGAAGTGTTAAGGCACTGTCAGATGTTAAGTTATCCCTGCTTGCCAGGGAGGGACAATGACTTAGAAGGGGCACTAGTCCAGGGTCCAACGTTCAGCCAGGCCCTGGCCATGAGTCAAGACCACTGGTTGCCCTATTTGTGAGGGAGAAAAGGCACTGCTGCTTGCTTTTAAAGGTGTAAGAGTCAAGGAGAAATAGGCATCAAAGCACTTCGTAATGAAAGCAAATTTCAGGACAGTAATGGTGAAACAACACCCCCCACCCCCCATACCATCTCTGCTAGGACAGGGGAGGGGGATGTCTGGGCCTTTGGGTGCTTGGGTGTTGGAGAACTGTGACCAAAACATGGGCCCTTCCAGCTGGTAGCTTCAAGAAGAAGCAAGCCTTGGGCTTGGGGAGTTCCTCCAGCTCCTGAATGGTTAGGTGGTGGGTATAGGTTGTAGGCTGTCCAGGGCTTGGATGCCACTGGGCTCAGGCCTATAGGAGCCAAGGGTTGATAGGTGTGGAAGCAAGAGTGACTGCTGGACTGGCTGGCTCCAAGAACATGAGGAGCAGGTGTCATGGGCCAGCAAAAACATCTGAAAGCATCCAGTTTTCTGTCCCGGGTGCCTGGTCTTGGCTCCAGGAGTACAGAGGGAAGGGGGTGCTTGCTCAGAGTTCCAGAAGCCACAGGTTCTGCCTGCCTGAAGGAAAAACTGTTTTGTGGCGCCCACTGCTGGCTCACGACCACCAGCCCCCTCTGCAGGGTGGGTAATGGGGTGGGGGAAGTGGGCAGGGCATGCTCTGCCTCCTCAGTCCCCAGAAGGGCTGACCACTGGGCTTCGGAGATCCAGTTGACCTTGCACCTTGAGGAGCACACCTTGCAGTGCCTCTGTGCACTGGGTTCGGCAGCTGCCAGGGAGGAGATGGGGACCGACCGCCAGAAGTCTCCTCACCTCCCACTATTACCGCAGTGGAGACTCCACCGCGCGGGGAAACTTCGATGGCCACAGCCCGCGCCTCGGCTTGGAAGGTGACCAAGGGTCCCAGACCACTGCCGCGGCAGCCCAGCGACGCTTACTGTTTAAAGGGAAGCTCCCTTTGCTCTGACATTTCACCAAAATGAGAAGCAAAAACATTTTCTTGATTAAATTTTTGCCCACACTGAAGTAGCCAAATCAGCTCCCGAACTCTATTCCTCTCCCACGTCTCTTCGTCCCTTCCTTTCGGCCGGAACGGTGCCTGCTGCCCGGAGGCCCAGCATCCAGCTGGAGAAGGTACTGAGGGCCTCAGACTATCGCTCCGAGCGGGTCCGCTGGCCAGTGAGACGTTCCCTACCCCCTGCCTCAGCTCTCCGGAGCCGGGGTTTCCTCGGGAAGCGAAGAGGCTCCTGCGGATCGGCGCGTCTGGTGGCCCTGGCCCAGCTTCCGATTCCATTTAACACAACCCGCGCATCTTATCTCCGCGTCGCCTCCCCGGGGTTCCCACCCACCCTCTGCCCAGCCCAGCCCAGCCCAGCACGGCGGAAGCTGGGCCGCGAGCTTTTGAAGTCCGGAGAATTTCAATCCCAGAGGAGCCGGCTGGACCTAAAACCCCCGTCCCAGCGGGGGAGGGGACAGCAGGCCCGCAGACAGGAGGGGGTTGTCCTTCCCGCCGCGGGAGGTGAGAAGCGGTGGGGGCCCGGGCCGGACCCCACTTAGGCTGCTATCACCCCCTCCCTTTTATGGGGTCGCCCAGGCCTCGGCGACACGCGGGTTTTATTCCCTCTGTGAATTTACCTTTCTTCTGCCGCATAGGGAATAACCTCCGTGATACAGTGATAACCACGCTATTAAAGTGCCTCCCCATAAACCAAAAACACTCCCTCCCAACACCCCCCAGGAAACCCCAACTAGAAACAGTGCTCTTATCGAGTCTCCTCCTGTTTTCTTCTTCTTCCTGTTAAAAATTAGACCTCTCTTCATCTGATATTAATGGAAGATGCTTTTAGAAGAAGTGATATTCGGTTTAAAAAGGAAAAAATTTTTTCTCCTGCCACCGAGGTACCTTAGGCGCCTAAAGACAGGGGAAATTGAGACATTTTGAAAGAGTGGAGGCAGGAGTCGGGAGAGTCATGAAGGCATCCCCGAAGCTTCAGATCCGAAGCCCAGAAGAGGCATCCCCTCCAGGAGAGGCTGAGCCCGGGGCTCAAGCTTCCTTCCTCCCAGGACACCAGGGGAAGTCCGGCTCGGATGGGCCGGGCCCAGGAAGGAGACGCAAGTGGCACCTCTTGATCTCTCAATCCTACTCCGCTTTCATCTCACACGAAAAACCCAGAGGAAAAGAGGATCAAACACAGAGCACTCCCATTGAATGCAAAGCTGGGGGCGGGGCGGGCAGCCAGGAGTCCCTCTGAGGACCCGGCCTCGCGGAGGTGAGCGCAGCGGGGGGCTGCTGCGAGTTGGCCGAGGGCTGCGGAGGATAGAGGGAGAGGCGGGGTAGCGCCCCAGGACCAGGGCTGGAAGGGCCCAGAAGAAGGTGAAGGATAGTGGCAGATCTAACGCAGACGCTGGTGGCTCTACTCTGACAGGAAGGAAGGAGCAAGCCAGGTGTTCCCTCAGGCTCTGCCTACCAGCTAGAGAGGACAGGGCACCACGGAATCCCAGGACAATTCCCCGCCAGGGCAAAAGGCTCTGGACTCTGACCCGGATCGCTCCTCTCACCTTTGAAATATTCTCCAGGACTTTGGGGCCGGCAGAGCTCAGCACCTGGTGATTCTGGGAGTCCCGGGGATTGGAAATGTTTATGCGAACATCCCCTTCCAGTTCCCTCTGCACACCCGAGCCCAAGGGGAGGTCTGTGAGTTCTTCTTATCAAGTTGGGGGGGGGAGATGTGGAAGGCAGAACTTGAGAAGGGAACTTCTGTCGTTCCTCATTTCCTTCACCACCTCTGGAAGCCCACAGATAGGAAGATTGAGGCAGGGAGGGGGGAGGAAGAGAGAGAAGAGTTGGGAAAAAGAAAAAGGAGGAGGAGAGAAAAAAGATAAAGTTAAAAATACTTAGAGATAGAGGGACTTTTCTTTAGAATTTCAGAAGTTGGGGCTTTGTCTTGGAACATACAGAAGGAGGAGGGGCAAAGCAGCCTTTTGCAGCCGTCAGCTTAGCACTAGAAGCTCCTAGAAAGGGGCAGAGAAAGTCTAGTGGGAGCAGTTGCAGAGCAAAGAAGGGGCCTGCCTTCTAGCCTCAGCAAAACGAGGAGAGACCCAGTCTGTCTACCTAGCCCGAGCACACTTGAAAGTGGCAAGGGGTCAGTTTCCTAATGGGTTCCACATCCCCTGGAAGCAGACCTGAGAGGGAGCCTGTGGCTGTTCCCAAAGACATTAAGCACTACTCACACCCCCCAGCCCTGCCCTGGAGGTCCCCCTCTGTCTTCGATGACTGATGAGAACTCCAGTCACTTGTACTTTCATGGCATTTTCGATGCCTTCTCTCTCTTCAAGCACAATGCCACCCACTTTTGGAGCAGGGGACCAAAGCCCCGGGGCAAGGCACTAGGGAGAACCCCATGAGACAACCCTCTATGAACCCCAATGCCACGTGCTGGTCTTTCTCGACCCCTGCCCCAAATCTCCGGGCAAGAACAGCACCTTCTCCCAGCTAGAAGAAGCCTTTGCCGCTTCCGCTGTGGGGGCCGCATTTGCCAGAGTTTAACTCTCAAAAACCTGTTTCGGGGGAATTCGTTGACTCTGAACGAATACATTAAAATACGGGCAAGAAAAGAAACAAGGCCACCCTTAGAACCTCCCCCACTCTACATACCTGAAGTGCAGGCGAGGCCCCAGCAAATGGGAGATTTCTTCCTTGAATAGCCATCTGTAGGTCAAGCCAGGTTGTGGAAAGCTTAAGGTCACCTAGATGGGGAGAGGGGCGATTGGGAAAAAAAAAAAAGCGAACATTTGGAGTCAGCAGCCAAAGCCCTCTTTAAAGAAAAATATTAAGACATTTATCTTTTGCCCCTTGGGAAAGAAAAATGGCAAAGTTCTCTTTTGGTTCCTAGGAGGAAGGAAACAGCTGGGGGTAGTGGCTGGGAGGAGAAGGGAGGAAAGGAGACCCCAGGCTCAAGCTGTGGAGACAACTTGCGGGGGAGGTAATATGCTTTTCGGTAGCTTGTTAATAATAATAATAATAAAAAGACTTAGGAGCCGCGGAGCGGTTAGCTCACCAGGGACAGCAGTTGTAATAAGAGAAGCGAGGCTTGTGAATCGGCCTTCACACTTCTAAAATGCAGTTATGGATTCTCTCATCAGTGTAGACAAGGCACCAAGTTAAGAAAACAAAAGCCCAAACAATAAAAAAAAATTATATATATCAAAAGCGTATTCAATTACCGAGTCCCGCAAGCCCTGCGGAACTCGCCGCGTTAAGCTCCCTTTTCTTCCTGCGGAATTCCATTTGCATCCCCTGTGCCTGGGTGTCTCCCTCTCAGTGTGTGTGTCTCTCTGTTTTCACACTCTCCTCCCCATTCGAGCGAGGCCCACACCTGGCGCATCACTGCCGAGCCATTAGCTGCGGGTCTCCTTTCATCTTCGCTGTGGCAGACGTTTCTATTTATCCACTTGCGCTCACCGAGTGGCGTCACCAGCGGTACTGTAATGACGACTGCAGCAGGAGGATGACAGCTTAGAAAGAAGAGGGCAATGGGGCTTCCTCCCAGAGGCGGTGCGGCACAGAGGAGCGCTCGCATCACAAGGTGACCCCAGCTCCCCACCGCCACCGCCGCCGTCACCGTCGACACCTCGTTCCGGCCGCTCCGCGCCCGCCCAGTCGCCTGGCCTCTTTCTCCCTCCCGCAGCCAAGATCTGTCGGACCGCTGGGGACCCAGGGAGCCGGGGGGCTAGGAGCTCACTTGGGGCTTTCCCCCTCCCCCCTCCGAGAGTCCGGGATGGAGAGCCGAAAGGACATGGTTATGTTTCTGGATGGGGGTCAGCTTGGCACTCTGGTTGGCAAGAGGGTCTCCAGTTTGTCCGAAGCCGTGGGCAGCCCGCTGCCCGAGCCGCCCGAGAAGATGGTGCCCCGTGGTTGCCTGAGCCCGCGGGCCGGTCCTCCGGCCGCCCGGGAGCGCGGCGGGGGAGGCCTGGAGGAGGAGCCGGTCGACGGACTAGCAGGCAGCGCTGCAGGGCTGGGCGCCGAGTCGCGGGCAGCCGGGGCCGCGGTGCTCGGCCCCGGACCTCCGGCTGCCTCCGCCGACAGTCTCTCTGGCCAGGGGCAACCCAGCAGCTCAGACACCGAGTCGGATTTCTATGAAGAAATCGAGGTGAGCTGCACCCCGGACTGCGCCACGGGGAACGCCGAATACCAGCACAGCAAAGGTAGCCACCGCGCCCCTTCTCTCCCCCAGCCTCCCACCGTGCCCACCTTCCACTTCAGCTCTAGAGGAGAGGAAGACACTCCTTTACCCCAGGGCGGGGTGGCTGGGGGAACCCACCTGAACAACTCATCCCTCGCTATCTGCGCCCTGGCGGGGGTCTCCTTCTCTGCTCTGGCATTGGCGGGACTGAGGGTGACAGCTGTGCTTTGGGGGAAGGAGGGAGACGCAAGCCCTGGGCTTGAGGGGGATTCAGAGTGCACCCTAACCCCCCAGAGCTTTGTGGCACTGCTTCAGCTGCGCGGGGAAGACACTTTCTCCCGGCATGGCGAGATCAAAAGAGGGTCCAGGCAGTTTGTGGCTAGCAGGGTGTAGGGCGCATCCAAGGCGCGGAAGCGGAGTCCATAAAGGACCGTAAAATCGCGACCGACTAGGGCCGACAGGCTGCTTCGGCCCTCCGACCAGTTTGCACGTCGGTCAGAGGTCCAAATTACCTTGTCACTTCCCGGGCTCGGTGGCGCCAGGTCGGAAATGGTCCCAATGGTCTAATTGCCTTTGGTCTCCGGTTGCATTTGAAAAGGCAGTGCTCTGGCCCTCCCCCCATTCACCTTTCCTTCCTAGTCCCACTCCTCCACCCAAAGGAAAAGGGCGGCAGGGGGCAGGAGCCCCACCCTTGCCTGGGTTTCGCCTCAAATTGGGGGGTGGGTGGGCTGTGTGTCACTCTATAACTGGAGAACCCCTCCCTGACCAGGGGCTAGTGAGGAGGTGGGGTGAATGATCAGGAAGGGAGTCTCCCTGCGAGGGGTGGAAAGCTAGGAGGAAGAGCCCACCAGCAGACACTCCTCCACAAAGCTGTGCTGGTGGGTGAGAAGAGCCTGGTGTGGAAGATAACCCACCCCCTGGCGTTGGCAGCCAACACCTTGCTGAGAACCCACATCTACCCATTGCCATCTAATCCACTCAATCCAGACTAACCGCAGCATACCCTCAGAGTAACCCATACTGCATTCATATATAGTCAGGCAATAGGACACTCAAACACACACTCCTGGGCCATTCCCACAGCACACGCAGCCTAATGCACAGTCCCACACCTGCACCAGCCATCTGGCACACAAAGCAAGAAAACTCAGTCCCTGCCCAACATCCAACAATGCACCAGGACCCCAGTTCACAACACTCCAGCACAAAGGGGCATCTCAACTCACTTGACTGTCAGATATGCATATCCTTGCCCACTCTTGTCAACCGTGGGCAGAAAGTTCAGAGTGGCTGCATCTGTCCTGTGCCCTAAGGCAGGTGGCCAGGGCGCCTGGGGCTTTTGTACCCAGCAGGCCTAACACAGCAGCCCGACCAGGCCTAATGGCTGCTATGTGCTCATCTGAATGGTGAGCCTCTGTCCTCCATTCCTGGGTTCTCAAAGTCCCTGCCACCCTAGCAGAGGTAGAGTCTGGGGCTACTGAGAAGAGGGGGGATGTCCCTTTCCATCACCCCCTCCACACACATCAACCAGGATCTACAGCCCCACATCAACAACGTCTGTATCTGTTGTGTGTTCTGTGTGTGCCTATACTCTGGGCTCCCTGAACAGGGCCTGGCTCTGAGGCACTGGCCAGCAGTCCCAATGGCAGCAGCGAGACCCCCAAAAGCAATGGCAGTGGTGGCTCCCAGGGCACCCTGGCCTGCAGTGCCAGTGACCAGATGCGACGGTACCGTACTGCCTTCACCCGGGAGCAGATTGCACGACTGGAGAAGGAATTTTACAGGGAGAACTATGTATCCAGGCCTCGGAGATGTGAGCTGGCGGCTGCCCTAAACCTGCCGGAAACCACAATCAAGGTATGAGCCACAGGGAGGAGGGAGCGGGGTGCATCCAGTCAGGAGGAAGTAAATACCACCTTCCCACTTCCGAAATCAGGAACCAGGAAGTAGGGCCTGGAGTCTCTTTCCAGGGCAGCTAGGCCGAGAGTGTCTAAGCCTGGTGCAGGAGCCAGGTGCATGCAGATTTGCCCCTAGGGGAGACTCTCTTTCGTGGCCAAATAAACAGCGGGGATGAAGTGCCTGGGCCGGTGACAAGGAAGTGCTTCCAGGGAGAGCCTCAGGAATGGGACGTATTTTGAGGGGATCGCTGCCTGCTGCCTCAGACCGGTGGAGTTCTTAGTTGCTCCACTACTTTCCCAGCCACACTGCGTTCGGGCGTCCTGGCAGCGCGGGCTGAGAGGAGGAGGGAGAGAGCCTGTCTGGGAGGGATTCCAGATCCAAGGGGGTGGTGGTGGGATCTGCCCGCGCCCAGAGGAGCTCCTCTTCGGCTCTTCCCTGTGCTACCCGCACCGTCGCGCGCGGTGGGACGGGACTTATGGGTTCTGCGCACCCGGCCGGGCGGCCGCCGAACCCGCTGCTCTCCTCCCCGCCCGCCAGGTGTGGTTCCAGAACAGGCGCATGAAGGACAAGCGGCAGCGGCTAGCCATGACGTGGCCGCACCCGGCCGACCCCGCCTTCTACACGTACATGATGAGCCACGCGGCGGCCGCGGGCGGCCTGCCCTACCCCTTCCCGTCGCACCTGCCCTTGCCCTACTACTCGCCGGTGGGTCTCGGCGCCGCGTCCGCCGCGTCCGCCGCCGCCTCGCCTTTCAGCGGCCCGCTGCGCCCGCTCGACACCTTCCGCGTGCTCTCGCAGCCCTACCCGCGGCCCGAACTGCTGTGCGCCTTCCGCCACCCGCCGCTCTACCCGGGCCCGGCGCACGGACTGGGCACCGCGGCCGGCGGCCCCTGCTCCTGCCTCGCCTGCCACGGCGGCCCGGCCAACGGGCTGGCGCCCCGCGCCGCCGCCGCCTCGGACTTCACCTGTGCCTCCACCTCCCGCTCGGACTCCTTCCTCACCTTCGCGCCGTCGGTGCTCAGCAAGGCCTCCTCCGTGGCGCTGGACCAGAGGGAGGAGGTGCCCCTCACCAGATAAGGGGCCGCCCGCGGGCAGCCGGCTCCAGGACGCCCGTGGGGGTCCCTCGGGGACTCAGCATCCCTCCCCGCCCCAGGGGCACAGAGGGGAAAGAAGAGGGCCGCCGAGGACCAGCGGGACTTGGTTTCGAGCATCGAGCATCGAAATGCCTGGGAAGGGGTCCTGGCTGGCGCGTTTGGGGAGCAGGAGTGGGGTTGGGGAGGCCGAGCCCGAAAGAGCTTCCTCTGAGTCGGCCCCTCTTTGCCATTCTTCACCCGACCCACTGCCCTGACCCGGGCTTGAGGCCTTGGCTCCAAAGCTTAACAAATTTAGCAGCAACAGCAACCAATATCAAGCCCCTCAACCCCCTGCCCTTTCTCACCCAGACCCCTCCCCCTTGCAAAGGCCAAGCCCATGCGATGGAAAGGGAAATTGTTGTCTCTCTGAACAAAATGCTGTGTATGCAGAGCAGGTAGAGATTAATCTTTGCCAGCTTTTCCAAGGCATGGCAAGAGGCTTGTGGATGACAATGCACCAGCCATCTAAGGGAGAGAGGGAGATGATTTACTACCCTCCCAAAGAAGCAAGGGGCTCTCTGGCACCCCTGGAGCCTCAGTTACAGGATATTTTCTGATTCTGGCATCTACCAGCACCTGATCTCTTTCCTCTCTCCTGGCTTCTCCACTTGTAACTTCATCTCCACCCTCACTTTTTGTGTACTGTGGGCAGGGAAGCTGCAGATACCCTTAGGTCCCCTGGCAAGTTCTCTCAAGCCTCTTCTCCCTGGGCCCAGCACACACCCTGATTAGCAAGTGATGTGTGTGAGGAGGGTTTTGAATGTTGAATGTATAATAATGATTACCATGCCGCTGGCTGGCCATGGAGCCCAGAGCTGAGCTGTTAACAAGGCGCCCAGGGAAGAGCTTAGGGAGCAGGAACCTCATCTCCCTCCCTCCATATCTGGTGGCAAATTAGAGGCTATTTCCAGCCTTTTTCTTTCTTTCACTAGGAGCTTTCTGGCCCTTCGCTTTGCATTTGGCATTTCACACCCATCTGCCTCCCAAGCTGCCATGGGGCTTGACTTTCAGAATACTAGCAGGAGCCTTCTGCTGCTTCTGGGGACTTTGTCTCTCCCCTCCTCCAGGGCTTGTTTGGGAACCACTCCCAAACTCTCACATCTGTAGTCGTTCTTGCAGCCGGTTTTTGAGGTATAGGAGAACTTATACCCCCACAAAGGCAAGTTTCACCCTGACTGGGAGGGAGTGGTTCTTCCTGTAGGGAATGAGTTTGATTTGGTTTTCCTTTGAAGCCCAAAGAATTTGCTGTTACAATTTGTTGACCATATTGCAATAAAGCTGGATATGATTCTCACTTTAGCATTTTAAATTTTTTGGTAGCAGGCAGTTTGTTAACTCCTTTTGAATTACTAGTTCAACTATAGCCTTGGGTAGGGAAGGAGTCAAAAAAGGGACACACAGACAGTCTCCCAAGCCTCCATTTGGCATTGGCAATCTCCAAATGGACATTTCACAGAGGTGGAGAAGGAGGAGCTGCTGTGGGGTGCATATTTCCTTAATTTTGTGCACACTAGGAGTCTTGGCTCAACTGGTCCAGCAGAGCACTGAGCCCATCGGGGACTCCCCCTCATGAGTCCTCTCCATCTGCTCCAATGCTTTGAGGAAAGGGGATCCTGGACTCCATTCTCTGTTATCCTATCTCTACCCCAACCCAAGGTGGAGACAAATGGGGTGGTGGGAATGGAGGTGGAGCACTGCAGAGAGCTGGGTTTGCTGGTCAAGCTGAGTCTGCATCTTGTGGTGAAGGGAGAGGAGGGAGGACTCCTGAGTTGGGAAGAGAGGGTTTGAATCCTTTTCAAACTGGAAGTCATCTCCAAGGATGGAATTCTGGACTGGTCAGGGCAAAAGGACAGACAATCCTGAATGACCACCTCATTGTCGTTCTCTGTCCCTATAGGAGAGCCACTGTGGCTGCCTCTGAAGTCGTGCTCAAACAGGAGGGAGATGGGTGTCGTCAGCAGGCTGGGAGCTCGGGACTGTATGGGTTCAAGGGTCTTCTGACCGTGTACCCATGGGCAGGCGGGGGTCTCCTTAATCAGCCTTCAATCCCTCCTGGGGCTTTAGAGCAAACCCTCTCCAACATAGTACTCCCCACTCTCCCAAGCAAATCGTTGTGCTGAGGTTTCCAGCATCCTCTCTGCCACTCATCCCACCCGCCTAGCCCTGCGCAGCTCCCTCTGCAGTTGGGAAGCTCCCGGTGCCAAACCTGGCAAATTTCTGGGTTACTTCGCGTCCGGCCAAGATTGCTTGCGACAGGTAAATGGGCTGCGGGCTGCCGTAATGCCAGGCGTATTTTCAGTTAATAGGGAGGGAAAATGAGGTGTCTGCAGCGATATTGGAAAGTACAAGATCGATGATCCGGCCTCGTGTCCAATCAGCAGCCTTTAATTGACTGTATTTTCTGGGTAATTGAGCCTCTCTTCCTTCAAATTGAAGTGGAAGATATAACAATACATCTTGCCAGGAGGAATTACTCATTACTTCATAATGAAATTTCCCTTTTGCCAAGGTTTGCGGTTAGGCGCTAGGCACGCACTACCACACTCCCTCGCAGACCCCCGCACCTAAAAATAGACTTTTCCCACCTGCACCGGAAGCAGCATCTGGCCCAATTAGGTGGTGGTCGTTGTAGTGGGGGCTGGGGTGGAGATGATCTTAAAGGCACTGCGTCCTCCGCAGCCTCCATCTCTTCATCTGTAAAATGAGAAGGCTAGTCCAAGCAAGAGGGCTGACATGGTATTATTGTTTTTATTTTTCAATTTTCCGACCGTCTCTACTTAGTTTCCCTCCGTCTCAGTCCCATTTTGCAGGTGGGAAAACGGAGGCTGTGGCCTCACACAGGTGTTAGTGACTCATGTAGATAGGGGCTCCCAGCTCCGGCGGCTTCCCCTCCCATGCCTTAGGCCTCTTTGGGGCCCAGAGTCCGCGGTTACCCTCGTTAAGTCTGACACCTCACATCCGACTCACACTTTTCCTGGGCTCCTCAACATAGTCGGGGACCCAGCGGGGCCTGGGAGCGCAGACGTGTGCTCAGCCGCGGTCCTTTTGGCCGGGGAAGAATAGCCACCCCGCAGCCCGAGTGCGCGCTCAGCGCAGGCCGTCGCCGTCTAGTTAGCGAGTGATTGATTGCCTTATTAAAGCGTGTTCTTGTAAGTGTGACCAAACTGATTGCATTGCATATGTTTGGGATAATGCTCATTTTAAACAACAGGATAAAGAGGATGAGCTCGGCAGAGCTTCCGAAGAAGAAATGATTCCGGCCAGCAGCTCCCTAACTCTGGCATTAAATTGCCCGGTTACATAGCAAATCACTTGGTTTCTCCACTCTTGTCCGCATTTTTTTTCCCCCTTAGCCTGCAGTTTGATTGCATCCCCCAGTGTTGTCTGCCCCACCAATGATTTTCCTTGTGACTATGTCGGCCCTGCTTTCCCAACCGGGAAACTCGCAGCTGCACATCCCATACATCCAGTCCCTCTGCCCACATTCCAGGCAGAGTGAGAGGTGATTCAGAATGCGCCCTCTCAGCCCAGGCCTTCCAGGGGGATATGGCCCTAGACGGTCGTGGCTAACGGGAGCTTAGGTCCCCGCCCCAGTCGCGTGTCTCCCCACCCCCAGCCTAGCACGTTCCTGAAAGTTTAAAAGATTCTTTTGTTCCTCGGGCTTTTCCCGCTTGGTTGCTTCCATTATTCCCCAATCGAGGAAACACCCGCAGCCATATGTCGGCCGAAGGGCGTGGGTGTCACGGGCGGACAGTTGTCGGGGATGACCAGCGGATGGCATTCTCCTAGTGGAAAGACCTTTTTCTTCTTCTAGCGTCATTTCTAAGCACCCTCACTCGGAGTGAGAGAGGGAGTACTGCCAGTGAGTGGGGGCAGGAAAAGGAGGGTGGGCCCCCAAATGGCGATTTTCTTCTAATTACTCTGCCCCCACCCCAATCCCTGTGGCTAGGTTCTCTTTCTGGGCCTGTTCCCTAACAAAGAAATCCTCAGCCGGCCTCCACTCACTCCAGTCAACTTGCACGGGAGCCAAACTGTTGGCAGACTGAACTTCCTAAGGGACACCTTTCGGGTACACTGGAATTCTGATTTGTTCAAGATGATGATGGTTATCAGGATAAGTCAGAAACGATGCCACCCTTTGGGGTGTCATTTGTCAGTGCAATCGCACGGATTCGTTTGCAAGACCCAGCTAAAACAAGTCTGGATAAGTGACTTGATCCAAACGGAAAAATTCTTCCATCCTTCAGCTCCTCCCTGACTCTGCGGGGGCAGACACATCAGTGCATTAGGGTGAAAGGCCCAGCTCACCATTTGTGCCGGTTTGTGGACCCCGAAATGTTAACCCTGAGAAGGCAAAAAGCTGACTACAAAATGCAAGCTACCCTCTACAAAGCAAATAGAAACACAAAGTCCTTTCCAAAATCGCCTTCTCAGCAAATAAGTGTGTGATATTCTGAGCAGAAGCAGGAGAAAGACTGCCACTTAAAAATAACATGAAAGCATTAAGTAATTATTTAAAACAAGGCTGTTTAGAAAAATATTTGTATTTATTGCAGCTGCTCAATTGGCCTCGTTAAAGTCGGCAAGCATTTAAATTGTGTTACAATCTCATTTAAATCCCTCTCCGTTCCAGCAGGCTGAAGAGCTTGAATAGACCAATCACTTCATAATGATGATGAATGAGAAATTAATTCAGATACAAGCAAGACAATTTAGGCCTTCATCTGTTTAAATAGCCTTCCAATATTATTCGCGATCGCGGGTCACAGATTGAATCAATTGTCCAATCTTGTGAAAGTCATATCCTTGCATCTTCATCGAGATTATTTATAGCGCAGTGAGGGCTGCTGAAAGGTATACGCTGTTAACAGGGACAATTACTTAAAGGGAAGCGTTTATAAAATGGAAAACAAATGCCGGGGTTAGTAACAAATGGGATCAAAAGCAGTCATTCCAATCTGGCTCCTCGAGGGGAAGCTAGCGGGCGCGGCCTCCGCAGAATGAGGGGCGCCGAGGGCTCGGCCTCTGGCCTCCCGCCACCCAGGTGAGGCCCGGGCGTCCCGGCACACCAGCCGGCGCTCTGGCTGCCGTGGCGACCCGGGGCCAGCTTCGTCCCGGTCTTCAGGTCTGGCGGGAAGCCGCCGCGCCTCAGCCTCACTTGGGCATCTGGAGGCGCCGCGCTCGCAGACGCCAACAGCGGGCGGTGCCCTTTGAGCCGGGTCCTGGCCACGCCCGGGATTCACCCACCAGCTCTGACATGCTTTGGCCTCTGCCGCAGAGGTTGGAGGCCTCGCCAGGCGCACGGGACTAGGCGGCTGGACTTCTGGATTCGGTCTCCTCCTACCCTTGGCCTCGGGTCCCATTTCCACGGGGCCTGTCGCCCCGCCGTCCCAGGGCCCGGGGTCTCCTCCTGTCCTGCAGGGCCTGGGCCCCTCCCCGGCGCCCTCGGGCCTGCGCGTGGCATCCAGCTCCGCAGAGAAGAGCCAGTTCCTTCCTTCCGCCGTCGAAGTGCCACTCCCCGCATCTTGAAATAACCCCCGAGGGACGCTGTCCCCTGCGTTGTCTGCCTCGCGTCCCCAGTGGAGCCCATGAGGCCGAAACGACTCCCGGGTGACATGTGCCTCCCCGAGGTGTCCGCTTCCCCTTCCTGGGCCAGGTTAGGCAGAGAACCTGAACAATGTGCGCGGGGTAGGGTGGGTTTGTTCCCCCCACCCCGCATCGGTCCAGGCGTGTCTAGTGGCGTGTGCCGCGTCTACACGGTCTCTATTTGCGGGCTCAGGGGCGACCGAGCCTTTGCAGGCGGCACTCTTTGGGGATAAATGTGCGGTGGGCTCATGTGCCAAGCCTTGAGTAGGAGGGGAGAGCGAGGGGCTCCCAATGAACCCAGAGAGGAGTCCTCGCGGTACGGCACCCGCCCCACTCCCGTCTGCGTCCAAGTGCTTTTAATTTTATTTTTTATTCCTCTGTATTTCTGTGTTTTGAAACAAAAGCCCAACTAATGGATTCCTGGAGCTCTGAGGACCCACTCCCGGGAGCGACTTTGATGTATTGCTGTCCAATTAGTGCCTTTAATTGGTGTCCTTAGGGACAGGCTGGCCCGGAGCTGGGACACAGCCTCCTCTCGCCTCTCCTGCACACTGGAAAGGTAAAATTTATAACGCACTGTAGCAATCCCTTGGGAGAGCGAGCGAGGAAGGGAGGCTGTGGAGGAAGGGAGAGATACAGCTCCATCTTGCAATTCCCAGACCCTCGGGGCGCAGGGGTCGTGGATAAGGGCCCAGATCACCCGATTTCTACAGTTTCCTGACTCCCTCGCGGACCTGACAGGAGGGCTCCGGCTGAGTCGCTGAGGATTATGAATTTGTTCGCAGAAAGGCCAAGGGAGCGGCATTGTCGGTAGAAGCCCACCCCATGTGGTCTCTCAACTCGTTAATAATGGCTGTTTGTTAACAAGGATGCGGAGGTTAAATAATCTGGGTGGAAGATTAAACACGCCTCATCAAGGTGCTGGGAGTGGAGTCTCACAGAGACCTGCACCAGAGTTGCCGGGCTTGCTGGAACCTGGAGGAAGGTGGGCATGAACCGCCTGCATGGAGCCCTGGGGTAGAGGGGGAGGAGGAGTCTAGGTCCCCTTTTCAGGGTGTTTCCCTTATAAAGTCAGCACAGACCCAAACCCTTGTAGTGTTGAATAGCAAATCCCATCTAGGAGCCCACCCCAATGAAGTGAGGATGTCAAATCTTGCTGGAGATCAGAAATGGAGACCTGACTCTGAATCCAGGGCCCATTTTGAGGAGTGGTGGCTATCTGCTGCCTTCCAAGCCTTACAAACTCATACCTCTGGGAAGTAAGGGATATTTGTATCCACATAATCCAGAGTGAGTTGCACTGGGTTGGAAAGCAGAAGATGAGGCTTCTAGCTTGCACTCTGCCCTTAAATAGCTGTGTGTCTGTATTACATTATTTTCCTATTTTATAAAATAAACAGGAGGTAAGGCTTGATATAGATGATGTATAATATTTCTCTTTCTTTCCTCAAGTTCTCACCAGAGTTAGGGAGCTGAGTCCCTTCTCAGATACTCTGCTTTGGAAGGTTCAGTCAAGGAGGATTTTATTCAGCAAATATTTGAGAGCCTACTCTGTGCCAATTACTGTGAAGTGTGTATTTTTTAACTGTGACAGCATAATATAAAATTGTATATTCTTGTGTGTGTCATTCTCAAATATTATCTTGTGAAGGAAGACAAGAGAGAAATAAGTAGAGAGAGAGAACTGAATAGAATGTGTGTGGCACAGGAGATGGTGACTGCAGCCATGAAATGAAAAGACACTTTCTCCTTGGAAAGAAAGTTATGCAAACCTAGGCAATGTATTAAAAAGCAGCGATATCACTTTGCCAACAAAGGTCTGTATAGTCAAAGCTATGGTTTTCCCAGTAGTCATGTACAAATATGAGAGCTGGACCATATAGAAGGCTGAGTGCCGAAGAATTGATGCTTTCAAATTGTAGTACTGGAGAAGACTCTTGTGAGTCCCTTGGACAGCAAGATCAAACCAGTCAATCCTAAAGGAAATCAACCCTGAATCTTTGTTGGAAGGACTGATGCTGAAGCTGAAGCTCCAGTACTTTGGCCACCTGATGTGAAGAGCTGACTCATTGGAAAAGACCCTGATGCTGGGAAACATTGAAGGCAGGAGGAGAAGGGGGTTACAGAGGATGAAATGGTAGAATGGCATCACAAACTCAATGGACATGTGTCTGAGCAGACTCCAGGAAATGGTAAAGGACAGGGAAACCTGGTGTGCTGCAGTCCATGGGGTCGCAAAGAGTCAGACATGACTGAGCGACTGAACAGCAACATAGGGTAGAGAGATAGGAGAGTGCAGGGAAAAGGAATCAGAAGTAGAGGTCTTTGAGATGGTGGAAAAGTCAGTGAGGATGAATACCGCAGAAGCAGTTCCTTGATGGAGAGTACTTTCAAGAGAGCAGAGAGAAAGTCCTAGTCTGAAGTCCTGAGATCTGACAGCCAACGAAAGGTAAACAGTGGTTTCAGAAGTTAAAGTTCCACTCTTAACTAATTTCTCCAAAATATCACTTTCTGAGTCCACCAAACAGGGAACTCAGCTGCTGGGTGGGGACTCTTTAAGCTTCTGACTGATGGGTATCTGGGCTCCAGATGGGCAAACCCTAGGTTGAAGTTTTCCTTCAAATCAGCAGTAACTGTGGCTCCTATATTCCTCTGCCTTCACTTGAAAAGTCCAGTGACCAGACTTATGGTGCTAGGCTGTGAGGTTGAATACCTAACCTTTAATGAGTACTTGGGCTTCCCTGGTGGCTCAGCCAGTAAAGAATCCACCTGCAATGAGGGGTACCTGGGTTTGATCCCTGGGTTGGGAAGATCCCCTGGAGGAGGATCCCACTCCATCCCACTCCAGTATTCTTGCCTGGAGAATCCCCAAGGACAGAGGAGCCTGGTGGGCTAAAGTCCACTGAGTACTTGGTCTCATGCACTTACTGTTCTATGCTTTCTATGCATTATTTAATTAAATTCCTACAACAACCCCTTGAGGTGAATACTATTATAACTCTTGTTTTACAGATGAGGAAATTGAAGCACAGAGAGCTAGTGACCTGCCTGTGTCACACAGCTGGTAAATCAGTCTGAATCCAGAGTTCTCACTGCTGATTGCATCATTAAAGCTGTCTTTGTGGTGTAGTATGGTGGCTAGTAAAGTAATGCTCAAAATTCTCCAAGCCAGGCTTCAGCAATATGTGAACTGTGAACTTCCAGATGTTCAAACTCGTTTTAGAAAAGGCAGAGGAACCAGAGATCAAATTGCCAACATCCGCTGGATCATCGAAAAAGCAAGAGAGTTCCAGAAAAACATCTATTTCTGCTTCATGGACTATGTCAAAGCCTTTGATTGTGTGGATCACAATAAACTGTGGAAAATTCTGAAAGATATGGGAATCCCAGACCACCTGACCTGCCTCTTGAGAAACCTGTATGCAGGTCAGGAAGCAACAGTTAGAACTGGACATGGAACAACAGACTGGTTCCAAATAGGAAAAGGAATACGTCAAGGCTGTATATTGTCACCCTGCTTATTTAACTTCTATGCAGAGTACCTCATGAGGAATGCTGGGCTGGAGGAAGCACAAAAAGATTGCTGGGAGAAATATCAATAACCTCAGATATGCAGATGACACCACCCTTATGGTAGAAAGTGAAGAAGAACTAAAAAGCCTCTTGATGAAAGTGAAAGAGGAGAGTGAAAAAGTTGGTTTAAAGCTCAACATTCAGAAAACTAGTATCACAGCATCTGGTCCCATCACTTCATGGCAAATAGATGGGGAAACAGTGGAAACAGTGGCAGACTTGATTTTGGGGGGCTCAAGGTGACTGCAGCCATGAAATTAAAAGACGCTTGCTCTTTGGAAGAAAAGTTATGACCAACCTAGACAGCATATTAAAAAGCAGAGACATTACTTTGCTGACAAAGGTCCATCTAGTCAAAACTATGGTTTTTTCAGTAGTCATGTACAGAAGTGAGAGTTGGACTATGAAGAAAGCTGAGCACCGAAGAACTGATGCTTTGGAACTGTGATTTTGAATTGATACTTTTGAACTCTTGAGAGTCCCTTGGACTGCAAGGAGATCCAACCATCCCATCCTAAAGGAAATCAGTCCTGGGTGTTCACTGGAAGGACTGATGTTGAAGCTGAAACTCCAATACTTTGGCCACCTCATGCGAAGAGCTGAGTCATTTGAAAAGACCCTGATGCTGGGAAAGATTGAAGGCAGGAGGAGAAGGGGATGACAGAGGACAAGATGGTTGGACGGCATCACCGACTCAATGGACATGGGTTTGGGTAGACTCTGGCAGTTGGTGATGGACAGGGAGGCCTGGCGTGCTGCGGTTCATGGGGTCACAAAGAGTCGGATATGACTGAGGGACTGAACCGAACTGAATGGTGGCTAAGGGCAGACTGAGTGTATTTCACCACAAGTTACTAATATCAGGAGTGGACTCTAGATAAGGGCAGCTAGTGTAGGAGGCACGATGGACTCGAGTCTGTTTGCAAAGATCACGACTCTATTCCGCCTTCCCAAATTACCATCTCCAATTTATTTGGTAGATATGCAGTGAGCCATGTAGTCCAATGAATATATCAATAAATATTCATTGAGCACCTACTCTATTGCCCCTACCAGACTTATGTTTACATCATATTTTCTCTCTGCTCCAATTTGGTGCTGGTGTGGCTTTGATTGTGTTTTTAATCTATTACAGCTGCACAACTTCCCTTTCTCATAAAGTTATAGCTTCACCTGGAGCCATGAAAGATGATATGGCCTGAATGTGGTGCTGGGGTGTGGGAAGGCAGTATGTCAGATACTCCATTAGCACTCCCAGTCCTGCCTGACCTAGACAGTAATATCACCTGGGCTGAAAGCTGACTCAAAAATGGGGAGAGGATATATGTATACCTATGGCTGATTAATGTTGAAGTTAGATAGAAAACAACAAAATTTTGTAAAGCAATTATCCTTCAATTAAAAAAAGTGGGGATGCAACCCAGAAGTCCAGTTGTAGCACCCAAAGGGGCAAGCTTTTTTTTTTTTCATAATAAACTTGTAGTTTTATTCAGGTTTGATTTTAACAAATGTGTCGGGGAGAAGATTTGGTTAAGGCTATTTGGTAAGAAGATAAAAAATTCAAACTTGACTCTAGAAACATACTGATTTGAATGGCTCAAAGATTTTGAAATTGTAATATAGAAAAGGAAGCATAAACAGGGATATTTGGCAGTTCTGCAATTAAAAAAAATTATACAGACCTAAAATAAGGTATATATTATCAATCAAGGAAGATTTAAGTCTGAATAGAACATAATTGTTATTATATATAAAGAAGGATGCAGTTCAGTGAATGAACTGAAAATAGTGACATAACTGTACTGGGAAAAGACAGAAAGGAACGTGCTGCTGCTGCTACTAAGTTGCTTCAGTCCTGTCTGCCTCTGTGCAACCCCATAGATGGCAGTCCACCAGGGTCCTCTGTCCCTGGGATTCTCCAGGCAAGAACACTGCAGTGGGTGTCCGTTTCCTTCTCCAATGCATGCATGCATGCTAAGTCACTTCAGTTGTGTCTGACTCTGTGCAACCCCATGGACAGCAGCCCACTAGGCTCCTCTGTCCACGGGATTCTCCAGGCAAGAATACTGGAGTGGGTTGCCATTTCCTTCTTCAGGGGCAAGCTTTTGATACTGGGCTACTTAATTACGGAGGTGGAGCTCAGTAGCAGAAGGACAGAAGTTGAAGATGCATTATTACTCAGAAGCTGGAGGTAAAATATAAAAGCTATGGAACTGGCAAAAGAAGTTGATGCAAAGAGGGCAGGAAAAATAAAGCTCTCAGACTTGTTGCTGCTGCTGCTGCTGCTGCTAAGTCACTTCAGTCGTGTCCGACTCTGTGTGACCCATAGACGGAAGCCCACCAGGCTCCCCCGTCCCTGGGATTCTCCAGGCAGGAACACTGGAGTGGGTTGCCATTTCCTCCTCCAATGTGTGAAAGTGGAAAGTGAAAACTGAAAGTGAAGTCACTCAGTCGTGTCTGACCCTTAGCGACCCCATGGACTGCAGCCTACCAGGCTGCTCCATCCATGGGATTTTCTAGGCAAGAGTACTGGAGTGGCTTGCCATTGCCTTCTCCGACAGACTTGTTAAGCTGATGATATTCAGATAGGGCTAAAGTCCTAGAGAGGAAGGCTGGAGGAAAATATGACAGGAGACAGGAAAACATGGCTGAGACTTAATTGCCCCTGTCCTTATTCTATAGTAAAAGAACTTTTTTTTTTTCTTTTTTTAAGCTGGGTAAATGGCCACCCTATGGTAAAGGCTACATTTCCCAGCCAGCAAGATGTGGCCACGTAACCAAGTTCTGGCCAATGGGATGTAAGTAGGCCTAATGAATGTGACTTAGCAGAAGTGTCTCTTTTTAAAGAGTGTTTTTAAATATATGTGATGCATTCAGGTTATCTACTGAGTTTTAGTAGTTTGGATATACTACATAACTGGAGTCCCCTTGATATTTCAGAACCAGAAGTAACATCAAGATCATTTAGCCAAACTACTTTACTTTTCAGGTCTTTAAGTTTTCTCTAGGTAAAATGAGCCTTGTATGGCTCTCATGGTTTTAGAACAGACACAGGATGTTATATAGGATATATGCCATCTCTAGTCTTGTTTTATTGTGATGCCAAGGCTGGAGTGACTGCACATTCCTTTTGTATTTCTCTTGGACAATTCAAAGTCCCAGCATCAAGTCCAGATCCAAAAGCTAAAGCTGCTTTACTTAATGGCACTTGAGGAACTTGAACTTCACTGGAAGCTGGTATTCTAACTGTACATCTCCAAGTTTAGCAATTGAAGTTAATGAAATGCCTGGTGCTAAGAAAAACAGAGTAATTGGGCATACTCTCTCCTAGATGTTAACCTACTAGCCACCAGGAAGGAAGTGCAAAGGAGGAGTTACAAGTGGCACTCACAGACTCCAGAGGTAAGCTTCATGTTGACTTCAGTGTGCCTATAGAAGGCAGAACCTTTGAAGAGCCCCACCAGCTTCTGTTATCTAGATGACCAGAACTATCAGGTCAGGTGACTTTGAGAATCAGGATTGTTTAAGATCGGAGATAAGGTTTGGGGATGGTGGCAACTCTGGAAGAAATATGTATAAAAAACTGTCTTGCATTGCCAAAGAGAATTTCTAGAATTCCAGGCAAGTGATCTTAGCACTGCCTGAAATTGGGTCTGTTTCTGAACTTTCATGATATCACTGCAGATGAGCCAAAAATTCTACTTTCTTCAGGGAGAAAAAAAAATGGTTGTTTTATTTTTTTTAGCAATTGGTTTAGTTTAATACATACATAGTACTTCCTGAAGTACCAGAGACACCTTGGTAAGGATGTCTTCTCTCAGCTGCCACAGCCAGGGACTTGCATTTGCTGGGAGGTCTGGATCAGATCAAAGGAGATAAAAAAGAAAAGAAAAAGGAGAGTGGAGTATAATCACAAGTCTTGGCAAACTACTCAAGTAATAATGTGGACTGGTGGAAACAGGAAACACTACTTGAGTTGGAGACTCATATTTGGATTTGATCTCATGGAATAAAGTGCACAAGCTCTTAGTCACTTAAAGGTGACCTAAAGGACAGTCACTAATCACCCCCCTAGATTATACTGACAACTCTACCCCAGATCTGATAATCTTTTGATAGATTATAATTATTATTTTGGCCTGGTGAAAAATCTTAGTCTTATTTTATTTATTTTATTTCATTTATAACAAGTTTTTGTAAAATCTGATGAAGTGTCCTCAACTGGTCTCATTGTATTTCTCCATCTTTGGAGGAACCAGAATTATGGTGTATAAGTGGGAGCACTGCAGTAGCTTTAGTTCAGTTCAGTTCAGTCTGACTCTTTGCGACCCCATGAATCACAGCACGCCAGGCCTCCCTGTCCATCACCAACTCCCGGAGTTCACTCAAACTCACCTCCATCGAGTCGGTGATGCCACCCAGCCACCTCATTCTCTGTCGTCCCCTTCTCCTCCTGCCCCCAACCCCTCCCAGCATCAGAGTCTTTTCCAGTGAGTCAACTCGTCGCATGAGGTGGCCAAAGTATTGGAGTTTCAGCTTCAGCATCAGTCCTTCCAATGAATACCCAGGATTGATCTCCTTTAGAATGGACTGGTTGGATCTCCTTGCAGTCCAAGGGACTCTCAAGAGTCTTCTCCAGCACCACAGTTCAAAAGCATCAATTCTTCGGCGATCAGCTTTCTTCACAGTCCAACTCTCACATCCATACATGACCACTGGAAAAACCATAGCCTTGACTAGACGGACGTTTGTTGGCAAAGAAATGTCTCTGCTTTTTAATATGCTATCTAGGTTGGTCATAACTTTCCTTCCAAGGAGTAAGCGTCTTTTAATTCCGTGGCTGCAATCAGCATCTGCAGTGATTTTGGAGCCCCCAAAAATAAAGTCTGACACTGTTTCCACTGTTTCTCCATCTATTTCCCATGAAGTGATGGGACCAGATGCCATGATCTTTGTTTTCTGAATGTTGAGCTTCAAGCCAACATTTTCACTCTCCTCTTTCACTTTCCTCAAGAGGCTTTTGAGTTCCTCTTCACTTTCTGCCATAATGGTGGTGTCATCTGCATATCTGAGGTTATTGATATTTCTTCCGGCAATCTTGATTCCAGCTTGTGATTCTTCCCGCCCAGTGTTCCTCATAAGTTAAATAAGCAGGGTGTCAATATACAGCCTTGACGTATTCCTTTTCCTATTTGGAACCAGTCTGTTGTTCCATGTCCAGTTCTAACTGTTGCTTCCTGACCTGCATACAGGTTTCTCAAGAGGCAGGTCAGGTGGTCTGGTATTCCCATCTCTTTCAGAATTTTCCACAGTTTATTGTGATCCACACAGTCAAAGGCTTTGGAATAGCTTAGATGACGTAAAGTGACTGTCTATTTGAGGGTGGACATTTAATGGAACTTTCTGTTTGTAAGATTGCCTCTCTCTGGTTTGAGAGGTTTACATAGGCTCTGAGAAGCAGCAGAGTTTTTGGCTCTGTTTGTGGCATGTGCTGGTCTCCTGGATGGTTTATGGGAAAGTCTGGGTCAGACTTAAGCTTGACATTATACCTTCCTATGGTGAACTGAGGTTCAGATCTACTTCCCTTGATCCCTGTATCCACATTATTACCCAGGAATGCTCTTCAAATCAGAATCTCTACCTTATTAGGGTGAGTTTCACAAAACTTTTAAAAGGTTATTAGAAGCCTTTCAAGAGGCAGTTTCTTCTGAAGGATTGATATGGATTTAACTGGGTGCTATTTTAACACCGTACATGTACTTCTGGATGTGCAGTACGGGTTTGCCTAGTGGTGGAATAGTACTTTATATCAGTGATGATTTTGAAATGGATTCCTATTTCTGTGATCAATTGTGGACCCCTTAGTTTTTCTCCTCATCTGTAAAGTGAAGTCCCAGTGACACATAGAGTTTAGTTTGGCCCTTTTTCTCCAATGTAATTTTTAGACACTGTCCCTAAGAAATTGCATCAACTTACTTCATGGGAAATAGATGGAAAAACAGTGGAAACAGTGTCAGACTTTATTTTTTTGGGCTCTAAAATCACTGCAGATGCTGATTGCAGCCATGAAATTAAAAGACGTTTACTCCTTGGAAGGAAAGTTATGACCAACCTTGATAATATATTAAAAAGCAGACATTACTTTGCCAACAAAGGTCTGTCTAGTCAAGGCTATGGTCTTTCCCGTGGTCATGTATGGATGTGAGAGTTGGACTGTGAAGAAAGCTGATCACCGAAGAATTGATGCTTTTGAACTGTGGTGTTGGAGAAGACTCTTGAGAGTCCCTTGGACTGCAAGGAGATCCAACCAGTCCATTCTAGGGGAGATTGATCCTGGGTATTCATTGGAAGGACTGATGCTGAAGCTGAAACTGCAATACTTTGGCCACCTCATGCGACGGGTTGACTCACTGGAAAAGACTCTGATGCTAGGAAAGGTTGGGGGCGGGAGGAGAAGGGGATGACCGAGAATGAGATGGCTGGATGGTATCACCGACTCTGTGGACATGAGTTTGAGTGAACTCAGGGAGTTGGTGATGGATAGGGAGGCCTGGCGTGCTGTGATTCATGGGGTCGTGGAGAATCGGACACGACTGAGCGACTGAACTGAACTGAACTGAACATAGTTAAGTGTTTGAATGCTTTGTTGATGGACAATCTCATTGGTTAAAGGAAGTAGCCTTGGTTATTGGCTAATAAATGTGGTTTAGAACAACCTCTGTGCCTTATTCCTTCCTTCCTTCAAAGTCAATTATTCCAATTTCAGGACAAAGCAACACATTCTTAGGAGGGGGGTATGTGAAACAGCCCCATTTTTGGCTTGCACTCTGCTTTTAATCCTGTTCTTCAGGTCATGTCTCATCTCCAGCTGAGTCATGAAATACAAATGAATAGCTTCGGGACCTAATAGTGCTGTATGGACAGGTGAGGATAATTGATTTCCAGAATTTTGTTTATCAATTACTTGGTATAGTACAGTAAGTGAATCAGTGTATATGTTGATTTTATAAAAGGTGAAAAATTCTTTAGTCTGACTTATCTCAGAGGAAAATGTATGATTTGAGAAGCTAAAAATGAGCCAAACTAAAAGGAATATTCATGTAATAGGGTTAAATGACTTTGAGAGTGAAATCTTGGGAATTCCCTAGTGGTCCAGTGGTTAGGACTTCACACTCTCATGGCTGAAGGCCCAGGTTCAATCCCCTGTCAGGAAACTAATATCCCACAAGCTGCATGGCACAGCCAAAAAAAAAAAAAAAGGTGAAATCTTATAAGAGCATCTCATTTCAAAGATTTTATAAGTATTAGTTCTAAATATATAAAGGATCAATATAAGTTGAC
The DNA here is from genome assembly GCF_049115385.1 of Moschus berezovskii. Lineage (NCBI taxonomy): Eukaryota > Metazoa > Chordata > Mammalia > Artiodactyla > Moschidae > Moschus > Moschus berezovskii. Next base: position 77,894,746 of record NC_142462.1, on the reverse strand, counting down.
TTAATTTTTGTGCTTGGTGGGGGTATGAAAAAGCTTCACTAAAAGAAATTGTGGATTTTGAACCATAGTTTGTTAGTGGTTTTTGTTATAATTTTGGAACTATATCCTTATATAAATGTCCTTCTAATACACATCAGAAATCCAGCATTAGACTTCTGGTATTCATGTCAAGTAGTATTCTTTATGCTTAGTCTCTGTGCATTTACTTCTCCTACTGTCTCTTTAAAGAAGAAAATCAAATGAACAATCAACCTGATTTTCAATTCCCATCAAACAACACTGATCCCTGTTCATTGTAAATTCATTTCTACGACTCTGGTCTTTGCTATTGCTTGAGAATCATTTGAACACTTTAGCTGGGAGAGAAGTTTAAACAGTTTCTAAAACAGTTCAAATGGAAGCAGATCCAGATTCATATGAAATACTGTCACTCAGAAACAAAAGAGGTAACTTGATGTAGTGGACACAGGAAAGCCTTAGCTCAAGTCACCTTTCTCCACTTAGTATCTGGTGTGAAAATTAACCTCCTAAATCTCAGGGTCTTCATTTAGGAAGGTACCTACCTAGGTCCTGTGTAATATGGAATGTAAAACTGATAGCACTGCCGCAAACTTCCTGCCTGCCCCCAAAGGCTGAATGATTAGTGACACATATCCTCCCAACAATTCCATCACCTGAAGATAAGGTAGGAAGCTTTGAAGTGCAGACTGTGTCAGCAGGAGTAATCTTCCCTGGAGCCGAAGTATACCTAAAACCTTCCTGGAGCGAGAACTGCAAAACTGTATCACTAAGAAGATAAGTTTAAAATCATGTTTGGATCATTTTGAATTTTAGGTATATCAAGGTGATGTGAGGCACTGCAGATGGAGCGAAGACTTTAGAAGTTCTGGTTGGTTCTGCATGGTGAGTTATTTGGTGAAGAATAAGAAAAGCCAAGCCACTGGCATAGGTCAGGGCCCAGGAAGCTCAGCAAATAGAACCACTTTCTGCATATGGGAAGCCTTTCTTCCCTTTTCTCAAGGATTCTGAGATAAATTTCAGAGGCTCAGGGTGGGGATTTGGGCCATTGGAACAATTTCAATGTCACTCTGTTCCAGCCCTATTTCTGGTTTGGAAAGACACCTCTTCTTATTCCCATCTCTCCACACACAACTAGATCAGTGTTTTTCAAACTCTGGAATATTTTTCACAGTGAGAAAAAAAAAAAGACATTTTATATCACAACCTAATACATCCCCTCTAAAAACAAAGCTTTGCTTAAACAATATTTATACTTACTCATGCGCTCTAATGGTTTCTTTTCCATTCCATTTAATTCCATCCCATTCCAAAATATGCTGGTGGTAACCCACTACATTTCTTGACTCGTTCAAGGGCCTTGATCCTCCATTTGAAAAGACTAGCCTTGGCTCAATGGTAAAGAATCCACCTACCAATGCAGGAGACTCAGGTTCAATCCCTGGGTCAGGAAGATCCCCTGGAGAAGGAAATGGCAACCCACTCCACTATTCTTACCTGGGAAATCCCATGGACAGAGGAGCCTGGTGGGCTGCAGTCCATGGGGTTGCAAAGAGTTGGAAACAACTTAGCAACTATACAACAGCCTTAGATGACTTCTCAGTGACACTGGCACTTTAGGAAAGATTCAAACACTAGAGAGTAGTCCTAGGTTTACCCTCCCCAACCCCACTGACTCCCAAATCTCATCCAGGCTGCAACTAGACCACAAAGACTGGCCTGAACTGGATTAGGTATTTGAGGATCATTCATATACTTTCCACAGTTTTGGGACCCCCAAGTTCAGTTCAGTCACTCAGTCGTGTCTGACTCTTTGTGACCCCATGGACTGCAGCATGTCAGGCTTCCCTGTCTATCACCAACTCCCAGAGCTTGCTCAAACTCACGTCCATTGAGTCGGTGATGCCATCCAACCATCTCATCCTCTGTCACCCTCAGAAGTTTCCAAACTGAACTTCCAGCTCTATTCTTAGGGTATAGATGATTTGGATCATAAAGTTATGGATATGAAGACCAAAAAGGGTAAGTTAATGACCTTAAATCAGAAAAAGGAAAGAAAGCATTAGCCATGTTCACATCAAAGTTAAATGCTGGTTCTTATATCCCTGTCTTCATCATTTATAGCAAGTCCTAAAACTTACCTAAGTGGGCTAACTCTGACCCCTTTCCATAACACACCTCATAGATGCCATTTAAAAATAACTTTGTAGTGAGATCTGTTCACTTAGGTAGATTTTCCTGGTCCAAAGCAATGGAATTATTCCACATGCCTACTCTCCTTCTGTCGGAAAGATGATGGAATGTTCCCACACTATTTTAGAGAGCCCTGGTCCATGGAACAGTTTGTAAAAATCATCCCATTTAGAACAAAGAATGATGACCTGGACCTTCTCCTTGTCATCTGTAGATTATGTTGTTGATAGAGTCTATTCTTTTGGCAGATTTTTTAAAATGTCAACTATGAAACGGCAGGCAAAGGGATATGTTAGGGAACTCAGAGATGGAGGAGGAGGGGAAAGGGAGGAGAAGGAGGAGGGGAAAGGGCGAAGGAAGGGGAGGAAGAGAAAAGGGAGAAATTCCTGTAGATTTCTTCATTGAACCCTAACAATGGCCCTGTGAAGTATTATTGGCTCCACTTTACCTGTAAGGAAATCAAGGTGCTGAAAGTTTTGAAACTCCCATTTAGTTGGCTGACTATTCCATTATTGAATCCTCTAAAAGTCTCCAACAAATTTCTCATTGATTACACCATTTTTGGACTGTAAGTGAAAGTGAAAGTCTCTCAGTCTTGTCCCACTCTTTGTATACAGTCTGTGGAATTCTCCAGGCCAGAATACTGGAGAGGGTGACCTTTCCCTTTTCCAGGGGATCTTCCCAACCTAGGGATCACACCCAGGTCTCCCACATTGCAGCTGGATTCTTTACTAGCTGAGCCACAAGGGAAGCCCAAGAATACTGGAGTGAGTAGCTTATCCCTTCCCTGTAAACTTCCTGCCAAGAAGTCCTCTTCTTTCCCCAGTCCTCTACCTTCTCCCCACTTGCCATGTATAATCCTAGAAAGAATACAGCCAATTTGGAATGAGATGTATGTGACATCTCACCTCTTCCACAGAAGAGCTGTATGGCTCTCATTTGCAAAATGGAGAAAATATCATGCTTGATTCTTTACTTCTCAAGTAAGTGGAAATGTACCAATATTCATTTTGTCAGAAAATTTAGAAACGAACAAGCAAATACATTATTGGCTAGAATGTGAAATCTGCAAACCATAAGAACACAAGGACTGCAAAGAATATTCATGGCTTTGGTGGACTGTTTTGAACTGCTTCCTCACATCTTCATGATCAAAGTCAGCCTCCATCAGCAGGGACACTTAATAGAGGAGTCTGAGCACTAGCACACATTCTATCGATATCTGCAATGAGAGCAGTGAGGAATGAGAGTAGTGATCAGTATGATAGTTTAAGTATAGTAATTAAGGAAAGTATTTTGTTGTAAAAGCCTAGACAAACAAGGCCTACCTTCATTTCAGTTTTTGTTTCACTCACTCTTCCTCTGTCTATCTTTCACCCCAGTGGCTGATTTATAGACTGACCTTTTACCAGGACCAGTCTTCACCTGCCCTGACACTGTCTTGGGGTGGGAGGAGGGTGGATACTGTGGATAAATGCATGTTTGGATTTGCTTTGCTTTCAAAGATGGACCTGATCTTCTCTTTGTCTTTCTGACTAGTTATGACTCATAGCCTAGCTGAACTCCGGGCCCTTGAGATCCCAGGCAGGGTGGAGTGCTGTGTTATTTCTCTGCCCATGCAGACTTCCCCAGGGTTGACTGGTTCAGCACTGGGGTTGGGAATGGGAAAATCAAGTTCTATAGCTGTGGTTACCATCTCTATGGATACTGATTTTCAGGGATCCTCCTTCCTCACAAACCCAGATCCCACCTCTTACAGAATTCATCCCCGACTGAGTAAAAATGAGTGTTGAATTCTTCACTCATTTTCTGGAAGCTTCTCTTAAATTTCACACTGCCTGTATCAACAAAGCCACCTATGTATTTCCAAGTGACAAGTAAGAATTTTTACCTTTGAATCCAGTTCAAGTTTATATTACAAATATCAATAGAATCTGTTCACTTTGTATTGAACAGTGTAAATAATCATATACACGGATTTTTAAAAATCATAAAAATAATTCAAGCTCATCAAGGAAAACAATGAAAATGGGAAAAATGGAAGTAAATACCCACTATTAATATTTTGTACTTTCCAGATTTAAAAAATTTTAATATGTATTGATCATTTAAAATTTTGCCTTTTGGCACATACATAATGAAATTTAAGCTGAGTTTCATTATGGGTGGGTTTCAGGAAACACCTGTACTCCTTCAAACTCTATGTAAAATTGTTTGTACCCATAGGCATATACATTTTTTTCCTGGGTGACAGAACAGTCTATCAGATAGTCAAAAGAACTCTAAACATCTTTAAAAATTCAGTAAATTTGCATTATACTTTCCCCCACTACTCTAGAAAAACATTTTCTCTGGAGATATGGGTGATGTCAGTATATTACCAGAACAATGCCAGGGTTCACCATTTTAAATTTTTTTGTCTGCATTGAATCTGGCTGTCCTTGTAAGCAGTTAGATCAGGATGTCTCTTATAGCATGCAGGCAGTATAAGGCTTTTTGATAACAAACAATAGCAAACAGAGTCTATTGATATTTGTAATAAAACAGTACTTTAATTTCCATGATTCTGTTCGATGTATGTAGTGGGAGGAGCCACATAGGTCATGCTCAAGGTGACAAAATGTGGAGCATGTAGAAAATCAACAATTCCAGTTCTCACAAGAGAGGGAGGTCTGATACGTGCTAGGATTAGAGTTAGTCCTCACTGTCACTCTTTAAAGCTGATTTAATGCAGTTACTAAAATAGCAAACATTTACTGAGTGCTTACCATGTGCCAGATATTGTCCTAAATGGTTACATGCATTATTTCATTTAATCCTCTCCATAGTTTGCAAAATAAAAACGGTTGTTCTCTCCATTTTACAGATGAGGATACTTAAGTTAGAGGTGGAACCAGAATTGGAATTCTAATTGGTATATATTCTTTTGCCTCTATTGGCAGTAATTGTACAAACATCTGAAGTTGTATATTGTTTTACCTGCTGCTCAGTTGTTCACCTATTTTTCATCTATTCCTCCACATAATCTTGCTGTTACTGAATAAACAAATAGTTATTGAATGTTTTTGATGGGAAATCGATATAATTATCATTTCTCCTTGGCAAACTGAGAAAGTGAGGCTCAGAAAAATCCCTGTAGTTTTCTAAAATGCCTGCTGCTGCTGCTAAGTTACTTAGTAGCAGAAAAGGAGAAACCTGGAATTTGCACCTACATCCTGTGACTCCAACTCAGCAAGCTTGCCCCTGAATCAGAGCCTGTTATAGGTCACCCTGATCTGTGTTTTAGGAGAGTGATCGCCAAATATTAATATTTGGGAAAGTTTTTGAATGGTCAGTTGATTTCTGTAGGCACTTGGTGGTGTCCAATGATAGCAAATAAAGATGCTAGATTTGGTTTGGTCATGATCTCCTCACTCATAAGAGCAAGAAATAAATACATAACGGAAACGAAAGAAATAAGCATATTTCCTTGCTTGGTATTTGTGCTGCATAAAAAGGCCTCTGAAAACTAACTGGATGAAAGAACCTAATTTTCTAAATTTATCTTTATTTGAAGCGCTGTGCTTATTATACCATTACTCTTTCATTTCTGTGTTTAAAACATTTTCCTCTAGTATTAACAACATTTATCTCTCATCACTGAAGATAAGTGACCCACGAGAGAGGCAAGAGCAAGATTTGTGGAATCCTGTGAAAGAGAAACATGACAAATATTTCATAATAGAAAGATACCAAGAAACGAAATTCTTGGACATCCAGGGGAGGTTGCTATGTTAACAGACATTTACTTTAAAAAAAAAAATGTGCTTACAACAAATCTAGTGAGATTTTGTAATTATCCTTATTATTAAAAGATTTGAATTACATCCTTACAACTGATGCTGAAACTGCTCAGAGATAGATTTTCAAGATGCTGTACTTTACACATAGCACATTCAATTGATTTTCTCATGTTTAGATATTATGGTTTAAATGTTTCTTAAATGCTATGCAGAATACTGAAGATTTCAGCAGACAGGGATTTTATTCAGCATGGTATATATGCCCCACAATTGGGCTTCCCAGTGGGGCCATACATTTCTGAGAGAAACAATTAGTTTTGAGTAATTAGTTACAGAAGGTGCACAAAGGTATCCCAAAATGTCAAGGCAAAGATGCTTGACAATTAAGTGGAAATTATTTAACAAAGATGCCATGTGGTAATACGGTATTTTTGTAAACAGCATTTTGATGTTTCATGCCATTTGATATTTTTAAGGTACTAGGCATAGTTTCATATGTGTGTATAATACACACACACATACCATTTATTACATTTTTTAAAAGTTAACTGATATTTTAAATTATAAGTATAATACATGTTCATGGAAAAAAAATTAAAACTATGCAAAAGACAGAAGAATACAAGGGGAAAAACAAAAGTCCGCCTCCTTACTTCTGTCAATCCTCAGTTCTACTACCCAGAGGTAAATAATGTTAAAATTTCCTGCCATCAAGGTTCACTGTCATATACACATATGTCCTTTTAAAACTCTATACATGGGAGGGGGGTTCAGGAGGGGGAACTTATGTAAACCCGGGGCAAATTCATATCAATGTATGGCAAAACCAACCAATATAATCTTGTAAAATAATTTGCCTCCAATAAAAAATAAATTAATTACCTAAAAAAAAAATAATAATAAAAAAAACAACTCTATACAAATGCTTATAATATTGTTCTACAATTTGCCTTCTTTAGTAAACAATGTCTTAAACTACATCTTTGTATATCTGTCCATGTAGACCACTTTCATTGTTTTTGATGCTGCTTTGCATACCATTTTAAGAATGTTCTTGTATTTACTAACCAAATTGATGGACATTTTGGTCATTGCTAGTTTTTTTTTTTTTCTTTCCTTTTGCAAACCTATGCATTAGGATGTTCTTTACATCATTATCTATCCACGCATGTGCGGGTATAATGCTGGATGGTTGAGTGATTTCCTAGAAACGGAATCTCTGGGTAAAAGGACACGTACGTTTTTAATGAACTAGTTTTATACATTTAAGAAAATATGTGCATAAGGTAAAAAAAAAGTCAATCTATACAGAAAGTAAAAAGCATAAATTCCCTTCTCAAGCTCTGACCTCCCCACCAACGATGCTTAACAGTTTCTCAGTATCCTAATAACTTTAAAGTAATATGTATCTTATGTAGGTGCCTTTAAAAAAATACAAGTGGGATGATTCAATATTGGATATGTTCACTTTACATTTGCTAGGTGCTGTGAAATTGCTTTTCAAAAAAGATGACATCTGTTACATTCCCATCAAAAGTGTGTGAAGGTGCATCTCCACCTCCACTATTCTTGACAGCTACCTTGGATGGTATCACACTTTTCATACTTTGCCAATGCGGTAGACTAAAATGGCATTAAAAACATTGAAATTTGTATTTCTTCTCTTATGAGTGAGGTGGAGCCACATCTGATTGACTTCCTTACTGATTTCTGTCCTGTGGCATTCATAATTACATACACTTGTCTCTACCGTTACTTGAAGCAAGACGTCCACTCTGTTCCTTGGTATGATGCTGTATTTCTTCCTGGTTTCCTCCAACCCCCAAAACAAGACCTTTAGATGAGACCTCTGTGCATTTCCCCTTTCTCTGTTTCCTTCCTCTTCCAGATGAGACCTTTGAAATATTGTCTTCCCTCTCCATCCCTCTCCTGTTCTTATCTCCTAGGTTAGGCTAAGGTATTTAGTAATTTTAGCTCTAGATTATCACTTCTTCAGGTGAAATATGGGAGGTGGTACATTCTTTGAATCCTTTCATATGTGTAAATATTAATATCAACCTTTCACCTCAACAGGAGAATGATATCTTAAAAGACTAAGCATTCTTAGGTTGTAGCTCCCGTTTACTGAAATACTTGTAATGTTAGTTCAATGTCCTGTCTTGGGGATAAGTCCAGGGTCAGTCTATGTCTTTTGTGAGTTAGTTATTCTGTCTAGAAGCTATTCCGTTCCGTCCCGTCGCTCAGTCGTGTCCGACTCTATGCGACCCCGTGGACTGTAGCCTACCAGGTTTCTCCGTCCATGGGATTCTCCAGGCAAGAATACTGGAGTGGGTTACCGTTTCCTTCTCCAGGGGATCTTCCCGACCCAGGGATCGAACCCGGGTCTCCCGCATTGGAGGCAGACGCTTTAACCTCTGAGCCACCAGGGAAGCCCGTCTAGAAGCTATTAAGCTTTTGTTTTTATACTTGGAGTTCAGGAATTTTACAGTGATTTTCCTAGAGGTGTGTCCTCTATCACTGAACCTGTGGTAACTTGGCCGTGCCCTTTTAATCTGAGACTAAGGAACAGTTCTCCATTAGTTTAATTAGCATCATGCCCCCATGTCTTATCTGCCCCCCCTTTAAAACTCCTATTGTTCACATAATAGATACCCTCTTGGTCTTTTTCTTCTTAATTTCTACCTCTTTGTATTTTGGTTCTGTTCCTTGATATTTCTACCGTTTGGCCTCTAATTCATTTGTGGTAACCAACCAACCTCTTCTTTAATTTGTCTACTAATTTTTTAAGTAGAAAAATCAGTCTCATTTCCATAAAATTATTTTGTGCTGTAACTGAATCTCCTTAAGTACTCATTAATTTTTAGATAGAATTAAATAAGAGACTATCTAGATAGACCCTTACTTTTGCTGAGACCCAGTGAAGGTTCCTAGATCTTCTCATGGTCACAGTGCAGATAAAATCTTGGCCACTTAACCTCCGGTCCACTTTCTTCTCTCTACTGGGCTGTTCACAAGAAACATTTTTGGCGGGGCGGGGGGCAGGACATGCAGCTGGGCAAAGGGTGTGCAGCCTGCAGGATCCCAGTTCTCTGCCTGTGTGCTAAGTCACTGCAGTCATGTCTGATTCTTTGCGACCCTATGGACCATAGCCCGTTAGGCTCCTCTGTCCATGGGATTCTCCAGGCAAGAATACTGGCATGGGTTGCAATGCCCTGATCCAGAGGATCTTCCCAACCCAGGGATGGAACTCGCCTCTCTTAAGTCTCCTGCATTGGCGACCTAATACAGAAGAACATCTGCATTAAATTAGATTAAGTTAAAGAAGGTTCTTTAACCTTCTTTACCACTAGCACCACCTGGGTTAGTTCCCTGACCAGGGAGCAAACCCTCACCCCTTGGCTTAGAAGCTCGGATTATTAACCAGTGGACCTTCAGGGGAGTCCCCACAAGAAATAGTTTTGATTATGTCCAAATAAATTCTGTTCTGAAGATCAGAAGGTAAGGCATTTATGTACTCACTTCAGTAGCACCTATACAGAAGGTAAGCCATTTGTTTCTGTTGCTATTTCTAAAAGCATGTAGGATAATATTTTTAAGTTCATGGACAGATAGTGGAAGTAGTCACATGGATTTGTGCTATGAGAATAACCCTGGAAAGGACTATCGCCAGGAAGTTTCTGGTTTCCTTCAGGTACTCTTTCCTCCGTTCCTTTCCGTTGCTCAGTCGTGTCTGACTCTCTGCGACCCCGTGGACTGTAGCCTACCAGGCTTCTCCGTCCATGGGATTCTCCAGGCAAGAATATTGGAGTGGGTTACCGTTTCCTTCTCCAGGGGATCTTCCCGACCCAGGGATCGAACCCGGGTCTCCCGCATTGGAGGCAGATGCTTTAACCTCTGAGCCACCAGGGAAGCCCGTACTCTTTCCTAAATGTCACCAAATTTCCTTCCAACTTGACTCGTAGCTGTGATTCAGAATTGTATCTGTTCCCTCCAGTAATGATTTGAACTGTATCACAAGGCAGGTGAATGAAAAAGACACAAGTTTATGGGGCAATTATTCTTAAAAGGCTCCTCACTCAAACTAGTTTGTATGGCTTTCCTGTCAGCCTGCTAATAACTGTGTATGAAAGCTATATAAGGCAGAGTAGAAGTAGGGTGTGGTAAAGATTATTGAATGATAGGAAGGGACTGGTTTTTTCAATGGAGAAGAATGAACATGCTTGTTTTGGGTCCTTTTCCAGATACATGTCTGTCTCCTGAATTATCGTTCAACTATTATTATTTTTTAGCATCTTGAGTGCTTATTTTATTTTTGTTATTTGATACCAAAGTAGGGAGGAAAGATTTAAGAAATTTCTCATGCTGTTTAGTAATGAGAAAACTGAAGGTATCATGTAGTGTTTCTTGGAGCCAAGAAGGAAAACAAACCACTTACTTTGCACTATTATGTCCTTTCTTAGTTTCTGAAGCTCTTTATGCAAGAGATAGAACAGGTACTCTTTATATAACTTCTAAATTCAAGTTGCCATAGTCCCCTCCTACTCAGATTTACTGATGTTTTCAACTCTTCTTTCTCTTTGCTATTTTTATGACATCTGATGAAGAGGAATTCTTTCCTTCTCCTCCTAAAGCCAACTTGTTCAGACTTTCTGATCTAGAAACAACAAAGTGCCTTTATTATTTAAGCCATTAATAGGGAGCTAAGTTGCTACCTGCAGCTGAAAGCATTTTTACTAACCCAGAGGTTCTTGTAAGGTATAGGTAAGAGCTGCTTATTTGGACTAGAGTGTTAGTGCTGAGTACCAACTTCACGCAGATTACGTCATGTTCAGCTTTGATCGCTCTTTCTTTCTCTCTCTTACTCTGTCTTGATTGGCAGCTCCATTTGCTTGCAGTTTCCTCATGTCTAAACATTCCAAGGGCCTTTCTTCCCATAACTGTTGCAACAATACCAAGGTCACCTTCCAAGAGCTGACTGTATCCTGATAGTCACTGTGAACAAACCTAAAGTGACTCAGCCTTGCATTCAGCATTTTTTGCCAGAGGAACCCATTCTCCTTGTACAGTCTCATGGACTTGTTACTCTTGAAACATACTCTTCGCTTCAACTTCTGGTTTGTATGCAGTTGAAATTAGATTATATATATATTCTAAACCCCATTAGATATATATTTTTTAAATGGTAATAACCATTGTAACTGGTTACGTTTTTAAAATATTTATTTCTTTCTGTGCTGGGTCTTAGTTGCGGCATGCAGGATCCAGTTCCCCAATCAGGGATTGAACCCAGGCCCCCTTCAATGGGAGCACAGAGTCAGCCACAGCTGCTGGACCACCAGGAAAATCCCACAATTGCTTAATTGATTTCTGGTAGTTCTGTTTCTCTTTGGCCTGTCTCTCCAACCAGATTTCAGACTTCCCAAGTGCATGAGCAAGCAATATATTCTGATTTTTTTTTTTTTTTTGCTCACCGACACAGTTCACATTTACCTCTCTGCCTACTTCCCTCACCGCCATTCCCAAGCTGCTCTCTCCCATGCACTAACCAAATACTTCACCCCCAGATCAAAGATTTCTTTCAGTCCCTTTCCTATTTAGTCTTCTTCTCTTCGCTTTACTCTGAGCTTCTTGAGGAGAGAAACCATGTCTTCCTCCTCATTGTATATCCACTCTCCTTCAGAGTGCATGCATATAACACGATTTCAACATTAGGAAAATGCAGTAGGTGATTAATTGATACTTGTCTAATAAATTGCCAAATAAAACAATGAGAATCTTGCATTAAATCTATGTATTTGGCTCCATATAACGCACCATATCCTTTGATTTCACTCTTACATTCACAAAAACTAAGTACTAATAAACACCATTTTCTTGTTTTTTACCACAAAAATTCCAACATGTTCCCCATTATGGTGTTATATTTGATAACCTTTCTAATTAGCATTACATTTTAAATGCTTTTAAAATGCTCCATTACATATTTGTCCAATAGTCCATGACAATTCAGATATGTAATTGCTGTTATGGATTACCTGGTTACCATCATTAAATAATTAGAGAGACTTAAACATGTGTAATGCTAATTAGGAAAGTTATCAACTATGGGCAGTTAAGATAATAGGGAACATGATGGTTTTATTTTGGAACTGCAGTAAAAGACATCGCTATAGGGATACAGGTGATTCTTCTGTGAATTTAGTGCCCTCAGAAGCAAGGAATCATTTCATAATGAAGAATTCAGCACAGCAGAAAGTAACTTCATGAATTGTGCTTTTTTATTTTTAAATTTTTGTCATTCTGTTAATAACTGACCATGATTGCCAAAACACTTCTCCTGGTGTGTACCAGGGGAGCACAAGAGGTCAAGCCATGAGCAACACATGGCCAGGGAGGGCCACTTTTCTGCCCCCTTGAAGGATTCCTGCCAAATTAGCATCGCTCTGCTTCTAGCCTTGCTATCATAGCCCTGAAATCTATTAGGCCTCTATTCAACATGTTCTATTAAGTGATTTTTTTTTCTTTCCTTACTGAAAAAATTGATGAGTGCCTTATTAAGAAACCATCCAAGATTGCCCCCAATTCTCACAAAGGCTACTTGACCCTGACTATTGTTTTAAGCAGTTCCTGGAATCTTGGAGAATTATTGTAGCATAAAACTCTGATGCTGGGAAGGGTTGGGGGCAGGAGGAGAAGGGGACGACCGAGGATGAGATGGCTGGATGGCATCACCGACTCTGTGGACTTGAGTCTGAGTGAACTCCGGGAGTTGGTGATGGACAGGGAGGCCTGGCGTGCTGTGATTCATGGGGTCGCGGAGAGTCGGACACAACTGAGCAACTGAACTGAACTGAAAAGCAAGGTAGAGTCTCTGAAGGAACACAACATGGTTTGGGAACACTTCATTTTTAAAGAACTAATATTTCACTATTCCTTAGTTGTAAGAAGTGGGTTTGGTGGAGTGGTGAGGAAGTAAACTAGCTGTTTAAATGTCATTTCAGAAACATATATGAAACAATATGCAAAATTTGCATGTGGGTGCTAAGTCACTAAGTTATGTCCAACTCTTTGCAACCCCGTGGACTGTAGCTTTCCAGGCTCCTCTGTCCATGGGGATTTTTCCAGCTGAGAATACCAGAGTGGGTTGCCAGGCCCTCCTCCAGGGTATTTTCCTGACCCAGGAATCAGATCCCTGTCTCTTATGTCTCCTGCATTGGCAGGCAGGTTCTTTATTACTAGTACAACCTTCTTAGGAGGAGGACTAGCACTTTCATCAGATTTTGTATACAAGCCTTTTGGTCAGCTGCAAAATAAATGCACATTACATGCCAGATACCAAGAAACAGTACTGTGTAAGAGACTTACAATGTTCTATGCTTAATAGTAGCCAAAAAAAAAAGCTACAATCAATGGTGAAGCAAACACTCCCTAATAGCACTTTCTCATAATGATATGGCAAAGAGCCGTGGAGATGTCAGCCCCAGCTCATTATTGTCCATCGGAGGCCTGTTGGCTCCCTCGAGCTCTCTGGAGTCTTGGGAAAATAGAGAAGAGGGTGGAGTTTATGCCTGTTTACCACAGCACATTCCAGAGTCACACTGCCACCTTAGGAATCAGGCAATCATGATTTGTTTTATAAAGCCAAACTTTTAGGTGGGTTTGAGGTACATCTTGATGAAATAGGAGTAGTTGACCTCTGCGATGACTGGGGAGGGAGTCATGTCAGTAGTTCAAATAGACACATGAGAAGAAAAGTGAATGTATTAGTTGCTCAGTCATGTCCAACTCTTTGCGACTCTATGAATTGTAGCCTGCCAGGCTCCACTGTCCATGGAATTCTCCAGTCAAGAATACTGGAGTGGGTTGCCATGCCCTCCTCCAGGGGATCTTCCCGACGCAGAAATTAAACCCACCTCTCTTATGTCTCGTGCATTGGCAGGCATGATTTTTACCACTGGCACCACCTGGGAAGCCCAATATAGACAATACCTGTGCTCTATTTGCCCTTTTCCCTCTCAATCCAGTCATAATTGGGAACCCAAATTGGTTCTTCAGTCACTTGAGTTTATCATTTGATTTTATTCAGTCTTGATATCAGGGCCTGAAAAATTTCTGACTTCTTCACACATGGAATTCAGAAGGTGATCAGCAAGGTAAAAATGATAGATTTAGCAGATATTTTCTCTTTCAGATGAAGTAAAAGCATCTTCATATTCTGTATTTTCCTTCAGTTGAATGCCTGTTTAGGTGTGGCTGGACAGGCTTATCCTACTCTATTCAAATTGGAAGCTATTTTCATTCTTTTATTCACTTAATTTGGCAAATGTTTGTGGCATGCTGCTGTGCTGTGTGTGTGGTGGTGGGCTGTGTGCTGTGAAAGAAGCAATGAAGGACTGTATATGGCCTGTGCCCTGGGGCCATTGGAGAAGGAAGGCTTATTATGGGAAATTTAATAATGTAAGCATTGACCAGCAATTCAAGGCCATGGTAAGGGAGGCCTCACAGGCTATGATCACGATATTTCCCTGCATGAGGTGAGACTTGAACTGAGTCTTGAAGAAGGGCTGAGAGGAAGCAAGGAGGACATCTCCAAGTGGGAAAAAATTGGTGTAAACAAAGGTTTGAGTATAAGGAATGCAGTGCATGCATGCGTGTGTGTATGTGTGTGTGTATAAGGGCATGTGTTTAAAGCAGAGGAAGAAAAAACTAGAAAGGTAGACTAGGAACAGATCATAGGAGACTTGGAATTTTGAGGGTACTTAAAACTTGATCTGGTAAATAATGGAAATTATTAGAAAGGTTATTGATGGGTTGAAAGAGGAAATCTGACATTTATAAAAGCATCTATGATGTGTCAGGCTCTGTGTGGGTCCTTTATTTACATCAACAATTTAATCTTAACCTCTCCTGGAAGCCTCCCCACTTTTCAGTTGGAAAAAACCAATTAAAATATTTTTATTAAGGACATTATGTACCTCCTGATAAAAGTGCAAAAATCATTAATAGAATATTCTTGCCCAAAATAGAATTTCTATGTGATCAAAAACACCACTAATAATTTATAGAACATACAGAAAACAGAGGAGCATGTGAAATGATACTTGAGATGCAAACAGCAGAATCCAGAATCTGAGAAATGGCAGAACTGAAGAGGAGTTTATTTGAGAAAATTCCAAAAGAAGAAAAAATAGTATGATGAACTCCCTATGTACTTATCACTCAACTTCAGCAATTATCAATTATGGCCAATCTTGTTTCATCTTTACTCCTCACTTTCCACCAGCCACTGATTATCTTGAAGGAAATCCTAGTTGTCATACTACTTCATAAATATTTCAGCATGTCTTTAAAAGGTAAGGACTCAAAAACCAAAACCACAATACTTTCATAGTATTAATATGACTATAGTATTAGATGTTCAAGCTGGTTTTAGGAAAGACAGAGGAACCAGAGATCAAATTGCCAACATCCGCTGGATCATGGAAAAAGCATGAGAGTTCCAGAAAAACATCTATTTCTGCTTCGTTGACTATGCCAAAGCCTTTGACTCTGTGGATCACAATAAACTGTGGAAAACTCTTCAAGACATGGGAATACCAGACCACCTGACCTGCCTCTTGGGAAACCTGTATGCAGGTAAGGAAGCAACAGTTAGAACTGGACATGGAACAACAAACTGGTTCCAAATAGGAAAAGGAGGACGTAAAGGTTGTGTATTGTCACCCTGCTTATTTAACTTATACGCAGAGTACATCATGAGGAACGCTGGGCTGGAAGAAACACAAGCTGGAATCAAGAATGCCAGGAGAAATATCAATAACCTCAGATATGCAGATGACACCACCCTTATGGCAGAAAGTGAAGAGGAACTCAAAAGCCTCTTGAGGAAAGTGAAAGAGGAGAGTGAAAATGTTGGCTTGAAGCTCAACATTCAGAAAACAAAGATCATGGCATCTGGTCCCATCACTTCATGGGAAATAGATAGAGAAACAGTGGAGACGGTGTCAGACTTTATTTTTTTGGGCTTCAAAATCACTGCAGATGCTGATTGCAGCCACGAAATTAAAAGATGCTTACTCCTTGGAAGGAAAGTTATGACCAACCTAGATAGCATATTAAAAAGCAGAGACATTACTTTGCCAACCAAGGTCCGTCTAGTCAAGGCTATGGTTTTTCCCGTGGTCATGTATGGATGTGAGAGTTGGACTGTGAAGAAAGCTGATCACCGAAGAATTGATGCTTTTGAACTGTGGTGTTGGAGAAGACTCTTGAGAGTCCCTGTACCACAAGGAGATCCAACCAATCCATTTTAAAGGAGATCAGTCCTGGGTGTTCATTGGAAGGACTGATGCTGAAGCTGAAACTCCAATACTTTGGCCACCTCATGCGACGAGTTGACTCACTGGAAAAGACTCTGATGCTGGGAGAGATTAGGGGCAGGAGAAGAAGGGGACGGCAGAGAATGAGATGGCTGGATGGCATCACCAACTCAATGGACATAAGTGAGTGAACTCCGGGAGTTGGTGATGGACAGGGAGACCTGGCATGGTGTGATTCATGGGGTCGCAAAGAGTCGGACACGACTGAGCGACTGAACTGAACTGAATATTAGTTGAATTAATAGTAATTGCTATTACTACAACTGTTAATAATTCAAATAGTATTAAATTGACCATAATTCCTTAATACCACCAGATAGTCATCATTCACATTTCCTGAATTGTCTCATAAATTAGAAACAAATGATTTCTTTTGTTTCAATCAGAAACCAAGTAAGACCTATATACTGAAATTGCTTGCTATCTCAAAAGTCTCTTTTCATTGAGAAGCTCCTCTTCCCTCTCCTTTTTTGTTCTTGAAACTTATTTGTTGAAGAAATCAGTTTTTGTTCCTAGAGTTTCCACATTCGAACTTTGCTGATATATCCCCTTGTTCAGTGTATCATGTTCCACTGTCCCTTGACTTCCTGTAAACTGGTAGCTGGTTCAGATTCTGAAATGTTTTTTGACAAGGATACCGGTAGTGGTTTATATCTTCTAATTTAAGGAATTCTACAGCCAGGAAATGGAGAAGCCCCAGAGTTTCACTGAAGTCTCTCTGGTTCCAAAACTGTGCTCTGGGCCTCTCTTCCCATTGCCCTGTAGGATTAATCTGGCAGAGAAGAATGGGAAGAATCCACAGGATGAAGGCTGGGCACAGTGAGATTGATTCATTTCAACATTTAAGTTCTAGACACTCCACCAGGCAAGAAGTGAGCAAACAGCTGTTGTAAAGGCCCAGCCATGTGGTGATAAAGAGTGTGACCAGAGAGTCTTATCTTTCTGTGGAGGAAGGTACAAACCACAGGATCTTGTAATATTTTGGTTCTTGCAGTTATGTTCTAAGAGGTTCCAGGTGCCTGGTTATGCAGAAATGTTTAGGTTTCTGTGATTTTTGAATGTTCTGCTGAACTCTGAGGGTAAAGGAAGGATCAGAATTGCCCAGGTTATTAATAGATAAATTTGATCACTTTTAAAATACTTTTCTTTGTTCTGCCCTTTTCCGAAAAGGATTTGAGATGAAAAAGTTTTCTTTTAAAAGTGCATAATCCTTTTCAGATAAGAACATTTTATGTTCATTAAAACACATACACACACAACCTCTACCTAAGAAATATTTAGCATAAAAACCTCACATGACAAGGCTTTGCTAGTGGTGGAAGGAAGGGATTACCTGGAGCTGACATTTAGTGCTAACTTGTTTTGTGTTTGAATTTGTCATGTATTCTATTTGTAATCAGAAAAAACCCCAACTAATATAGATGTGAATAAAAATAATTATAAAATGGAATCATATTGAACATTCTTTTATAACTTCCTTTTTCATTTACCAATCTATCTTTGGAAGTGGCATAGTTATATAGGCATAGGTTATTAGTTACAATAATTATTATATAATTATACAAATTATTTATAATAATGTAAAGCATAATATAATATAAACTCAAATAATTATTAGCTATTCTTATATAAACTACTAAATACTATTATATGATTATATGATTTCTAAGCAATGCCTATATATAGTTACTGTATATTTTCTAATTTAAGCATAAATTAGAAAAATCTAATAGATAAAAAGATAATATAATTACTGTATATAGACATTGCTTAGAAATTATAATCATGTAGGTGAAAAATTAAAATCACACCTCTTATTAATTGATCAACAGTAGCCTTATATATTCATTAGGACAAATAATTGGTTGGCTCCTGCCTTAATCCTGCTGTTTATTTGTCCAGCCTCTACCCACTGCCTAGATTTGGCCCCAAAGTCAGCGATCCAGGAAGCACTGTAGCACATGAACCTTTTTAGGCCACATTTCTATTATGGGCAGAGGTCTTTCATTTTTTGCATCCATAGACCAGGAGATAGAATCTTCTTTCCAAAAACCTAAAAAAAGATTTCCAGTACAGTGTATCAAAGGAAACATTGTGACAAGTGGACTTTATTAATCACACATCTGAGTGCACAGGAACTGAAGTGAGCACTGAGGTTCAAGCAAAAATAAGAAGCCGAGTGACTGCCCGGAAGTTCTGAAATACATGTTTTCCTTACTAACCCAGGGCTGAAACAAAGCTCTCCTAACTTTGATGGTAGTCTCACTGCCTTCGAGTTCATGTCCCCTCTGAATCACCAGGTTGTGGGATGGGTATGGAGGGGATGCTGTGGCAGAGACTGATCACTGTGTTTCTGAATTCATCTGCACTTTTCTCAAAGGTGGTGCACAGGCCACAATGCAGTTAAGCACCCAAACTGCCAAGTTCAGTTTCTGAATCCGGTATATCTCCCTAGGTCTGACCTGCATATTAAAGACATCCACTAAATATACAATTTGGATGTATAATCTGCTTATCTGTCATAGGCACTGATACCAAGTATATCTTATTTTAAAATAAAGACCAGACATCATAGACATGGAACTTATAATTAATTAAGCAAGTACTAATAAACAGCAAAAAAAAAAAAGCAAAAACAAAACAACCCTGGAAATTGAGCTCATACAAGCATATTTCTGCCAGCTTGGATTTCACTTTAATACATTTCTCAAATGAAGTGTTATTTACAGATATCTGCCAAGCCTCATCAAAACAAACAAGCCCCTATAATAAGAGTTAGCATATAAAGTGAGGCTGGACAGAGCAAAAATCTTTTCCCCAGGGCTCTCTTTTATCAAACAACCCTGCCCGAAGAATAGAAGCCAGTGTTTTATGTTTCAAGTGGACCATATGGCATGATATGAGTGCACTTTAATGACTTATTAGCATATT
Source organism: Moschus berezovskii (assembly GCF_049115385.1). Taxonomy (NCBI): domain Eukaryota; kingdom Metazoa; phylum Chordata; class Mammalia; order Artiodactyla; family Moschidae; genus Moschus; species Moschus berezovskii. The sequence continues at coordinate 77,875,443 of NC_142462.1, read as the reverse complement.
CTTCCAACTACGCTTTTCCTAGTTAAACCAGCTTGACAAAATCCGAATTTTAAAATATTTGCATGAGACCTCCTGGAATAAACAAGATTTGGTGATTTGTTTACCCTTGCTTGTAGATGAAAGAGAAGTCAGTTGATCCTTCATGACATGAAAAATATCAGATCAACCATCTCCTCTCTAGCCCTTTTGAGTGGAAGATTTTTGGAATGTCTACCACATTACTCAGACGTTTTGGCTCTCACGGCATGAAGATTCCATACTCAACCAAGATTCTGTGCTTTAAAAATGCTTACTCTTGTCTTCTGTGGCCTTGATCCTTCCTTTGTGGGGAATGAGAGGCTCAGGCTGAGATCTTGTTTGTTGCCTACTTGCTTCATTGAAAAGCCTTTTAGCATTTGGGGGAGGACCAGGTACCAGATCAGGGCCTGAGACTTACGACTTTTTACTGTGGCTTGATTAGGGGGTTATGTGAATCTAAGGTCTCGTCATGTCTCTGCTGTGATTGCTTGAATGGTGTCTGGGAATGGGATATGTGAGGAGGAACACAATGGAGCTGTCCACATGATCTAGGTAGAGACAGCTATAGGGTCTGTACGTTCTTGCACACGCTGGAGCATTTTTTGTTCTCTTCAGATCTGTCTAAGTGTAAATGTCTCCTTTTCTCTCTTTCCCAAGTTAGTTCTTGTTGCTTTCTGTGGACCAGGATGTTCTTGGTGGAAGTTGTAACTGACCACATAGTATGAGGGTGACAGTCCTTAGTGATCCCACAAAGGACTGTCATCTCTAGTACAACCACAATGATGTGGATGTGTGAATATGTATTTCACTCCAGGAAACTTGTCTGTTTTATGGCAGATATTGCCGCAACACCCTTCTCCCTAGTTATTTTCCAGTTAGAGGTTGCCCTGTGACAATATTATGGCCAATGAGATGTAAGTGGAAGTCTGTTGGATGCAGTTTTTGGCAAAACTTTTGCTTTCCTTGTATAAAGAGAGAAGGGCTTCTTAAGTGACCACCGTCTCCCTGAGTGGAATGTAGATGAAACAACTGGAGGTGCTGCAGCTCTCTTGCAATGAGATGACGAGCAGCAGGAAAGAAGCAAACACACTAAATAGGTGAAACAAATACACTGATTAGGAAACTGAAGCCAGAGTGGCTAAATGACTTGCTTAAAATCAACTAAAAAGTCCTCTGACCTCAAGTCCTGAGTTCATTCTTTGTATGTTGTTAGCAAATCGAAAGGCAATACGTCTTATTGTACTCTTACTAAACGTCAGACCCTAAGCTAATATTTTTACTGTTACTTTATTTAACCTTTATAAAGTTAAAGTTGGTAAAGTTGTGCTATGGATTGAATTGTGTTCCCACCTCCCCCAGATTCATATGTTGGAAACCTAACCCCCAATATGACTGTATTTGGAGACAGGTCTTTAGAGGGGTAATGAAGGTTAAATGAATTCGTAAGGGTGGGCCCTAATCACATAGGGTGAATGTCTTTTTAAGAAGAGTCTCCAGAGAATTTATGCTCTTTGTTTCTCTCTCAATCTCTCTCTCATTCTCATTCTCTATGTGAGAACATAGAGACAGGGCAGCCTTTGGCAAGCTAGGAAGAGAATTCTCACAAGGAAATGAACTGCCTAGCACTTTAATCTTGGACTTCCCAGCCTCCAAAATTTGAGAAATACATTTCTGATTAAGTCCCCAAGTCTGTGATTCTTTTTTTACAGCAGCCTGAGTAGACGAGGCAGGTAGGTACTATTCTTATGTCCCATTTGCAGGTAAGGAAACGGAAGCTCAGTAAAATTAAGTTATTTTGGGGGCCACATAGCTTGTAAATGACAATAATACTTGAGAACAGAGCTTGACAACTATTTCTGTAAAGAGTTAGGTAGTAAGTAGTTCAGGCTTTGGGGGCCATATGGTCTCCGTTGGAACTATTCAACTCTGCCTCTATAGTGTGAGAGCAGCCACAAACAATGTGTGAATGAATGGGCATGGCTCTGCTTTATCCGAAAGCTTTATTTACACAATCAAGTGGTAGGCTAGATTTGGCCCAAGGTCTAGCCCATTGTTTACCAACCATTCTTTAGAACAGCATTAAAGGGACCATGCTTTCTGAATTAGATGCACTGAATTTGAATTCTGCCATGTAGCTTTAGGCACATCCTATCATCAGGGCCCCATTTTCCAAGTTAGAGTAGTACTGTCTGCCCTGCCAGCCTACCAGGGTCATTGTCAGGATCTCTAGATGGAGAAGGGCCCTAAAGAAGAGCAAGTGCTTAGCAGATACAATTTGATACCAGTATAATTTGATACCCATATAGTTCAGAGTACTTCTGGAAACTCCACCACAGGCAAAACATCTTTGGTGTAAAGACTGGAGTCAACTGAGGCTGACCTGGGTGCCCTCCAGGGAAGGTCCCTCCTCCTTTCACCAGGGGGCTTTGGGTGCTGTTGACCCTTGGTCAGACTCCAGGCTACCTGGCATGGAGAGCTCTCTTTGGCTTTGAGCCTGCATCTTCAGTGAGTGAGTTGTTTATTTGAACTAAGGATGGATAGGGGGGGGTGCCACAGGGGGTTGTGATTCTCCTGGTAAGGCTGAAATGAACCAGCCTGGGTCTCTGGAGTGCACAAGTCTAAAAATGAAAATGGATCCTGCTATCTTCCCCATGCCTTGAGGAACCAGAAACCAGACCAAAATCTGTCTCTTTTTTCCATTCTTGATGTTTTCATTTTCTGAAATATTATTTATTCTTCGAGGGAGATTGTATGTGCAATCTCTGGCCTCTGAAAATTTTTTTGGTCTCTGAGAATTTAGGATGCCAACTTCTTTTAAAGATGGAGAAGAAAGGGGCAGAAGAAAACTCTGAAAAACATCTTGGGGATCCAGAGAGGGTTTCTTTTAAATATTGAAATGTTTCAGAATGCCATTCAAAGGCCTTTGGATTTGAGCCTCAACTACTCTTTCAAGCTTCCTCTCCAACTGCATTTCTGATCTGCCCAGTGAGCATTCAACCTGGATTTCTCATCCTGGCTGGATCATGTGGGTTAACGTTCGAGCCTTCACCTGCAATTCCTCTCCCTGGAATGCGCTCCCGTTTTCATCTTCTGTCCCTGTGTACATTCTCTTCCCTCTAGCCAACTCTCCTGGCAACTCTTACTTTACCTTTGAGAACACTCTCACAACTAAAGCCAGCTTTCTCACCTTGCCCTGTGCAGTAGGACTGTCCCCTCCCTCTACCCTATCCCCACAACACTTCATGTAGATCTCCAGTTCAACCCTGAATTTTATTCATCTATTCCTCAGAGTTTCTTATGTATGTGTGTGTATGTCACTCAGTCGTGTCCCACTCTTTGCGACCCCATGGACTGACTGTAACCCATCCAGCTCCTCTGTCCAAGGAATTCTCCAGGCAAGAATACTGGAGTGGGTTGCCATTTCCTTCTCCAGGGGATCTTCCCAGCCCAGGAATTGAACCCAGGTCTCGTGCATTGCGGGGCGGATTCTTTACCATCTGAGCTACCAGGGAAGCTCTTCTTACTCATCAGTTCAGTTCAGTCGCTCAGTCGTGTCCGACTCTCCGCGACCCCATGAATCACAGCACGCCAGGCCTCCCTGTCCATCACCAACTCCCGGAGTTCACTCAAACTCATGTCCACAGAGTCGGTGATGCCATCCAGCCATCTCATTCTCCGTCGTCCCCTTCTCCTCCCGCCCCCAACCTTTCCCAGCATCAGAGTCTTTTCCAGTGAGTCAACTCGTCTCATGAGGTGGCCAAAGTATTGGAGTTTCAGCTTTAGCATCAGTCCCTCCAATGAACATCCAGGATTGATCTCCTTTAGAATGGACTGGTTGGATCTCCTTGCAGTATAAGGGACTCTCAAGAGTCTTCTCCAACACCACAGTTCAAAAGCATCGATTCTTCGGCGATCAGCTTTCTTCACAGTCCAACTCTCACATCCATACATGACCACGGGAAAAACCATTTCCTTGACTAGACGGACCTTGGTCGGCAAAGTAATGTCTCTGCTTTTTAATATACTATCAAGGTTGGTCATAACTTCTTCTTACTCATAGTTGGTACTTAATACATACCAACGGAATACAGAATGAAAGTAGCTAGGAGTAGAGGAAAGCAATGGCTTGGGAATAAAGAGACTCTGGTTCCCATCTCTCCATTGGGAGCTAAATGGTGTGTATTAGGCACGAGAAAGTGCTTTGTAAACAGAATATGTCACGCACACTCAAAGTAATTCTTTTCTTTCCAGGATCAGTTCTGTTTACTGCCTTTACGCTGCTTACCTTTAATTCCTAATTGCGTAACTCCCAAAGAAAGATCTCAGTCAATGAAATGGTGATTTGAGAATGCCTCGGTGCCAGTTATGCTCTTGTGTCTCCAAAGAGAACTGAATCTTCCCTGAGATTCAGAGGATTTTATTTCTGGCCATGTCCTCATGTATTTCTATTTCCATGTTCTAACCTAATACCAGACTCGGTTAGCATGTCAGCATGAAGAGAGCCTGGTCTCTGAAATCTGATCCTGGCAGGCTCCATCCCTAGCTTCATCTCCAGACTGTGTTTTCTGGAACCCTCCTCCTGACGACTGCCCTATTAGAAGCTGCTGCATGTCCTCATCTCCTTAGCCATATATTCTATGGTCACAAACTCAGGGGACAGCAATGTTGGCAAATCTCTCTTAATGTGCCTAATTAACTTGCATATGCCAGAGACAGGAGCCTGTACTATTTATGGCACAGAGAAGTGAGAAAATGTCCCCTACCATGGGTATCAGGTAACTAACGCAGTCCTGCCAAAGTTTGGTTGTGAAACACGAAGCCTCTGAAACCTGTTGGTGTTAAGTGCACACCAAATATTCAATCCAGACATGTCGTGCTTGAGCTATTCTGGGGCTCATAAACCTTTCATCAGAATCAGAGGTGAAATATTTGGCCTTATTTGTAAGTCCCATATTTCTAAAGACCTTGGGGGCTCATTTAGTATTCCCAGCAGAAAGGTCACAAGGTTGTTTTTCAGGGGTCCTGGTTTAGTGGAACTGATGACTTCAAGCAGGAGATACTTTCATGATTTTCCAGGAACCAGCACCTCACTCCTCCTGTGTGTTGCCTACACTGGTCCCTTTCCCTCTCCCTAGCCAACCCCCTCCAGCACAAGCCCCCTAAACACAGGCACTGTTGTATAGAGCTGTTCAGAGCTCTTACATTTTCTGACCAAAACACTGACACCTTTATTTAATGGTAATATTAAGGAAGAAGGCTACTCCTTTTTAGGCAAACTATGTTACAAAAGGCTTTGAAAGTTGTGATTTTATTGGTGGAGGGGTTACTTAACTTTATAGAAATCTGAACTCTAAGGGTTAGAAGGGTCCTTTGAGATCATCTAGTCCACCCTTAGTTTTCCAGGTGAATGGACTAAGATCCACAGAGGTAAGGTGACCAGCTCAAGAGCTCACAACTGAGTCATAGTAAATCTGCACTCTTACATATAAGCTCTTGGACCTCAGGCAAATTATCTAACCACTGATGGCCTCTTTTTCCTCATAGAGGTTCTGAGGATTGAGTGAGATGATCCACTCAAAATAATTGGCACAGTGCCTGGCACAGAGTTAATGTGCCATTTTTCTAGATTCCATATATATGCATTGAGTGAGTGAGGGAAGGTGCTCAGTCGTGTCCGACTCTTTGCGACCCCGTGAACTGTAGCCCACCAGGCTCCTCTATCCATGGGATTCTCCAGGCAAGAATATTGCAGTGGGTTGCCATTTCCTTCTCCAGGGGATCTTCCTGACCCAGGGATCGAACCCGGGTCTCCTGCTTTGTAGGCAGATGCCTTAACCTCTGAGCCACCAGGGAAACCCATATATATGCATTAGTGTATGATATTTGTTTTTCTCTTTCTGACTTATTTCACTCTGTATGACAGACTCTAGGTCCAACCACGTCTCTACAAATAACCCTATTTAATTCCTTATGGTGGCTGAGTAATATTCCATTGTATTTATGTACCACATTTTCTTTATCCTATTTCCAAGGCAGGAATAGAGACTCAGACACAGAGAATGTGCTTGTGGATGCGAATGTCAGGGAAGAAGAGGGTGGGATGAATTGGGAGACTGGGATTGACATATACACACTACTATGTGTAAAATAGACAGCTAGTGGGAAGCTGCTATAAAGCACAGGAAGCTCAGCTTGGTGTCTGTGATGACCAAGAGGGGTGAGACAGTGGGAGGATGAGAGGGTGGTACAAGAGGGAGGGGATATATGTATATTTATGGCTGATTTGTACAGCAGAAACTAATGCAACACTGTAAAGCAATCGTATTTCAACAGAAAAAATGAGTGTGCCAGCTCAAACATCCAGGAGAAAAGAGTAAGAATTTGTATTCTCCCCAATCCTTGCCAGTGTTTAAATTGAAAATTTTCGTGTTTCAACTATTACACATTGAGCCTTTCCTCGCTGCAATTTACAGCCATTTTTTGAAAAAGTAATATAGTACTGAATAAAAAGAATTCAGAGCAAAAGAACCATGTACAATGAGAAGTAAGTCTGCTCCCATTTCTCTTTTTATTTCTACCGGGGAAGGAAACTACTTCTTATGTGTCCTTCAAGCTCGTCCACGCGATTACAAACATAGATGCATGGTGTTTGCGTATGTGTGGGTACATATGTACATATATATGTATATACTGTACTCATACACTTAATTATCCTATCTGTGCTGTCTGCATGTTGGTGTTTCTGCTTAACAAAAGGCCTTGGAGGTTGTTTCAATTCAGGATTATTAATATTTATTTCATTTTAAAATTTCCAATTAAAAAAATCTATATTCCATTTATTTCCATCTTTGTATGAAAACAGAACATGTCTACTATCCAGCTTTATGCCTGATCTAGATATTCACTTCTCATACCCTACTTTGAGATGCTCTGCAGTGAGGTGCCTCTTGACTTCTGTTTAGGGCCAGGCTCTTCTAGCCAAAGCCAAGCAGTTATCCAGGTAATACAGACAGAAAGTCTTTACCTAGATGATTGTTGTCAAAGCATATACTGGTAATGACAATGACAGAAGAAATAGCTGAGAAGTGTTTTGTTGGCATACAAAGGATGCAGAAGTATTCAGTTCAGTTCAGTTCAGTCGCTCAGTCATGTCCGACTCTCCGCGACCCCATGAATCACAGCGCCAGGCCTCCCTGTCCATCACCAACTCCCGGAGTTCACCCAAACTCATGTCCACAGAGTCAGTGATGCCATCCAGCCATCTCATTCTCTGTCGTCCCCTTCTCGTCCTGCCCCTAACCTTTCCTAGCATCAGAGTCTTTTCCAGTGAGTCAACTTGTCGCATGAGGTGGCCAAAGTATTGCAGTTTCAGCTTTAGCATCAGTCCTTCCAATGAACACCCAGGATTGATCTCCTTTAGAATGGACTGGTTGGATCTCCTTGCAGAAGTATTACTTCGATGTTAATATCTGCTATTATCAAGCCCTTACTATTGCCAGACCTTGCATTTTACGTAAATTATACTTTTATTACTCTCAGTACTTCTATTAAGTTAATATTATCATCACTTCCATTTTATAGCTATTGAGACGGGGCTGGGGCTCATGGCACTTAAATAACTGATCTAGGGTCTCAAGGATGTAAAAATTAGTAGACCCTAGATTTAAACTCCGGTGAATATGACACCAGCACCAAAGCCCGCTTTCTAATGTCTGCCACAATGCCTCCACACACACGTCTATAATTTAATTTAGTTAGTGATAAGAGGATATACTTTTAAGTATCAGAAATATTGATAATTAATTCACATTAATTTTTATAACCATGCTGATTATTAGATATTTTAATACCACTCTTCCAATTTTACTCATTGCTCCCCCAAATCTGACTGATATTCTAGTTAAATTGAACCAGTCTCTCCTACCTAAAAATAACTTGTGCTTTCCTGTACTAGTATATACTTTGGTTCTAGAAATGCTGAATAAAGTCCTCAGTTCAGTATATAGAGCAATTACTAGGTCATAACTAAAAAGAAAACAATAACAAGAAACTGGAAATGATGGGGAATTCCAGGATGTGGCTTTTATCTAGTTTCTGTTCATTGGTTGAGTCAATAGACTTGAAGGGCTCCCTTCTTCACTGCATGTTTTGCAGGACACCTCAGCACCTCTTTCTCTTTGAAAAAAGGAAAAACACTTCCCTGTCCATTATTTTATTTGCCTCCATCTTTTTGCATTTTCTCCCACCTCCTTAACCCAAGGTAATACTCTCATTTTGAATTTTCCTCCATCCTTATCTGAGAACAGAAAGGACACTGGTGATGGGGAAGTGAAGGAATGAAGGAAAGAACTGATTTGGCTCTGCGTGATAATATGCAAGGTGAACTCTGTTGTCAAGCGGTAACTGTGCGAATATAAGACTGTTAGGGGGAAAAGTGTTCTTCATTCTTAAAGATTTGGAGAGCACTGTGAGTGAGAGTTAATGTGTGCTCTGGGAAGCTAAGTGTGTGATTCAACTGGAGCTTACTGAGCATTCTCTTACAGCCACTTTGGTCTGTTTGTTACTTGAACTTAGCTGGCATTCTCCTCCTCTCCAGTTCAAGGTTTCTTACCAGTGGCACTTATTGACATTTTGGACTGGATAATTCTTGATTGTAGGGTGCTGTTCTGTTCATTATAGGATGTTTAATAGCGTCCCTGGACTCTTCTCACTGAATACCAGTAGTATTCTACCATCCAAGTTTTAATGTCAATCATGTCTTCAGATATTGCCAAATGGCCCTGAGGAAGAAGGGGCAAAATTGCCCTCAGTCGACAACCACTGATGTAGCTCTTCGTCCTGCCTGGCACACTCTTCCCCTAAAGGGCCTTATCCATACCCTCTCACCTCCTCCAAATCTCAGTGTAGATGTTACACCACTGAGGCTACTCTGACATATTTATTTAATCATGCAAACTCTTCATCTCTTAACCACCCTGTATCACTTACCCTCCTTTACTTTTTAATTTTCATGACCATCTAATGTACCCAAAAATGTATTTATTTTATGTGTTTGTATTTCTTTTTCTTGCACTCAAATGTAAGCTCCTTGAGAGAGCAGTTTTGTTCCCTGTTACTTCCTAAGCACTTCAGTTCCTCACATACTATTTTAAAAAATAAAAATACACATGCAATGATCTGCAGTGGAGAGTTTAGCCCTTACTTCAGTACTCTGTGCTTCCAGTTCTCTTCCCCAAATCAAGTAACCATTTTTTTCCTAGTTACTAGCATATCCTTCTGGAGTTTCTTCATGCAAAATCAAGTAAGGGGGAATGCATATTTCCTATCCAATTTCATTCTATTTTATTTTATTTTTTACCAAAAGTTGGAATACATATACACCTGCTCAGCACCTTCTTTTTCATTTAAACTTATATGCATTTTGAAAATAGTGTTTTTGTCTAGGAAGATTTTTCTCTCTTGTTTGAACTTTTCCTCTCTGTGCTTAAAACTTGAAGATTACAGTCCTGGAAACAGTGACCTGACTTCCTTGTCTTTAACAACAACAACAACAACAAAACTTGATTTGCCCTTTAAACTTGAATTCAGATTTCAGTCACACCCCAGCAAGGTCTCAGCCAGAGGTCTGCCTCCTTGCTCCTTACATGAGAGCTACTCATTGACTCAAGTCCATATGTCATTTGATTATTTTGGATTATATGACAAGCTCTTTTTTTTTAAGTATAAATTAAATTGGTTCCCTCTAGGACAGGGCCAAGCATTGGTTCTTCTTGGAAATCAGCCAGTCTGTGAGGGGATGCAGACTCTGTTGATTTGGACCTTTGGGCAAGAATCCCCTGGGGTGTTCCTAGGCAGCCTTTCAAGCTGTGATTGCAGAAGGGAACCCCGGTGGGACAAGTACCTTGTGCAGTTTTGACTGCACTGGAGGTGACCTAGACATTTGTTTACAATCGGCTCCTCTGAATGTCAGTGCAGAGAGAGTGGCTCTTTGCCCTGTTTATACATATACTGAGCCTCCAGTAAGCCTGAAAAGCAACTTAGGAGTCTAAATGTTTGAAAGGCTCAGGAAGGAATATCTGGCCTGGTGCCAATGGTGTGACTCTGTGATGGGCACTTCATCCCATGGAGGCAAATGAATGGTGTGTGTTTTGAAATTAAGCACTTGGTGATTATTACGTTCTTAAAACATTCAGCTCTCAACTTATCAGACCTCAATGTATGACATTTCATTTTAGCCAAAACGGCTGTATTTTTAAAGAGCTAAAAGATAAAATACATACCAACCTTCGAAACTGTAAACAAAGAATTAGAATGACAGATCACTACTGTTATCTTGGGTGTACATAAGAAAGATCCTCTTCTCATTTGGGAGGGATGTGTTCAGGTCATGGTACATTGTTTTTCTCTCCTTAGTTCCAGAAAGGTTAGCAAGAAGTTGCAGCAGGCAAAAAGAACAGCTGGATCATGCATCTTTCAAAAGGGAAAAACTTGTGCCTTAATCATGGATGAACCCACAAGGAAATACTTTAGAAAAGACTGAACTCATCCATCCTTTCATAGAAATGCAATCTAATCAGCACTCTGAGAAAAGCAGAAAGGAAGGATTAAAAATAAGAGTCTGTGTTTACTTTTGTCTGGGATCTATGGAAATGTAGGTTTATGACTTGACTTGAACTGTCATAGTTAAAATAGATTGGATTTCACAAGGTAAGTGGTGGATCATGGGCCCTGTAGAGCTGCAGACAATTAATTGCCTTTCCCTTCTCAAGCTTGGAAGCCGCACTAAGCTCTCAGAAGACTTCCCGACTGCACAGTGGCCAGTGGTGGCCATTGCCCTGCCCTTTCCAACCCTCCACCTTCCCAGTCACTGACTCCCACAGCAGAATCACAGTCAGGTCTCCAATAACTGTATGTAGTTATGGTTTGTTGGGAAGAGAGACACCCAATAGTTTGTTTGTTTTTTTCATTATTTTATTTATTTTTAATATACAAACTAATACAGTTTATTTCAAGCTTGAAAATGATATTCTATTTCTTTTTTGCAATTTAATCTCAGATTTTTTATTTGTAATGTGTTTGGGGGGAGGAGTCTAGTACACTTCTTTTTAAACAGTTTTATTGAGATATAATTCACATATTATATAGTTCATCCGTTTAAAGTATACAATTCAGTGGTTTTTAATATAGTCACAAAGTTGTGCAGCAACCACATAAATGTAATTTTAGAACAGTTTCATCACTCCAAAGAGAAATCTTATGCCTATTAGCAGTTTTTCCCTATTTCCCACACTCCCCTGTGACTGGCAGCCATAGTCTTCTTTCTCTCTCTGTGGATTTGCCTATTCTGAACAATCTCATATAATGGAAATCATTCGATATACAGTCATTTGTGACTGGCTTCTTTCACTTGGTCCATGCATGGTGTAGCATGTGTCAGTACTTCATTGCTTTTTATTACTAGGTAATATTCCATTAGTTTCCTGTGATTATTATTTCAGTGTGTCTGCCCTCTGATGTCCCCTCGCAATACCTACCTTATTTGGGTTTCTCTTACCTTAGGTGTGGGATATCTCTTCACAGCTGCTCCAAGAAAGCACAACCGCTGCACCTTACCTTGGACGAGGGGTATCTCCTCAAGGTCGCCCCTCCTGACCTTGAACGTGGAGTAGCTCCTCTCGGCCCTCCTGCGCCCGCGCAGCCACCGCCTATTGGACGTGGGGCAGCTTCTCTAGCCCGCCGGCCCTGGCCTCAGGCGTGGGGTAGCTCCTCACGGCCGCGCTTCTTTGCGTGGTCGGTTGCGCCATCTGAGACGCCGGCTCCGGCGTCTCTCGCGTCTGCGCTGCCGGGGTTGGCGTCTCTAGATCTGATCACATGGACCACAGCCGAATGTGGTCCACTGGAGAAGGGAATGGCAAACCACTTCAGTATACTTGCCTTGAGAACCCCATGAACAGTATCAAAGGGCAAAATGATAGGATACTGAATGAGGAATTCCCCAGGTCGGTTAGTGGCCAGTATGCTACTGGAGATCAGTGGAGAAATAACTCTAGAAGGAATAAAGGGATGGAGCAAAAGCAAAACCAATACCCAGTTGTGGATGTGACCGGTGATAGAAGCATGGTCCGGTGCTGTAAAGAGCAATATTGCATAGGAACCTGGAATGTTAGGTCCATGAATCAAGGCAAATTGGAAGTGGTCAAACAGGAGATGGCAAGAGTGAACATAGACATTCTAGGAATCAGTGAATTAAAGTGGACTGGAATGGGTGAATTTAACTCAGATGACCATTATATCTACTACTGTGGGCAGGAATCCCTTAGAAGAAATGGAGTAGCCATAATGGTCAACAAAAGAGTCTGAAATGCAGTACTTGGATGCACTCTTAAAAACAAAAGAATGATTTCTGTTTGTTTCCAAGGCAAACAACTCAATATTACAGTAATCCAGGCCTATGCCCCAACCAGTAATGCTGAAGAAGCCGAAGTTGAACGGTTCTATGAAAACCTACAAGACCTTTTAGAACTAACACCCAAAAAAGATGTCCTTTTCATTATAGGGGACTGGAATGCAAAAGTAGGAAGTCAAGAAACATCTGGAGTAACAGGCAAATTTGGCCTTGGAGCACGGAATGAAGCAGGGCAAAGGCTAATAGAGTTTTGTCAAGAGAACACACTGGTCATAGCAAACACCCTCTTCCAACAACACAAGAGAAGACTCTACACATGGACATCACCAGATGGTCAACACCGAAATCAGACTGATTATATTCTTTGCAGCCAAAGATGGAGAAGCTGTATACAGTTAGCAAAAACAAGACCAGGAGCTGACTATGGCTCAGATCATGAACTCCTTATAGCCAAATTCAGACTTAAATTGAAGGAAGTAGGGAAAACCATTAGACCATTCAGATATGACCTAAATCAAATCCCTTATGATTATACAGTGGAAGTGAGAAACAGATTTAAGGGACTAGATCTGATAGAGTGCCTGATGAACTCTGGACAGAGGTTCGTGACATTGTACAGGAGACAGGGACCAAGACCATCCCCATGGAAAAGAAATGCAAAAAAGCAAAATGGCTGTCTGAGGAGGCCTTACAAATAGCTGTGAAAAGAAGAGAAGCGAAAAGCAAAGGAGAAAAGGAAAGATATAAGCATCTGAATGCAGAGTTCCAACGAATAGCAAGGAGAGATAAGAAAGCCTTCCTCAGCGATCAATGCAAAGAAATAGAGGAAAACAACAGAATAGGAAAAACAAGAGATCTCTTCAAGAAAATTAGAGATTCCAAGGGAACATTTCATGCAAAGATGGGCTCAATAAAGGACAGAAATGGCATGGACCTAACGGAAGCAGAAGATATTAAGAAGACGTGGCAAGAATACACAGAAGAACTGTACAAAAAAGATCTTCATAACCAAGATAGTCACGATAATGTGATCGCTGACCTAGAGCCAGACATCTTGGAATGTGAAGTCAAGTGGGCCTTAGAAAGCATCACTACGAACAAAGCTAGTGGAGGTGATGGAATTCCAGTTGAGCTATTTCAAATCTTGAAAGATGATGCTGTCAAAGTGCTGCACTCAATATGCCAGCAAATTTGGAAAACTCATCAGTGGCCACAGGACAGGAAAAGGTCAGTCTTCATTCCAATCCCAAAGAAAGGGAATGCCAAAGAATGCTCAAACTACCACACAATTGCACTCATCTCACACACTAGTAAAGTCATGCTCAAAATTCTCCAAGCCAAGCTTCAGCAATATGTGAACCGTGAACTCCCAGATGTTCAAGCAGGTTTTAGAAAAGGCAGAGGCACCAGAGATCAAATTTCCAACATCCGCTGGATCATGGAGAAAGCAAGAGAGTTCCAGAAAAACATCTATTTCTGCTTCATTGACTATGCCAAAGCCTTTGACTGTGTGGATCACAATAAACTGTGGAAAATTCTGAAAGAGATGGGAATCCCAGACCACCTGACCTGCCTGTTGAGAAACCTGTATGCAGGTCAGGAAGCAACAGTCAGAACTGTACATGGAACAACAGACTGGTTCCAAATAGGAAAAGGAGTACGTCAAGGCTGTATATTGTCACCTTGCTTATTTAACTTATATGCAGAGTACATCATGAGGAATGCTGGGCTGGAAGAAGCATGAGCTGGAATCAAGATTGCTGGGAGAAATATCAATAACCTCAGATATGCAGATGACACTACCCTTATGGCAGAAAGTGAAGAGGAACTCAAAAGCTTCTTGATGAAAGTGAAAGAGGAGAGTGAAAAGGTTGGCTTGAAGCTCAACATTCAGAAAACAAAGATCATGGCATCTGGTCCTATCACTTCATGGGAAATAGATGGAAAAGCAGTGGAAACAGTGTCAGACTTTATTTTTTTGGGCTCCAAAATCACTGCAGATGCTGATTGCAGCCACGAAATTAAAAGACGTTTACTCCTTGGAAGGAAAGTTATGACCAACCTTGATAATATATTAAAAAGCAGAGACATTACTTTGCCAACAAATGTCCGTCTAGTCAAGGCTATGGTTTTTCCCGTGGTCATGTATGGATGTGAGAGTTGGACTGTGAAGAAAGCTGATCACCGAAGAATTGATGCTTTTGAACTGTGGTGCTGGAGAAGACTCTTGAGAGTCCCTTGTACTGCAAGGAGATCCAACCAGTCCATTCTAAAGGAGATCAATCCTGGGTGTTCATTGGAAGGACTGATGCTAAAGCTGAAACTGCAATACTTTGGCCACCTCATGTGATGTGTTGACTCACTGGAAAAGACTCCGATGCTAGGAAATGTTGGGGGTGGGAGGAGAAGGGGAATACAGAGAATGAGACGGCTGGATGGCATCACCGACTCTGTGGACATGAGTTTGAGTGAACTCCGGGAGTTGGTGATGGACAGGGAGGCCTGGCGTGCTGTGATTCATGGGGTCGCGGAGAGTCTGACACGACTGAGCGACTGAGCTGAACTGAACTGAACTGACTGAATATTCCATTGCATAGATACACCACATTTTATTCACTCATTCATCAGTCAGTGAGTATTTGATTGTTTCCACTTCTTGACTATTGTGAATAATGTTGTAGTGATTATACATGTACAAGTTTTTTTTTGTGGATGTGTGTTTTCATTTCTTTTGGGTATATACCTGCAGGTAGAATTGCTGGTTAAATGGCAGCTTTACTGCTGTCTGATTTTTTATAGAGCCAGGAGTTTCTGTCAGGACTTGCATGAAGAACACATATTTGAAAAGGCAAAGAAAAGTCTTATTTCCAGGCTTTTAAAAAAGTGCTAAATGAATACCATAATCAGTTAAAAGTGACTGTTGATGATCATTAAATTGAAAAATATGAGGCAAAAAAGAAGTTAATTAAACACTTTCATTATTTGACCCTTAAAGTTTTTATTTCATTGGACTTTATTTCATTGTCCTTAAAGTAGCTTCATTATTTGGGAATCTAAAATTAGGTTTATTTTTTTTCTAGTTTTTACTTTTAGCCTGTGTTCCTACCACTATTTCACTGCAACTTCCCCTAATGATTTGTGCCATGACTGTCAATGTAGAAGAAGGTTTACCCAATTTGCAGAAAAAGAAGAAAAAGACAACACTCCTTCCCCAACAGTGGTTTTACATAAGCGTGAACATATATTTTATATTCTGGTAAGGTACAGTATTACACTAATCTAGCTGAGTCTTTTCTTAGTCATCTACCATCTGGTCTGTATACATTGAGTTACACTTGAATTCCAGTTAAACCCAGCAGATCCATCTAACTGCTCCTAAGGTTGCAATCCAGATATGAGATGCTTCACTGCTACTCAACTTATCAAAGAAGGCTGAGTTCAACCAGGGTCCCATCTTTCTGGGGTGGAATATAGGAAATATCAAGCACTTTCTTATAATACTGTGAGTAAAAGACTCTTGAACTCCTGGTTTGCTTTGTTCCAATACTCCACACCAGCCCACGGCATGAAGAAAGCAAAAATCTGACAAGTTAAAGCCCAACTTTCAAGACTTTGAAAAGGGCTGTGGAGATAATTTTCTTTCCTATTTTAATGCTTCATAGATCCAACCAGTCCATTCTAAAGGAGATCAATCCTGGGTGTTCATTGGAAGAACTGATGCTAAAGCTGAAACTCCAGTACTTTGGCCACCTCATGCGACGAGTTGACTCACTGGAAAAGACTCTGATGCTGGGAAGGATTGGGGGCGGGAGGAGAAGGGGACGACAGAGAATGAGATGGCTGAATGGCATCACCGACTCAATGGATATGAGTTTGAGTGAGCTCCGGGAGTTGGTGATGGACAGGGAGGCTTGGCGTGCTGTGATTCATGGGGTCGCAAAGAGTTGGACACGACTGAGCGACTGAACTGAACTGAACCCTGATTATAGTTATAAATAATGCTTATTTTAATCTAATGGAGCTAACATCATGTATGAAAGTACTTTATCTGAGGAGGCATAAAAATAGAGCAAGAAATCATTACTAACAATGCAAAGCAAATGTGAAAATTCAGCAAAGTTTAAAATGAAATGTTCCTAGTTGATGTCATGTGCTACTTGCCTAATGATAAAGGTAGCACATGATTATCACTCAATCCAGAGCACTTTTTCAACTTTTTCTGTGGTACTGCAGGCCTTGGGTGACTCCTTTGTGTATATCTGGGCACAACTGAAGCTCAGGAAACTCTTGCTTCTGGGGATGTAATGGATGCCTATAATTTTTTGTCTGTCCAGCAACCATTCCCCCTTTTTTTTAGTAACCAGATTCCCTTTAGAGAATTCCCCTCTCTTGTAGAGTGTGCCATTTTGAAGGGACTGCCCTGCCCCTGATTAGGGGATGGTCACATGACCTGAGCCTGGCCAATCAGATGTTCTTTCTTGGTAATCTGACTCTTGAAGAGTGGCCTCTGTAAGTCAAAGGCAGATAATAATTTCTCCAGGCAAAGGCACTCTGAGACCATCCTTAGAACCTGGAGCTGCAAAGGTCCTGGCCTTTCAGCCTTTCTTGATTTTTCCATTAACTCTGTCAATTCACTTTTGTTTCTTTCAACAAAAACCCAAATTGATAACACAGGTACCATGAGGTTCTTTCTTAGTGTGCCAGTATTCACACTCACCCATCACACCCTCCTTCAGTTCAATTAAGTTCAGTCACTCATTCATGTCCGACTCTTTGTGACCCCAACTCCCCAAGCTTGCTCAAACTCAGGTCCATCGAGTCAGTGATGCCATCAACCATCTCATCCTCTGTCATCCTCTTCTCCTCCTGCCTTCAATCTTTCCCAGCATCAGAGTCTTTTCCAGTGAGTGAATTCTTCACATCAGGTGGCCAAAGTATTGAAGTTTCAACTTCAACATCAGTCCTTCCAATGAACACCCAGGACCGATCCCCTTTAGAATGGTGTCACATTTTCTTCTCTGTCTTCTCCCTTCTGTCCTCCATTGCCCTGACCATCATCTCTTCCTCTCTGGCAAGATTTGCAATTCCCTCCCCAAATGGGTCAAAACCTTGACCATTCTTTAAGATCAGGAATAAATGTCACTAGTCTAAGAAGTTTTTCCTGGTTTCCTGAGACACTCAAAGGTTCTCCCTCCCCTGAGGCTCTAGAGCACACTGTAACTCTGTTTCCAGCTTTTTAAGACTCTGCTTTATTTCATAGACATTGAGGTAAGACAGAAAGGACTCCTGAACTATATAAAAAGGGAGATTCTGAAATATACTTCCAAGGAGAGAGTGGGGAATTTAGTTTTCTCTGGAAACTTTAAGACAGGAATACATATTTCAGGGAAATTTTTTTTATAAGGTCTTGTTCTGCCTGGAAGTCAGTCAACGAACTAACATCTGCCAAAAGATTTGGGTAATTACAGTTCTAGAAAGTTTCTGGAGATAATTTAAATTCCTTGAGACAGCACATACATTCAGACAAGAAGAGAGAATACTAGCATGGACTCTCATGAAGATTAAAGACTACCTGGATGTATTTTTCCTTTGCCAAAGGAAATAGTAGCCAGGAGAAACCTAGAGGAGGGGTTGTTTTGAGATTCTCTGTACCTTCTTGCATGCTAAGTTGCTTCAGTCATGCCTGACTCTTTGTGACGATATGGATCGTAGCCCGCCAGGCTCCTCTGTCCATGGGGATTCTCCAAGCAAGAATACTGGAGTGGGTTGCCATGCCCTCCTCCTGGGGACCTTCCCAACCCAGGGAATGAACCCATGTCTTTTACGTTCTACCTGCATTGCCAGGGTTCTTCACCACTGACCTTTCTCACTACCATGTCAATCTTAGGCCTGTCCTTCACCTTCCACCAGAATCAAAGAGAACTTTCCCTGTGTTCCTTTCCTTCAGGGATAGGTTATAAACCCATCTCAGATTCTGAGCTAAACTAACAATCATATTGTGCCTCTTGTGCTGAGTTGTGTCCAACTCTTTAGCGACCCCAGGGACTGTAGCCTGCCAGATTCTCTGTCCATGGGATTATCCCAGCAAGAATACTGGAGTGGATTGCCATTACCTCCTCCAGGGAATCTTCCTGACTCAAGAATGAAACCCATGTCTCCTTTGGTTCCTGAATTGGCAGGTGGATTCTTTTACCACTGAGCCAGCTGGCAAGCCCCTATCAGTCATATATCTTGGCTCAAAGAATAACATTTATTCATCTATAATTGTGGATTTGTTTATTCCACCTTTTAGTTCTATTAATTTTGTTTTGTGTATTTTGAAGTTTATATTGAAAGGCACATGTGAATTTAGGATTGTTACATTTTTCTGGTGAATTGATTCTTTTATCGTTATGAAATATTTTTTGCTATCTCTGGTAATATTCCTTGAAGTCTACTTTGATAGTAAGGCCACATCACTTTTTGCGGTTGATACTTGCATAGTAATTTTTTCCCATCCTTTTACTTTCAACCTCTTTTAGCCCTTATATTTAATCCATGTATCCTGTAAATAGTATACAGTGGATTCATTGAGTCACCTTAAAAAAATAAAATCTGATAATCTCTGTCTTTTAATTGGAGTGTTCAGTTTATTAGCATTTAATGTAATTATTTAGCTATATTTATGTATCTTATTTTCCTATTTGTTTTCTGTTTGCTTGTTTCCATAAAGAGCTGCATTTGAATAGGAAACTCATGGATACAGTGCTTCTACCCTTATTTGGTAATATTTTAGAATATCTTAGCCCATGAAGTAAGGGGTCTTTCTGATATTATTCAAATGATTCCAGGTAAACATCCTAGTTTTTGCCTATCAGTAAGGAAATGCCCTAATTATTTAACACTTAAGCCATTTTCAGTTTTATTTCTGTAAATGGTAGCTCAGTTCAGTTCAGTTCAGTTGCTCAGTCATGTCCGACTCTCCGCGACCCCATGAATCACAGCACGCCAGGCCTCCCTGTCCATCACCAACTCCCGGAGTACACTCAAACTCATGTCCACAGAGTCGGTGATGCCATCCAGCCATCTCATTCTCGGTCGTCCCCTTCTCCTCCCGCCCCCAACCTTTCCCAGCATCAGAGTCTTTTCCAGTGAGTCAACTCGTCGCATGAGGTGGCCAAAGTATTGCAGTTTCAGCTTTAGCATCAGTCCTTCCAATGAACACCCAGGATTGATCTCCTGTAGAATGCTGAGAGGAGCTACCCCACGTCCAACAGGCGGTGGCTGCGCAGGCGCAGGAGGGCCGAGAGGAGCTACTCCACGTTCAAGGTCAGGAGGGGCGGCCTTGAGGAGATACCCCTCAACTAAGGTAAGGTGCAGCGGCTGCGCTTTCTTGGAGCAGCTGTGAAGAGATATCCCATGCCCAAGGTAGGTGAAACCCAAATAAGATAGTAGATATTGTGAGGGGGCATCAGAGGGCAGACACACTGAAATCATAATCACAGGAAACTAGTCGATCTGATCACATGGACCACAGCCGAATGTGGTCCACTGGAGAAGGGAATGGCAAACCACTTCAGTATACTTGCCTTGAGAACCCCATGAACAGTATTAAAGGGCAAAATGATAGGATACTGAATGAGGAATTCCCCAGGTTGGTAGGTGCCCAGTATGCTACTGGAGATCAGTGGAGAAATGGTAGCTCAGAGACCATCTTCTCTCATGTCTTTTACATAGTTTGGGCTGATATAATGGAGTTCCACAAGAACGATAATTGAGTCAAAGAGTATTAAATAAGTGTATAATTAATGATGTACATTACTCTATTATAGTTTTCCAGGTGGGTGGTGGTAGCAATTTACTCTGCAACTAGCAATGCATGAAGAGTGCCAATTTTGCCACATCTTTAGCTGCATTGGATATTTTCATGTGATATAAAAATTACTTTATTTACAAATTTAATTATACCTTAACTTTGGGGATTATATTTAGTATATCCCAAATTTTGTATGTTCTGTAAGAACCTCAGAGCAATATGGGAAAATATAAAGTACCTATTATTTTGAGAATTCTAAAGAATGTCTTTACATAGGCAGAGTGAAAAATTCTAGAGAAGATCCAGGGAAACTAAAAAAAATTCCCTGGTTGATTCCTGAAGAACACAATTGCTACTTAATAGATCTTTCTATCTCCTCCTTTTCAAAACCTCATGCCAAATCTATATTCTGTTTCATTCTAAGGCATTGTCTCAAAAGGAATTTGCAAGATGCAAATTTTGATGCACCTAAGAAACAACTATGTGCTCAGAATGGTGATTGGCCCACCCTGACATCAGGGAAAAATAAAAATCTTTGCTAATTAGGTGTTTTGTAGTAAGGAAACATAATGATTTCTACTATGCAATTGAGTATGAGAATTTCTTTCATTATAAACTGCAATTCTTTGTTATGTGAAAGCAAGAACTAATTTTATTTTCGGATCAATATATGGTGTGATGAGTTAGTAGATGTGAAATGTTGGACGTAGTATAAAATAGCAAATTAGGCTGATAGAGTTTGGGAGCATCTGTCTAATCAGACCACATGACCATGGCCAGGTTACACAAATCACATAGGTTGCTGCTCTGGAGTTTTCTGGATTGTAGAGAACTTCCTGATTGAGACAGGCCTCTGAAAAATCACAATGGGACTTTGAACAAATGCTTTCATCTCTCAGGCTTGTCTCATAAAATTGGTGTGGTTCTGAAATGTGTTTTCTCAAAGGGTGTAATGTGTATTTGCTTTTTGTTGGGCCGGCTGAGCCAATAATGATTGCAATCGATAAGAAAACCTTTCATCACTTGAGTTTTATGATAGTGGCTTTAAGGGTCTCCTGACATGAGATGAACTCAGTTAAGTTTTATTGGTAATTTGCCAGATATACATCATGAAATCTACTCAGAGGAGTTCAGAATTCATTTTCATCTGCACCTATTGAAAGCCTCCAAAGATTATAGGAGATCTAAGCCCATTTCCAACCTGGTCAGCATCTGGGGGTAATAGCCTACAATCGGCTCCCAACTGTCCAGACCAGTTCTCACAGGAACATGCACAGATTTTCTGTCTGAGCTTTATTCCTCTCCTTTGCCTGTCTTTCCTCTTAACTGTTGCCCCTCTCCAACCCCTGCCCCTCCACATACACACTCATATACCGTATCTAGCTGTCCCCTGTAAGTAGGAGATAGTCTGCTTTGACGGTGTTCTAAGCTCTAGCTGCCTTCATGAAGCTTAAAAAAATATCATAAAACATTCTTAAATTATTTTTGAGTTGTAGTGATGCTTTATATCTGTAATTTCACTTAAGCTTTACAGTAATATTTTGAGAATATAATAATTCTTTTGTAGAGGAGGAAATTGAGGCTAAGCAAAGTTAAGCAACTTGCCAAATGTCATGCCACTATTTTACTTGGTGGATGAGGGATGTTGTACACAGATCTAATTTGACTTCAAAGTCCATAACCTTTCCAGATACTACTTTGGCTTCCAGGGAGCACTAGGTAACTGAATACTTGCTGTAACCCTTCCTAAACCACTGAGTAGGTGAATTATCCATGCTATACTTGCTCAAATGAAAGATTATGTGTAGAAAGTGTGAGTGGATATCATTGATATGTGTTATGATTATTTGTTGGAAGGTCAACAAAGACATCTAGGTCCACGGATCTCCTGACATCCCTGCAGGACTTCTAAAAGTGTCTTTGTAGTTAATTCTTTGGGTTGATGGTTCTGGCTCACCTTACTTCTTCTATCTCCATGATCCCTGGCCAGAACCAATTCACCTATAGTCATACTGGGTCCAGTACTTAGGGCCCATGATATTTTTAGAAGCCCACAAAAATGTTTTAATTTCTTTCAAATCAGAAGAAAAAAAGTGAATAGAGTTCAGGCTGGATTATATTAATCTTTATGCCAATTCAGTCACAAAATAAAATTTTTAATATATATAATATAATTTTAAATATCAGTATATTTTAAATGAAAGAAACAGCTCGTGAAGGCAAAAGTGCCTGCTGCTGCTGCTGCTAAGTCACTTCAGTCGTGTCCGACTATGTGCGGCCCCATAGATGGAAGCCCACCAGGCTCCCCCGTCCCTGGGATTCTCCAGGCAAGAACACTGGAGTGGGTTGCCATTTCCTTCTCTAATGTGTGAAAGTGAAAAGTGAAAGTGAAGTCGCTCAGTCGTGTCCGACCCTTAGTGACCCCACGGACTGCAGCCCACCAGGCTCCTCCATCCATGGGATTTTCTAGGCAATAGTACTGGAGTGGCTTGCCATTGCCTTCTCCGGCAAAAGTGCCTAGAAGTCTGCAAAAGTTACAACGCGGTGCTGACCTCAGCTCCTCCTGGCTGGGACCATTGCCGCATACAGACTGAAGTCTGCACTCCAGGCCACAGCCCCCACTCTCTAGTGGGGTTTGGATGTCAGGTTGCTGTGAGCAAGGGTTGGGTAACCAGTCATAACCAGTCTAAGTTGATTTGTGGGCTCTTGTGTATGTCCCTGCTTACCAAGTGCGACCTTAGACTTCTAGCCCACACTTCTTGCTCTGTCTGAACACTTTCCTTCCCAATCTTTACCTAACTCCTGTTCAGCCTTTGAGATAGCTTAACTATCACTTCCTTAGAAAGTCTTTCTTGACATCCTATTCTCAATCTAAATTTTGTACCCTTGGTGTAGTCTAGAGCATCTTGATTGACCTATGAAGTGCTTGCTACACTCCATTGCTGTATTTGGCTTAAGATCTATCTTCCTCTGTTACATCTATGCACTTTCACTAGCTGTCTCTGGTATCTGCCCCACTGCCTGATACTTGCTAGAAGCTTGATAAATACTATTGAATGAATTACTGATTGATTAAATGTCTTCATAACCGACCAAGTCTTGTATTCAGTGGTCCAGGGCAAGCTCTGGGTCATGTCCATACAACCCTCTCATGCCTTCCCTTTGTGTTGGAATTCCCGTATGATGGAGTTCCAACACATTGAGTTCTAGCTTGCTTGGTTACTTTGAATAGTGCCCCAGGTCCCCTGGGTTTGGGGCTCACCCTTCCATAGTCAGAGATTAGACTGACACTTCCACCTGGACCAGAGAACCATATTTAAAGTTTGTCCAGTTTACTTCTGTGATATAGGGTCAGATCTTTGGAAAGCATGACTGGCACCCTCCTAGGTCCCTGAATTTTCATCTAAATTCATCCCTTGTAAGCTCTGTTTCTCTGCTGGGGTGTGGATTCTGCTTGGCCCCAGATTCCTCTTCCTTTTCCATGGCCTCTGTGTCTCTATAGGCTTCATGCTGATGCCCATCCTTGTATAAAACAGAAGTTAAGGAAAGCCTCAGCTGAAATGGGAGAGGTTTATATGTTAAACCATTATCAACTATTAACACCAAGTGATTTTCTTTTCTGAATTCTTGTAATTCAAATGAAGCAGAGGAAATATGAGAGGCATGAACAATACTTCAAAATTTTTTCATTATGAAATCAATGAATATTCATTGTTGGAAATTTATAATATAAGCAAAAGAAAGAAAATAAAAATATTCAATAAATATTTTTCTTTTTGCTCACCTATGTTTTCAGTTTTTCAACATTGAATATGTATTATTTTTATAATAAGAAAAAAGTTGTTTTAATTTTTTAAAAGTTCAAGAAGATATATTCCAAAATGTTAGTAGCTTTTGTTTCACTGGATGGTAGGACTATGGGAATTTTAAATTTTCTTCTTTGGGCTTTTTTCTTCCTATTTTTATACAATGATAACCATGCTATTTTTGTAATTGAAATGAAACAATTTCACAATAAATATTATAAAAATTAATTCCACTACTCAGAAAGAATTATTGCCAATATTTTGGTGGGTATGTCTATGTCTCCTATAGAGAGACATATAGGTGGGTTTCCCTATGTCTAGAAACAGTTTTTAAAAAATGGTTATAGTCACATTGTATTGAAGCCTTATTTTAAAACTTATCCACACATCTTAAGCATCTTTCTACATCATTAAGATTTTGTCCACAAAAGCAGTTTAAATGACTGCCTAGTACTCCACTGTCCAACTATTACATAGTTTATTTAAACAATTCACTGTTATTGGACACTTATGTTGTTTCATAGTATCATCATTATTAATAATACTAATGACTATTTTCTTTGAGAAAATTTCTAGAAGCAGAATTGCTTGATCACTTTTTTTTCATGTGCCTTTGTAAGGCTTTGTGTTCACACTGAAAATCCAAAATTAAGGTTCTGTTGCTGGAGTCACCCTGAGGGGAACTTGAAAGAAGTGAGGACCTGAAAGGGAAGAGGAGAAAATCCGGTGATTATGGAGGACCACAAGTCTGGGTTGGGTAATGAGGACTGTGTAAACTGTATCAAGGCAAATAGAGGTAAAGTCGTGACAGACTAGGATGAGGCAAAGAGTAATGTTTTTATTGTGAATGCCTGTACTCGGAGAAGACAATGGCAATCTCCAGTACTATTGCCTAGAAAAATCCCATGGATGGAGGAGCCTGGTGGGCTGCAGTCCGTGGGGTCGCTAAGGGTCGGACACGACTGAGCGACTTCACTTTCACTTTTCACTTTCACACATTGGAGAAGGAAATGGCAACCCACTCCAGTGTTCTTGCCTGGAGAATCCCAGGGATGGGGGAGCCTGGTGGGCTTCCATCTATGGGGCCGCACATAGTCGGACACGACTGAAGTGACTTAGCAGCAGCGGCAGTAGCAGCAGCCTGTACTCGTCATCCGAAATCCAAAATTTCTTCTTGGCTTGGACTCTTTTGTCCAGGCTCTTCATTTGGATTCCTGATTCTATTCTCAGTCTCGCTGTGTTTTCGATGTCTTTGTCACTGTTGCTTAGGGCTGCATTTCAATTTAAGTTGCATCTTGTGCATTCTAGGGGACACCACTCATTGCAACTTATGAGTTGTACTGTCTGTGCACTGCACAAGTGCACAACTCCTTGCACAACTATTGCTCCTTTCAGTCTCTTTGTTGTGGTTCTACCTTTTTTTATTTAGAAGAGCCCTTTATTCTCAATCTTTTGTCCAGGTCCTGGATTAGCTTTTCACACAAACCCCCATACTATTCCCATTCATTTTAGAAGGTTGGTGCTGTTATGAATGTAACAGAGGAGATTTATACTCTGGACGGAAATTTGGGCAAGAAGTTCCTTGAAACTCAAATTATCTAGATTTCCTACAAGTCTTTTTGTTTGCCTTGGGAACCAGCTGAAATCAGAAGCATTATATATAACTGATCTTAAAATACATTAAAAACAGAAAAAAAAAAGATCCAAGTACCTGGTGTGCAATCCAACTGCCCCAAATACTAAAACTTTATGTTCATCCATAATATTTTCCTCTTAGAATAAAAACATCTGAATATAATAGTAAAGCAGCAGGGACTCACAGAAGAATGAAGTTATCACCTGCCTGCAGGAGAGGGGACATTTAAAAGTACTCTATTCCTTGTGGCCCTCTCTATTATAAAATTTTCATGATAAATCCATCCCCAGCTAATGCCTAGGGTGATTTAAATATATAGCAGCAGAGTCTCTGGTGGTCAATAGAGGGATAATGAGTTGTAGAACTACAAAAGAGAACAGAAAAATCTTCTTAGTTCAAGCTTTTTGTTCTTTCTGTTTGAAGATTTTTGACACATTAATTGCAAAGGAAAGGACTAGACAAAGAGGAAAGGGAGGCAAAGAGACTCAGTGAAAAGACTGAGTCTGGACTTTTGTGCTTATATCCAAATAAATACCAAGTAGTGTGCTACAATTTCTCTAAAACACATAGCATATTCCATGTTGAATGTCCAAATGGAACATTTCTAACACCTTCCATTGTTGCTCATAAGCAAAGAAGTGTATTTGGCATGAGGAAACATTTGGGTATATTTTGTGAAGTGGGAGATAACAGAAGAGTCACCTCTGAGATCTGCCTGCACCACTACGTGTGCATGTGTGTGTATGCGTGCGCACGCACACACGCGCGCGCATATGCGCACACACACTTGCAGTTGTGATGACTTTCCACCTCTCTATACTTTTAAATATATTAAAAGACTTGAGGTTGGAAACCTTCGTGCCCTTCCCTCTCATGTCTCTCTTCTCCTTCCCTCTGTAAGTACAATCACTGATTATAATCAACTTCAGAGCACTTTTCCTTTCAAAACACATTGACAATGATGAAAAATTTACTTTTCATCTGTGACATTTTATCTGTGAGTAACTCTAAATACACATCTTTGTCATATATTTAGGGGTATTTGGAAACAGGCATAAAGAAAGAGGTGGCTTCCCTGGTGGCTCAGACCGTAAAGAATCCACCTGCAGTGCAGGAGACCCAGGTTCAATCCCTGGGTCAGGAGGAGCCCCTGGAGAAGGGAATGGCAACCCACTCCAGTATTCTCACCTGGAAAACCCCATGGAGGGCTACAGCCCATGGCGTCGAAAAGAGTTGGTCACAACTGAGCAACTAGTACTTTCACTTACTCTTCATAGAGAGAGATAGAGAGAAAGAGAGAAATAAGGAAGAAAGGGAGGAAAAAAGGAAAACAACAAAAAGAATAATCACTTAAGCACTGGAACACAGTAGTTCTCAATAAAAATCTTCTATATTTACCACATTCTCTGAATGATTTTAAGAAAAAATCTTGCCCACTACTCTCTCTTCTCTGGTATTCTGTTCTGTGTACTCTGGCTGCCTTGGTCTCCCTGTATTCCCATGTGTGAGTGCTAGGTTGCTTCAGTCATGTCCGACTCTTTGTGATGCTATGGGTTGTAGCCTACTTCTCTTCATCTCTGTTTTAATTATGATGTGCTTTGGCATGGTTTTCTTGTGCTTGGGGTTTATTGAACTTCCTAGATCTGTGGGTAATGAAATTTGGAAAAATTTAGTCCTCATTTCTTTACATATTTTTTTCTGCCTGCTCCCTTCTGAAGGGATTCCAGTTTACATGTATGTTAGGCCTCTTGAAGTTGTCACGCAGTTCACAGATGCCCTTTTCTTTTAGTTTTTTTCTCTTGGTATTTCATTTTAAATAGTTTTCACTAATTCTTCCTTCTGTCATGTCTAATCTGCTATTAACGCCATCCAGTGTACTCTACATCTCAGACACTGTCATTTTCATCTCTAGAAGT
Source organism: Moschus berezovskii (assembly GCF_049115385.1). NCBI lineage: Eukaryota > Metazoa > Chordata > Mammalia > Artiodactyla > Moschidae > Moschus > Moschus berezovskii. The sequence goes on along the minus strand of NC_142462.1, from coordinate 77,847,866 downwards.
CTGGTTTAGATCTTCTCTTCTTGGCACGTGGTGTTTTGTGCTGTCACTTGTTAAAGACTTATTTTGAAATAATTTTAGACCTAAAGGTGAATTCAAAGACAGTTAAGTCCCTTGGAATGGTTTGATCCTTTCAGGTTTTGTTTTTAAACTTTTTTAGGTGAGACCAGAACTTTAGTCCAGGGTTACTGTTGCCCACTACTGAAGCGAAACGCTTCTGAGTACTCTACCAAATGTTCCATGAATTGTGAGCTTCTCTCTCTGGCTGGTGGGAAGAACTATTTCTGGTCCTGAGTGACTTCCAGAGTTTGTTTCCTCTAATCCTTCATGTGCTTCTTTCCCCAACCTCACGTAGGTAAGTTTCCTGATCGGTACTTAGTATAAGTCCATGCTCAAGAGCATTTCCTCTGCAAATCTGTTAAGTTCTCTGTGAAGCTCTCTCTTCTCTGGTACTCTGTTCTGTGTACCCTGGCTGCCTTGGTCTCCCTGTATTCCCATGTGTGAGTGCTAGGTCGCTTCAGTCGTGTCCGACTCTTTGTGATGCTATGGGTTTTAGCCCACTAGGCTCCTCTGTCCATGGGATTTTCCAGGCAAGAATACTGGAGTGGGTTGCCATACCCTCCTCCAGGGGATCTTCCTCACCCAGGGATTGAACCTACATCTCCTAAGTCTCCTGCATTGGCAGGCTGGTTTTTTACTATCAGCGCCACCAGGGGAGCACTGACCACCCACCCCCCGCCCCCGCCGCCCCACCTGTATTCCCAATTCTCCCCAATGCAGGGAGATTTGGGATTTTTTTCCTGGGTTTTCCCTGCCTATGCCAGAGGAAAGTCTGTAGGCAGTAGTAGACTGAGGTAATTTTAGGATTCATTTTGTATGTTTCCCATCTTTCAGGGATTGCTATTCTTTGGTGTTTTATGCCCAATGTCTTGAAACCTATATTTTGCATTTTTGTTTGCTTATTACTGTATCATGGCCAAAGAAAAGTCTCAGTAAATGTAATAAATATTTGTTGAATGAATGAATAAGCTCTGTATCCTGTCCCATGGTGGGAGTTCATTAAAATGTTTTTACTGAAAATTGTTCTGTTCTTGGAAAGTTAGATCAGGAGAGAACAGTAGTTCCTAATGGCAAAGAAGTTGTAATTATTTGGCCATTTTGTCAGGAAACGTGGCTTTAGCAGATGACCTCCAACCATTTAGTTTCCTGTCCTTGCACCCTTATAAAGATGGAAAATCCCAACAGGTTGATGGATCCAGCTTGGACCACATACTCTTCCCTTGGCTTGAGAGTGCAGTGTGCCACAGTTACAGTCCTATTGAAGGTACTTGCTGTGACAGGAAGGTAGGGTGCCAAAAGGAAGCAAGGATGCTCTGTACAAACAAAGGAGATGGATTCTGTGCAGCCAAACCAATAAATGTGTCTGGTCAGTAGTCATTTACAAAGATGTTTATTGGATATTTGGGTTTTTTTAGTACTGAAATCTTATTGGCTTATGATACCATGAACTTGCAGGTAAATGACTGTTGATTACTTTGCATTGTATTCTAAAGCATTTCTAATGGTATCACTCTCAGATGATTGATGTTTCGTCCTATTATTAGGAGAACTTAGATATATATGCCCTGCTACACGCACTTGGCTTCTTTTCTAAACCTCTAAAAATGCTCTTATACCCAATATATTTTGGCAGCATGATAGCTACAAGACAGGGCAAGTCTAGAGGCCTCTGGTCTGGGAACCAGGCTAGGTTGGGTCAGGCAGAGAGCATGATATGGGGGTAAGAGGCTTTGAGTGTGAAGGTTCAGAAAGAATAATTTGAAAGGTGTGTGTGTGTGTGCGGCGTTGGAATATAGAAAGCGTGATTAAGATCTAGGCCTGGAGGGTCTGCAGTACCCATACAGGCAGATTGATGAATCCCGGCACGTGTGGGCAGCAACAGAGACTAGACATACAGATACAATCCAAGTTGAGCTTAAAGGAATAAACAGAGAACGTATTCTCTAACTTCTAAAAGATGAGGGACCACAGTACAGTGTTTGTACACATGGGAAGACATACATAGTGCCTGAATTGCTTGTGACATTTGAGGTGGGATCATTTCTTCCCCAATAGCTAGTGATTAGGACATTGATGCTTTGTATGTTCCTTTCAGTTCTAGCATCTGTTGCTTTTTTTAATAGCTTAGTTGGTCCTTAAATTTGTGCCTGTGGAGGGACATCTGGAGGTCACAGTGCTCCTTATGAAATCTCATAAAGTATCAATGTAGCAAAAAACGTAATTTGTGCTAAACCACATATCACTTTATTTGGATTCTTGTAAAGACGTGTAGTAATACATGTCAAAGATTTAAGAAGAATTCAAAATTAAAACTCAAAAGTAAGAAAAACATGCATTATCTGGGTTTTTTCTTTGTGAACACAGAAAAATCATAACCTTTTCCTTTTTCACTAGTGGAATACTTTGATTTGACTTGTATAACACTGGGGTTCTGTGTATGACTAGATGACAAGGACACTGAGAAGTGCCCTTCTTTTTATTGAAAAACTTTTAATTGCAATATATTTACATATTGTATTATTAACCGTTACTGTGTAGCCACAATTCACTCCTTGCACTGTTTGGATCCATGTACTGCTGAAGCTGTCTTTAAGAAAGAACTCATTGCCCATCTGTAAGGAGTGTGGTCAGCTGACAGCTTCTCATTGTTCATTCCTTCAGGTCTGCTTTTGAGCTGAGTTCATGCTCTTCTCAGGGTGACCCCAGTCAATGACTCTTTAATCAATTTTTGACTGCATTGGATCTTCATTGCTGCGCATCTGGGCTTTCTCTAGTTGTAGTGAGCAGGGACTATACTCTAGTTGAGATGTGCGGCCTTCTCATTGCGGCATCTCTTGTTGCAGAGCACCAGCTCTAGGATGTGTGGGCTCAGTAGTTGCAGGTTATGGATGCTAGAGTGCAGGCTTCAATAGTTGGTGCATGAGCTTGGTTGCTCCGTGGCACGTGAGATCTTCCCAGACCAGGGATTGAACCCATGTCCCTTGCATTGGCAGGTGGATTGTTAACCACTGGACCACCAGGGAAGCCCCTACCCAATGATTAAAGAAGACTTTTCACAAGACTTAGTCATGTCTACCTATCATGGAATTCCTCCAATGAGCAACATTTGCTCTGCAGCTCCCGATGAGCTGGTAGATTCTTTACCAGCTCTGCTGATTGTCTGACAGCTCCTCCTGCCAGTCCTCCATCTCCCCTGTCCCTCACCAGTGTTACTCTCTAATAAACGTTTTGTACCCTCTCTCCCTCTTGGCAACTGCTTCTGAGCCAACTGATGGACAAGTGCACAGATCATAAGTGTACAGCTTAATGCATTTTTACAAACTGAACACACTCATGTAACCAGAATATTATGAAGAAGATTATAAACAGCACCCTAGAAATCTCGTTGTGCTACCTGACTTCCAGTCATTACCCCTCTTCTAAGGAGTAACCACGACCCTAACTCTTTTAACATCCTAGATTAGTTTGTCCTAGTATTGTACTTTATATAAATGAAAGTTTAGTGTATCTCTTGTGTTCAGCTTCCTTTGCTCAAGATTATGCATTCTTTTAAATTCCTTTAAGTATATAATAGTTGAGGTGTAAGTTTTCAAGTAAGCATTTTACTTTTTCATCATTATATTCTGGTCACTTTCTTTGTCTCTTTGTTTCTCTCTGCTCCTCTTACACACACCCCCACACCCCAAACATGATGAATCTTTTCCAGTTCAGTTTCCAATCTGATGTAGAATATATATGTGACAATAGCAAAAATTTCATAGGATGTTCAAAATACTAATTTAGTAAAATTACGACATGATGGAGGGCTTTCTAGATGGCTCAATGGGTAAAGAAACCCCCTGCAATGCAGGAGACACAGGAGATGTGGGTTTGATCCCTAGGTCAGGAAGATCTCCTGGAGAAGGGAATGGCTACCCACTCCAGTATTCTTGCCTGGGGAATTCCATGGATAGAGGAGCCTAGTGGGCTATAGCCCATGGGTCACAAAAGAGTCAGACATGACTGATCAACTAACAGTATACCACACTATAAGACATGCTGGAATTGTCTATGCCTCTGTTTGTCTCGTGCTTACCAAGTTTCTCTAGTTTAGCTTCCACTAGATCTGAGTCATCTGGGATAGATCACCTTTTAGTACCATTACAGAGGATAGTGATTGCTTTCAAATAACTACCAATGGACTATCGATACCATGTCTATATGAAGCAGATCTTTCCTGAGTTTTAGTTTAATCAATTCCCCAGCTCTGCTCTAGAGAAATGGGGGTCTTATTACACAATTTTTTTGCTCAATTCTAAAAGACATTTCTTTAATCATTAACTGCCTCCTAGTTCAATCACTTCTAGAAAAACTCTTTCTTCTCAAGCTGCATAATGGTCTAGGATTTCACCATATGTGTTTAAAGAGTTTCCACCTTTCATTTCTTATTCCCTACCCAACTTAGGAGCATTCTTGAAAATATTAAAAGGAAATTTAAAAGCACTTTTCATGCTCGAGTATGTGCACTTATAATTATCATAGAGTTCTCTGGTAAGAGGGTATCTTCCATGGTGTTTTTACTTATAACTCTGTTATTAGTGGGATTATTTTCAAGCCATCTTGGAAAGAGAATTCTCCATTTCTCCGTGCAACAGAGAATATCTTGCTACAGATTGCTATGCTTTTACATATGATTTTTTTTTTCAAACTCTTGAAAACAAAATGTTGGTTTAGTATTGTAAGTCTTCTCTTTCCATCCTTGTAAGTATTTCCAAACATTCATGTTAGATAGACAAATGAGATCAGGGTTCTTCCTAGAAAATCATTTTTTTCTTAATGCAGTAATATTGATCATATATAAACTCTTCATTGGCTTTCTTTGGGGCCTCAAATGCTGCACTGTTCAGAGTAACCTTCAATAGAATGAATGAATTGATAGGGAATTCCCTGGCTGCTCTGTAGTTAGGACTCCACACTTTCACTACAGGGGGTATGGGTTCAATCCCTGATCAGGGAAATAAGATCCCTCATGCCATGTAGTGTGGCCAAAAATAAATAAATAAAAAGAATGAATGAATTGATGTAAAGGCCTTGTGTGTTTATGTTTTAAAATTTAAATAGTGACTTCAAAGAGAGGGGTAAATGATATGAATTTTTCCCCACGATTTTAAAAGGTTTCTGTTTTTATGACTCATTAGTAGTAGAATCTGTTATGAATCGAATTACGTGTGAATCTAGATAACTTCTTTGAGATTTGATCTGAGAGCAATAATGAAGTTTCGTAGCTTTTAGCAGGGTTATATATAACCAAATATACTTATAATATATATTCTTACTATTTTAGAACTATGTGAAATGTACTCAGTCGTGTCCGACTCTTTTGCAGTTCCATGGACTGTAGCCCGCCAGGGTCCTCTGTCCATGGAATTTTCCAGGCAAGAATACTGGACTGGGTTGCCATTTTCTTCTCCAGGGGATCTTCCCAACCCAAGGATTGAACTCATGTCTCCTGCGTCTCCTGCACTGGTAGGCAGATTCTTTACCACTAGTGCCACCTGGGAAGCCCAGGTCATTATAAATGACCTTAAAAATAATCTAAGATAACTTCCTCTCCCCCTGCACACCTTTACAGGTGGGGAAACTGACCAGTTCAGTTCAGTCGCTCATTTGTGTCCAGCTCTTTGTGATCCCATGGACTGCAGCACGCCAGGCCTCCATGTCCATCACCAACTCCCGGAGCTTGCTCAAACTCATGCCCATTGAGTCATGATGCCATCCAACCATCTTATCCTCTGTCATCCCCTTCTCCTTCTGCCTTCAATCTTTCCCAGCATCAGGGTCTTTTCCAATTTTCCAGTTTTTTGTGATCCTCACAATCAAAGGCTTTGGTGTAGTCAATAAAGCAGAGGAAGATGTTTTTCTAGAACTCTTTTGCTTTTTCTGTGATCCAACAGATGTTGACAATTTGATCTCTCATTCCTCTGCCTTTTCTAAATCCAGCTTGAACATCTGGAAGCTGACAAGAGAACCGGGAAATTACTGACCATGCCACCCAGCTGAACAGCCCTGGGGTTTTTCATGTTGTTCACACTTTAGGAACTCTGGCTAAACTAGACCATTGCTCTCCAGAGGTTATCAGTGTTACAACCTCAAATTTACATATGTTCATTAAAGAAATGACTGACATCCGAGGGTCATCTCAGCCACCTCAACACTTGAGGTTATTCTAAGCTATTCCAACAAGTTTCTCTGTCAATGTCCATGAACATGCATTTAAAAATTCATCCAACCAAACTGTGCTGGATGAACCAGATTTAGGACCTGCCTTTAGGTCCAAAGCCTTTGACTGTATCAGTTCAGTTCAGTCACTCAGTCGAGTCCGATTCTTTGTGACCCCATGTAGTGCAGCACGCCAGGTATCCCTGTCCATCACCAACTCCTGGAGCTTGCTCAAGCTCATGTCCATTGAGTCAGTGATGCTAACCAACCATCTCATCTTCTGTCGTCCCCTTCTCCTCCTGCCTTCAATCTTTCCCAGCATCAGAATCTTTTCCAGTGAATCAGTTCTTTGCATCAGGTGGCCAAAATGTTGGAGTTTCAGCTTCAACATCAGTCCAGCAACAGTTAGAACCGGACATGGGACAACAGACTGGTTCCAAATAGGAAAAGGAGTACATCAAGGCTGTATATTGTCACCCTGATTATTTAACTTATATGCAGAGTACATCACACGAAATGCTGGGCTAGATGAAGTACAAGCTGGAATCAAGATTGCTGGGAGAAATATCAATAACCTCAGATATGCAGATGACACTACCTAACGTTATGACAGAAAGTGAAGAAGAACTAAAGAGCCTCTTCATGAAAGTGAAAGAAGAGAGTGAAAAAGTTGGCTTAAAGCTCAACATTCAGAAAACTAAGATCTTGGCATCTGGTCCCATCACTTCATGGCAAATGGATGGGGAAACAGTGGCAGACTTTATTTTTTTGGGCTCCAAAATCACTGCAGATGGTGACTGCAGCCATGAAATTAAAAGACGCTTACTCCTTGGAAGGAAAGTTATGACCAACCTAGATAGCATATTAAAAAGCAGAGACATTACTTTGCCAACCAAGGTCCGTCTAGTCAAGGCTATGGTTTTTCCAGTGGTCATGTATGGATGTGAGAGTTGGACTGTGAAGAAAGCTAATTGCCAAAGAATTGATTCTTTTGAACTGTAGTGTTGGAGAAGACTCTTGAGAGTCCCTTGGACTGCAAGGAGATCCAACCAGTCCATTCTAAAGGAGATCAGTCCTGGGTGTTCATTGGAAGGACTAATGCTGAAGCTGAAACTCCAATACTTTGGCCACCTTATGGGATGAGTTGACTCACTGGAAAAGACTCTGATGCTGGGAGGGATTGGGGGAAGGAGGAGAAGGGAACGACAGAGAATGAGATGGCTGGATGGCATTACCGATTCAATGGACATGAGTTTGAGTGAACTCCGGGGGTTGGTGATGGACAGGGAGGCCTGGTGTGCTGTGATTCATGGGGTCACAAAGAGAGTGACTGAACTGAACTGAGGCTCTGAGCAATGTTGATCTAAAGTACACAGGAACTAGGGAAGGTGACATTTATCTCAAACTAATAGAATTTCCTGAAATTTGTAGATAGCGAAATGAATTGCTCAAGTATTTTTGACTCAAGGTGTTAGTCACTGAGAGTAATTCAGCATACCTGAGGATCTTTGGATCTTAGATATGCAACAATTACACTTTTATTTTACCTCTTTGTTATTGTTACTTGTTTGTTTCTCTCACTGAAACATACGTACATTGTATTCTTTTATATCTTCTTAACATCTCAAAAGGAAGATATGTTTGTGTGTGTGTGTGTGTGTGTGTGTGTGTGTGTGTTAGTTGCTCAGTCATGTCTGACTCTTTGCAACCCCATGGACTATAACCCGCCAGGCTCCTCTGTCCATGGGATTTTCCAGGCAAGAATATTGTAGTGGATTGCCGTTCCCTTCTCCAAGGGATCTTCCCGACTCAGGGATCAAACCTAGGTCCCCTGCATTGCAGGCAAATTCTTTGCTATCTGAGCTACCAGGAAGCCCAAGGAAAACCTAGTAGAGCATTTTTCTTAGCATGACTGTAAATCCTGGTTGTGTTTTTGACACTGGATCATCTTAGGTGTCATTTTTATGGACTCTACGAGTTACCACAAACATATCTGTGATGTTAAAAAGAGGCAGAGAAACAGTGTGGTCTGTCAGTATAAGAATTTTTTCCATGGTTTTCCAAGACTGCTTGTATTATCCAAAGCTTTTAACTAATAAATTTCCAACCATTTTGTTGTTCTGATCTCCAAATTTTACTTCCATGTTATGATTAAGAAACTGAGATGAATTTATTTTAGGTCCTTGAGGTGCTTTCAGATCGAGCCAGAAGAGGATTCTCATTTGAGGAAAATAAAACATATTTTTAAGGAAGTTGGAGCACCTCACAAATATAGTATCCTATTCCAGTTAAACAATTTAAGACACATTCAACTGCTTATAGTAAAACTTTAATCACCCCTGAATTGAGATATGTATATGAATGTATATAGCCTGTTCACCCATATAAATTTTGGTGGGAGATGTTTGACAGCAAGTAATGGAAAAATTTCAAGTCAACTGTCCTGAAGAGTAAGTGCATTTTATTTTCTTGTATAACAAGAAGTCCTGAGAGAATGGCTGTGGGTTGGTGTCAACTCATTATTAAGGACACAGCTTCCTTCCACCTCTTGTTATCCTCAGTAAGTTGGCTTCTTTCTTAGACTGACTTCTCTCATGGTCATGTGACAAGCTGTTGATTAAAAGAAGGAGAGCATTTCTTGCCATGTTTCTCTTTTTAAAATCAAGGAAACTTTCCAGAAAAGGCTCCTGGTAGACTTTCCCTTGAATTTCATTGGCTGGAATTGCATCACGTGCCCTTTCCTAAATCAGTCACTGGAAGGAGATGGCCTGATCTGTTCAGGCTTTATCTATGCATTGCATAGGAGAGTTCTCCCCAGACAAAATCAGGGCCCCCTCAGTAAGGAAAGGCAGTGTGGATAACTGCCAGGTAGACAACCAGTCAGGTCTGCTATTATCTCCCAAACTGTTAGCCTTGGGAGGACCAGAGTAAACAAGTAGCAGTTCTTAAAGCATTTTCTTTTGTGATGTTTTGTGAGTAAAGAAATATAACCCATAAAAGGATTACCAGTGATGAACTGTCATGAAAGAGGACTACTGAACATCATGCAGCATTCAAGAGTGGAATGATTTGGAGAGAGAAGACCTAAATTTATTTTCTGATTTCAACAGTTACCTGTGTGACCTCATGTGATGAATCAACTTCTGAATCTTAGTTTCACTATCTGTACAATGGAAATATTTTCTATCTCACAAGGACCTCAAAGTTTACTGTGAGGATTAAATAAAATTGGGTGCAAGGGAAAGTGCTTTGTAAACAATTAAGATCCATATATGAGAGATGTTTTAAAAGAGGAGCAATAATCAGCTGTTTATATAGACAAAAATATCCATGCTTGGCTCTAAGGGAAAGCACTTGGAAGAATTCCAGTGCATGAATAGATTTTCAATTAAACAAAGCTGATTTATTAACAATCTCAACAAAATTAGACTCTTCAAACTGTTTTTTTAAGTTACTACATTCAGGAAGGGGTTTAGATGTACAAATGTGTCACCTGTCCTTCTACTTCTGGGTTTAAGAAGGGGTATACTGGCCTGGGAGTAATCAAGAATCATGAAGACTTGTATTTTGACACAGTTAAGCCTGGGAACTAAAGGTCTTCACCATCACTGCAGGCTTGCTATCTTCATTATGACCAAGTTCACACAAGGTCCAGTTAGCACCTAAGAAAGCTTGATCACCTATTTAAGTTCTAACTAGCTCAAATCCACACACATCTCCAGATGGTCTACCAGAAAAATATTATTTTCCTAACTAATAAGTTACTGTGATCTCAGTTTCTCTACCTGCCCCCTCATCCCTTCAGAGCCTTAATCTTTCATCTCTAGCCTTGGACCTGAACTCCAGCAGCTCATACTGAAGGAGGCTCTGTTGACCCTGAGCTCAAGAATTTGTATGTGTTGTAAAATGTCATTAAAATATAACATTTACCTGCTGAGAACAACATTATACTATTTATGGAACTATATGATTTCTATAACTAAACTCAGCAAGATTTTATTGCTCTCCCCACCTGTAATCACAGAAGTGCTGACGCAACATTCTAGAACCACAGCTTACCAATATGCAGTTTCACTAAAATCTGCAACTAGTCCTTCTTTTCCCATCATTTCTGTTTAACCTTTTTTTGTAGTTAAACAACCCCTTTCTAAAAGGTTATTATTAATTAGAGGCTCAAATTAACACCAAGAAAACTTTCATGTCACAAATTTTCACTGCCTCCGTGATTAGAAAGAACTATATTTTTATTACCATGATGATATTCATGAGTGTCTTTTAAAATTTTGTAAGTATTTTAAGTCAATTTCACTTTCTCTGAAGATATACCAAAAGAAGTCTTTGATGTACTGTCGTGATTTCTTCTTTATTTCCTTATCCCCTACTCTGGCTTATTTGTATTTTATTTTATGTTACACACACACACACACAAATTTTCTTCCACATATCTGTCCCTTTTTATTGGAATGTTTACGTGATTTTAGTTTCTCCTAAGGTCCTTTAGATATTTTCAAATAACCATTTATACTGCATTACATCCTGATCTCCCTGAAACAAGAGAGGGGGAATAAAAAGTGCCACATGGAAATGTACAAATAGTTCACCTAATCCCATTTTCACTTTGAACCACAGTTATTAATAACATGAATACAGTTAAGCTGAGAGGAAGGTATGAGAGCAGCAGAAAAAGTTAATTGTGCACCAGATAGTGCTGTGTTTATATTTCATAAACTAATTGTTAGTATGTTGAGGGCACGTAAAGTGTCCTCCTGACTTCAACTGTGGTATGAGTGTCTGTACAGAAATGTAAGAATTGATAGAGTTACCAGTCACTAATACCACTGTAAAACTGATCTCTAGAAGTTTTACATCATTTAAAATTTTTTTACTAAGCTCTTCACTTCAATCATACCCTGACGCAGTTATTTCCACAGGTTAATGGTATGTAATATAAAGAGCAATTTCCTTTTTATTCTTGGTGAATTTGCCTTTTAATTTCATTTAGCAACCATTTTGTCTTACATGATGGAATAGTGTAGATTTAAATGAACTCTCCAAAGATTGATAAAATCGACGTCTGTTCACCAAACTTTGAACTATACTTCAACCTTATAAATGAAATTTGCTGTTTTCTTTTAAAAGGATCATAAAGAATATTTGATTATTTTGGTAAAGACAGGCTTCCCTTTGTAAAAAAGATGGTATATTATGGAATGACATTTATTACCTAATGTTATCCAGATAAAGTGGGGAAAAAAACCCAGCAAGACCTCAATGAGGGAAACAAATCTGGAAAAGAAGGAAATCTGAAAAAATATAAGGCAGCTATCTTCATCTTGTTTTGTGGGGCCTTGTCGTTACCTGCTGGGGAACTCTGGCAAGTCTGTTCAGACAGAGGCTGGCAAATGCCTTTATTAATCATTTCAGGAAAGATGAGGAATGCCTTCAAAGACAACACCCTCTCGTTGGCTTCACAGAATCTTTTTAAGGTTTTACTGTTATTAAGATTAAATAAGAGATGGGCAGTAAAGATATTGGAGCAGAGTTTATTATGAGAAAAAGTACACATTAAGAATCGGGCTCCCCCACCACTTAGTTCAGCACTCTGTACACATTCTTCCATTCAGATTTTTTTATTGTTGTTTGCTTAGGGAAAAAGTCCCTGGTGAAAGAATGTAGGCATGAGTACATTAGCTGCCCCTCCAGTGCTCCGTCTGCCGTGCGGGCCCATGTACCCCTCCCAGGTTTGTAGTTGTCTGCTGGTCAGGGTTTTAGGCTGCTGCTGGCTGCAAACCAATCTTCTCCTTGCAAATAAAGGAGTCATCTGCCAGCATTGTATTTGTTGGGGCTCTTCTGAGCCAATCAGGACTTCCCTGGATGGAGGGGACAAGGAAAAGTTTATAATAGGATCAGTTTTGTTTGCAATTTGTTTCTAATAGATGCCAATAAGCCAGTTAACTAGGCTCCAGTTAATGGACATTTTACTGTTTCTCCCCCTCGTTGTAGTGCACATGACCTCTCCTTAGAAGATCTGCTTTGCCTAAAAACATGGATCTGCTGCCTGGTAGCTGGAGGGCTCTCTCTGCTCTAGAAAACTTGTTCGCCAGCCCCAGGCTGCAGACCAGGCCAGAATACTTTGATCATCCTGTCAGTGGGAAATTTACAGCAACATTCGGGCTTTTGTTCCATGTGTATTTCTCCAAATATAATATCTCCCTCAAGAAATCAATGATAAGCTGTTAAACTAAAGAGCATGGTAACATCCACAGAGCAGTAAATTAATGGTCTTTTGTGGATAGATGGTTACAGATTTCATCATAAAAAATGGATAAAAGATTACATATCACACAGAGCGAAACTTTTAATAACTCAACATGACTTTTCTTAATGGGTTTTATTCATTTTAATCATTATAGTGTCAATGATGATTATAGCCTTATTAGATTGTAGTGATTGAGGGGACTGTTTATGAGATATTGAAAATCTCAGGCTGCTCAGAATAGCCCAGCAGCTTGTGTGGGTTTGATGTGTAACTTTATCTGGAGGAGCAGGGCTTGTCAGAGAGAGTTTCAATTAATACTTTTACTAAATTGCTCCTGTCTTTAGTGACCTGGGTCACAGATGACTTAAGAATTCCACAACATCAGCTTTTCAAAACAGTTGAGCTGCAACAGTATAAATCAAAGGAGGTTCGGAGTGAGTGTGTTGTGTTTAAATAAGGTGGGCCAGGAAAGGCCTTGGACAAAAGTGGCATAAGTCCCTCTGCCTCATTTTGCAGCCAGAAGAGTCCTTATTCTGCCTGATGGTGCCTCCCCAGAAAGGAGGTACCTTAATAAAAGGATAAAAAGTTAGCCACAAGAATCTGGAAGGTTAAATTCTCAGTTTTTCCCTTAATGTCTGGACACATGATTAAAATGAAAGCCAGGACTCTATTAGTGATTAATAAGGTGCTAGTCCAGAGAAATGCCCCAGGACATTGTCATCCTAGGAAAATTATTGTAATAAACGTGTTAATGCTATTTCTTAAAAAAAAAAAAAAAGGACCCTATAGATGAATACCTTCATTGGAACCATGGTCATAATACTATCCAGCTGATATCCTCTTGATTTAGTATTGATTCTCCAGAATGTCTGTTTCCATTACAAACAATTCTGTCACCTAACAATTATTCCAAACGTTCCACTATAATGAAAATCATGTATAAAAGGTCCAGGAGAAGCTGCCCATAGTAGGAGACCTGGTTTGTGTTTGGGCTGCCTCCTTTAGTAGCAGTGTTTTGGGGGGAAAGTGACTTGAGCTGTCCCAACCTCCATTTTGCTGTCAGCAGAAATCGGAATAACACTTGTTTTGCTTATGTCTTTCACAAGGTGATTAAGAGAATTAAATAAGCCCACATTTGTGGTTAAGAAAGCCTCTGTTTTCATGTTAATCCTTAGAGCTGCACTAAGATCCAGAGGCCAGATCCCTGGCTTATATACAGGGATCATCATATGTGTGTGCTAAGTCACTTCAGTCATGTCCAACTCTTTGCAACTCTATGAACTGTAGCCCGCCAGTTTCCTCTGTCCACGGTATTCTCCAAGCAAGAATTCTGGGTGTGTTGCTGTGCCCTCCTCCAGGGGATCTTCCCGATCCAGGGATCAAACCCGTGACTCTTACATCTCCTGCATTGGCAGATGGGTTCTTTTCCACTAGGACCACTGGGAATCCCAATCAGTCACTAAGCCCAGTCGATTCAAATTCCTTACTGTGGTGGTTTGAAAATAGATCCCCACATTCTTTGACATTTTTCCTATTGAGAGATGAGTCTATGTCTCTTTCCCTTGAAATTTGACTTCTATGACTGTTCTGACCAATAGAATGTGAAAGTGTCACCATGTGACTTCCAAGGCTAATCCATAGAAGGTGGTTCACCTTCCATCTCACTCCTTGGAACTCATCAGCAAAAGGCCTTCATGTTGTGGGAAAGCCCACACTAGCACATGGGGAGGAATCACATAGTCCCTGAGAAAGAAAGAGACAGGGACTCTTGGCCAACTCTCACCTACTTTGCCCCTCTGCTTTTGAGGCTCCAACAACCATCTGACTACAGCTATGATAGGTCCCTGCCTAGCTACACTGCTTGGCAAGGGCTTCCCAAATTCTGACCTTCAGAAACCATGAGAGATGATAAAATCATTGTTGTTTTTAGCCACAAAGTTCTGGGACAAACTGTTACAACACTAACTAGACCACTAGTTCAGTTCAGTTCAGTCACTCAGTCATGTCCAACTCTTTGCAACCCCATGGACTGCAGCTTGCCAGGCTTCCCTGTCCATCACCAACTCCCAGAGCTTGCTCAAACTCATGTCCAGTGATGCCATCCAACAATTTCTTCCTCTGTTGTCCCATTTTCCTCCTGCCTTCAATCTTTCCCAGCATCAGGGTCTTTTCCAATGAGCTGGTTCTTTGTATCATGTGGCCAAAATATTGGAGTTTCAGCTTCAGCATCACTCCTTCCAATGAATATTCAGGACTGATTTCCTTAAGGATTGCCTGGTTGGATCTCCTTGCAGTCCAAGGGACTCTCAAGAGTCTTCTCCAACACCACAGTTCAAAAGCATCAGTTCTTCAGTGCTCAGCTTTCTTTATAGTCCAACTCTCACATCCATACATGACCACTGGAAAAACCATAGCCTTGACTAGACGGACCTGTGTTGGCAAAGTGTTGGCAAAGTAATGTCTCTGCTTTTTAATATGCTGTCTAGGTTGGTCATAGCTTTTCTTCCAAGGAGCAAATGTCTTTTAACTTCATGGCTGCAATCACCATCTGCAGTGATTTTTGAGCCCCCCGGCAAAATAGTTTCCCACTGTTTCCATTGTTTCCCCATCTATTTGCCGTGAAGTGATGGGACCGGATGCCACGACTTTAGTTTTTTGAATGTTAAGTTTTAAGCCAACTTTTTCACTGTCCTCTTTCACTTTCATCAAGAGACTCTTTAGTTTTTCTTCGCTTTCTGCCACAAGGGTGGTGTCATCTGCGTATCTGAGTTTATTGATATTTCTCTTGGCAATCTTGATTCCAGCTTGTGCTTTATCCAGCCCAGCATTTTGCATGATGTACTCTGCATATAAGTTAAATAAGTCAGGTGACAATATACAGCCTTGATGTACTACTTTCCCAATTTGGAACCAGTCTGTGTTGTTCCATGTCCAGTTCTAACTGTTGCTTCTTGACCTGCATACAGATTTCTCAGGAGGCAGGTCAGGTGGTTTGGTATTCTCATCTCTTTAAGAATTTCCCACACTTTACTGTGATCCACACAGTCAAAGGCTTTGGCGTAGTCATTAAAATGGAAGTAGATGTTTTCTGGAACTCTCTTGCTTTTTTGATGATCCAATGGATATTGACAATTTGTTCTCTGGTTCCTAGGCCTTTTTGAAATCCAGCTTGAACATCTGGAATTTCATGGTTCATGTGCTGTTGAAGCCTGGCTTGGATAATTTTGAGCATTACTTTGCTAGCATGTGAGATGAGTGCAACTGTGCAGTAGTTTCTGCATTCTTTGGCATTGCCTTTCTTTGGGATTGGAAAGGAAACTGACCTTTTCCAGTCCTGTGGCCACTGATGAGTTTTCCATATTTGCTGGCATATTGGGCGCAACACTTTAATAGCATCATCTTTTAGAATTTGAAAGAGTTCAACTGGAATTCTATCACCTCCACTAGCTTTGTTCATAGTGATGCTTCCTAAAGCCCACTTGACTTTGCACTCCAGGATGTCTGGCTCTAGTGGATAATCACACCATTCTGGTTATCTGGGTCACAAAGATCTTTTTTGTATGGTTTTTCTGTGTATTCTTTCCACCTCTTCTTAATATCTTCTGCTTCTGTTAGGTCCATACCATTTCTGTCCTTTATTGTGCCCATCTTTGCATGAAATGTTCCCTTGGTAACTCTGATTTTCTTGAAGAGATCTTTAGGCTTTCCCATTCTATTGTTTTCCTCTGTTTCTTTGCATTGATCACTGAGGAAAGCTTTCCAATCTCTCCTTGCTATTCTTTAGAAGTCTACATCCAAATGGGTATATCTTTCCTTTTCTCTTTTGTTTTTAGCTTCTCTTCTTTTCTCAGCTATTTGTAAGGCCTCCTCAGACAACCATTTTGCCTTTTTGCATTCCTTTTTCTCAGGGATGGTTTTGATCACTGCCTCCTGTACAATGTCACGAACCTCTGTTCATAGTTCTTCAGGCACTCTATCAGATCTAATCCCTGTAATCTACTTGTCACTTCCACTGTATAATCGGAGGGGATTTGAATTAGGTAAATACCTAAATTGAATTAGGTTTAGTGGTTTTCCCTATTTTCTTCAATTTAAGTCTGAATTTGGCAATAAGGAGTTCATGATCTGAGCCACAGTCAGCTCCTGGTCTTATTTTTGCTGACTGTATAGAGCTTCTCCATCTTTGGCTGCAAAGAATATAATCAATCTGATTTCGGTATTGACCATCTTGTAATGTCCATGTGTAGAGTCTTCTCTAGTGTTGTTGGAAGAGGGTGTTTGCTATGACCAATGCGTTCTCTTGGCAAAACTCTGTTAGCCTTTGCCCTGCTTCTTTTTGTACTCCAAGGCCAAATTTGCCTGTTACTCCAGGTATCTCTTGACTTCCTACTTTTGCATTCCAGTCCCCTATAATGAAGAGGACATCTTTTTTGGGTGTTAGTTCCAGAAGGTCTTCTAGGTCTTAGAACTGTTCAACTTCAGCTTCTTCAGCATTATTGGTTGGAGCATAGACTTGGATTACTCTGATACTGAATGGTTTGCCTTGAAAACGAACAGAGATCTTTCTGTCATTTTTGAGACTGTACCCAAGTACTGCATTTCGGGCTCTTTTGTTGACTATGAAGGCTACTCCATTTCTTCTAAGGGATTCTTGCCTACAGTAAGTAATGGTCATCTGAATTAAATTCACCCATTCCAGTCCATTTTAGTTCACTGATTTCTAAAATGTCGATGTTTACTCTTGCCATCTCCTGTTTGACCACTTACAATGTACCTTGATTCATGGACCTAACAATCCAGGTTCCTATACAATATTGTTCTTTCCAACATCAGACTTTACTTCCATCACCAGTCACATCCACAACTGGGTGGTGTTTTTGCCCTAGTTCCGCCTCTTCATTCTTTAAATTTCTCTACTCTTCTCCAGTAGCATATTGGGCACCTACCGACCTGGGGAGTTCATCATTCAGTGTCCTATCTTTTTGCCTTTTCATAGTGTTCATGGGGTTCTCAAGGCAAGAATAATGAAGTGGTTTGCCATTCCCCTCTCCAGTGGACCACATTTTATCAGAAATGTGGTTAGTGTTAGACTACTAGTTAGCAATGCTAAATAGAACACTTAGCATCCATCTCTTTCTAAGACTGCCACACTGTGCCAAACTCTTGTTGCCTTGCCTGGCCGGTGGCTGGCACAGAGGAAGACTAATGATCATTTGGGGCTGAAGAAAAGCCAGCTCCATGAGAACAGGCTTTGTGGGCAAGATTAAGATCTTAAATCTATTTAGGCCAGAATTTTGTGATAAGAGATTTCTCCCTACATTATGAAACTACAGATCTATGATACAGATATTAAAAAATCCAGCAACTAGCACGAGACACATGTCTCCATCAGAAATGAACAATAAAGAGAATAGGTTTTTTAAAATGAGTATTATCAAATCCTACAAGAATGATATGTTTAGAGTTGGTTCAGATTCCCCCACCAATTTACTCTTTTTCTTATCTTATCAGTTGAAACCAGACCAGTTACTCGAAGTTTTCTCCCCAAAGAGCAAAACAAAGATTGTTTTACAGTTTTCTTTTCATGCCAGCTAGTATTCCCCAGTTTCCATTGGAGACATTAAGGTTTTAACTTCTGTTAATCCTTAGACAACACTAAAAGGATTCAGAGAGATTCTGATTTACACAGTCAGTGAGAAACAGCCTTCCAATTCTTATTACCTTTTATGTGTTCCATTTTTCAATTTTATCTATTGGAATGTAAAATTTCAGCTCTTTTATAAATTGCCTACTAATGTTTAATTCCTTATATCATTGTATTGTTACCAGATAACCACAATTGCTACATGGAACAATACAGAAGATGCATTAACTATCAATAGATGAGGACTCGAATAGATAGCAAAAGTAATATACATGAAAAATAGACTGTCAAGCAATGTCAACCTCAATGAGCATGAATTTACAGTCGTGTACAGTAGCCACAATGGCTCTCACTGTTGATTCATCCTCTGATTACTCTGTTTGCACTGTAGACAAAATGGCCTAAATGAAGACCAAGATAATAAGTGAACTATCTATCATCTCTTTTATTTTTATTCCAAGCTACAATTGGCAGAGAAAGAGCAGTAAATGGAGATTCCTGCTGGTTCTGTGTCATAGGACTCTTAAAAACACTGAAGGCTCTGTGAATTATTTAAGACAGAATAGAAAGTAGGACTTTCCAATTTTACTGAAGCTTTATGTCAAGTTCTTCACCCACATCCCAACCACCATAATCTCAGGGTCAGGTTTTTGTTGCTGTTGTTTAGCAACTATCAGTACAAGAATGTTTGCTT